>NW_027208233.1:0-327000 GCF_964237555.1 Oryctolagus cuniculus | reverse complement strand
AATCGGCTGAGGCACTCAAAACAATGACAGCAAGCCAGACTTGGAGCAGGCCAACAGCTGTGCCCTGTTTGAAAAAGACTATTCCTCCGGTGCCCTGAACTCCATATTGCAGCCTCAAAACCGAAGCTGACATCAGAAAATTCATTACAAACCATGATAAATAAGAAAAATGAGAAAAAAGCCAAAGAAATGCAAGAATCCATAGTGATATTGGGCTTGGTTCAGTCGCAAAGGAAACCGGCTGTTCCCGGATTCATCCACCCCTCCAGCTGACTGCCTGTGGAATTCTGACTGAATTAACCTGAATATCGCAGTGAAACTCAGTTTGGAGGCAGTAAATAACTGTCACCTCAGCCAAAGTGTTCCATTTGATTTTCCAAAACACAAAAACTCCCCTTGGTCGTGTTACCTGTAGATTTCTAAGCTTCAAAAGCCTATTTGTTGTGTTTTTTATTTCATAATAGCTACTCTGCCCAAACTCTTGTTTGTATTGTGTCAGAATACAACATTTGGGAAGGAAGAAGGCAAAACCATCTCAGACCCAGAAAACATTTTGGAAATTGCCGCTCAAGAAACCACTAATCGGCTGAGGCACTCAAAACAATGACAGCAAGCCAGAATTGGAGCAGGCCAACAGCTGTGCCATGTTTGAAAAAGACCATTGCCCCGGTGCCCTGAACTCCATATTGCAGCCTCAAAACCAAAGCTGACATCAGAAAATGCATTACAAACCATGATAAATAAGAAAAATGAGAAAAAAGCCAAACAAATGCAAGAATCCATAATGATATTGGGCTTGATTTAGTCGCAAGGAAACCGGCTGTTCCTGGATTCATCCACCCCTCCAGCTGACTGCCTGTGGAATTCTGACTGAATTAACCTGAAAATCGCAGTGAAACTCAGTTTGGGGGCAATTAATATCTGTCACCTCAGACCATTTTATTATCCAAAACACAAAAACTCACCTTGCTCGTGTTACCTGTAGATTTCTAAGATTCAAACGCCTATTAGTTGTATTTTTTATTTCATAATGGCTACTCTGTGCAGAAAACATTTAAAATTTCTGCTCAAGAAGCTACAAATCGGCTGAGGTACTTAAAACAATGACAGCAAGCCAGAATTGGAGCAGGCCAACAGCTGTGCCCTGTTTGAAAAAGACCATTCCTCTGGTGCCCTGAACTCAATATGCCAGCCTCAAAACCAAAGCTCACATCAGAAAATTCATTGCAAACCATGATAAATAAGAAAACAGAGAAAAAAGCCAAAAAATGCAAGAATCCATAATGATATTGGGCTTGAGTTAGTCGCAAGGAAACCGGCTGTTCCCGGATTCATCCACCCCTTCAGCGGACTGCCTGTGGAATTCTGACTGAATTAACCTGAATATCGCAGTGAAACTCAGTTTGGAGGCAATTAATATCTGTCGCCTAGCCAAAGTGTTCCATTGTATTTTCCAAAACACAAAAACTCCCCTTGGTCGTGTTACCTGTAGATTTCTAAGCTTCAAAAGCCTATTTGTTATATTTTTTATTTCATAATAGCTACTCTCCCCAAACTCTTGTTTGTATTGTGTCAGAATACAACATTTGGGAAGGAAGAAGGCAAAACCAACTCAGACCCTTAAAACATTTTGGAAATTGCCGCTCAAGAAACCACTAATCGGCTGAGGCACTCAAAACGATGACAGCAAGCCAGAATTGGAGCAGGCCAACAGCTGTGCCGTGTTTGAAAAAGACCATAGCCCCGGTGCCCTGAACTCCATATTGCAGCCTCAAAACCAAAGCTGACATCAGAAAATGCATTACAAACCATGATAAATAAGAAAAATGAGAAAAAAGCCAAAGAAATGCAAGAATCCATATTGATATTGGGCTTGATTTAGTCGCAAGGAAACCGGCTGTTCCTGGATTCATCCACCCCTCCAGCTGACTGCCTGTGGAATTCTGACTGAATTAACCTGAAAATCACAGTGAAATTCAGTTTGGGGGCAATTAATATCTGTCACCTCAGACCATTTTATTATCCAAAACACAAAAACTCACCTTGCTCGTGTTACCTGTAGATTTCTAAGATTCAAACGCCTATTAGTTGTATTTTTTATTTCATAATGGCTACTCTGTCCAGAAAACATTTAAAATTTCCGCTCAAGAAGCCACAAATCGGCTGAGGTACTTAAAACAATGACAGCAAGCCAGAATTGGAGCAGGCCAACAGCTGTGCCCTGTTTGAAAAGGACCATTCCTCCGGTGCCCTGAACTCAATATGCAAGCCTCAAAACCAAAGGTCACATCAGAAAATTCATTACAAACCATGATAAATAAGAAAGATGAGAAAAAAGCCAAAGAAATGGAAGAATCCACAATGATATTGGCCTTGATTTAGTCGCAAGGAAACCATCTTTCCCGGATTCATCCACCCCTCCAGCTGACTGCCTGTGGAATTCTGACAGAATTAACCTGAAAATCGCAGTGAAACTCAGTTTGGAGGCAATTAATATGTGTCACCTCAGCCAAAGTGTTCCATTTGATTTTCCAAAACACAAAATCTCACCTTGGTCGTGTTACCTGTAGATTTCTAAGCTTCAAACTACTATTTCTTGTGTTTTTTTTTTATTTCATAATGGCTACACTGTCCAACCTCTTGTTTGTATGGCCTCAGAATACAAAATTTGGGAAGGAAGAAGGCAAAACCAACTCTGACCCAGAAAACATTTAGGAAATTGCCACTCAACACACCAAAAATCAGCTGAGGCATCCAAAACAATGACAGCAAGCCAGAACTGGAGCAAGCAAATGGCTGTGCCCTGTTTGAAAAAGAACCTTCCTCTTGTGCCCTGAACTCCATATTGCAGATTCAAAACCAAAGCTCACATCAGAAAATTCATTATACACCATGATAAATAAGAAAAATGAGAAAAAAGCCAAAGAAATGCAAGAATCCATAATGATATTGGGCTTGATTTAGTCTCAAGGAAATCAGCTCTTCCCAGATTCATCCCCCCCTCCAGCTGACTACCTGTGGAATTCTGACTGAATTAACCTGAAAATCGCAGTGAAACTCAGTTTGGAAGCAATTAATATCTGTCACCTCAGCCAAAGTGTTCCATTTGATTTTCCAAAACACATAAACTCACCATGGTCGAGTTACCTGTAGATTTCTAAGCTTCAAAAGCATATTTGTTGTGGTTTTTATTTCATAATGGCTACTTTAACCAAACTCTTTTTTGTATTGCGTCAGAATACAAAATTTGACAAGGAAGAAGGCAAAACCAACTCAGACCCAGAAAACATTTAGGAAATTGCCGCTCAAGAAACCAAAAGTCAGCAGAGGTACCCAAACCAATTACATTAAACCAGAATTGGAGCAAGCAAAGAGCTGTGCCCTGATTGAAAAAGAACCATCCTCTTCTGCCCTGAACTCCATCTTCCAGACTCAAAACCAAAGCTCACATCAGAAAATTCATTATACACCATGATAAATAAGAAAAATGAGAATAAATCCAAAGAAATGCAAGATTCCATAATGATATTAGGTTTGATTTAGTCGCAAGGAAACAGGTTGTTCCCAGATTCATCCACCCCTCCAGCTGACTGCCTGTGGAATTCTGACTGAATTAACCTGAAAATCACAGTGAAACTCAGTTTGGAGGCAATTACTATCTGTCACCTCAGCCAAAGTGTTCCATTTTATATTCCAAAACACAAAAACTCACCTTGGTCATGTTACCAGTAGATGTCTAAGCTTCAAACGCCTATTTGTTGTGTTTTTTATTTCATAATGGCTACTCTGTCTAAACTTTTGTTTGTATTGCGTCAGAAGCAACATTTGAAGGAAGAAGGCAAAACCAACTCAGACCCAGAAAACATTTAGGAACTTGCCGCTCAAGAAAGCAAACTCAGCTGAGGCCCCCAAACCAATGACAGTAAGCCAGAATTGGAGCAAGCAAAGGTCTGTGCCCTGATTGAATATGGCCATTCCTCCGGTGCCCTGAACTCCATCTTGCAGACTCAAAACCAAAGCTCACATCAGAAAATTCATTACAAACCATCATAAATAAGAAAAATGAGAAAAAAGCCAAAGAAATGCAAGAATCCATAATGATATTGGGCTTGGGTCAGTCGCAAGGAAACCGGCTGTTCCCAGATTCATCCACCCCTCCATCTGGCTACCTGTGGAATTCGACTGAATTAACCTGAACATCGCAGTGAAACTCAGTTTGGAGGCAATTAATATCTGTCACCTCAGCCAAAGTGTTCCATTTGATTTTCCAAAACACAAAAACTCACCTTGGTCGTGTTTTCTGTACATGTATAACCTTGAAATGCTTGTTTGTTGTGTTTTTTATTTCATAATGGCTACTCTGCCGAAACTCTTGTTTGTATTGCATCAGAATACAAAATTTGGGAATAAGAAGGCAAAACCAACTCAGACCCAGAAAACATTTTGGAAAATGCCGCTCAAGAAACCACAAATCGGCTGAGGCACCCAAAACAATGACAGCAAGCCAGAATTGGAGCAAGCCAACAGCTATGCCCTGATTGAAAATGACCATTCCTCTTGTGCCCTGAACTCCATATGCCAGCCTAAAAACCAAAGCGCACATCAGAAAATTCATTACAAACCATGATAAATAAGAAAAATAAGAGCCAAAGAAATGCAAGAATCCATAATGATATTGGGCTTGATTTAGTCGCAAGGAAACCGGCTGTTCCCGGATTCATCTACCCCTCCAGGTGACTGCCTGTGGAATTCTGACTGAATTAACCTGAATATCGCAGTGAAACTCAGTTTGGAGGCAATTAATATCTGTCACCTAGCCAAAGTGTTCCATTTGACTTTCCAAAACACAAAAACTCACCTTGGTCGTGTTACCTGTAGATTTCTAAGCTTCAAACGCCTATTGGTTGTGTTTTTCATTCCATAATGGCTACTCTGTCCAAACTCTCGTTTGTATGCCGTCAGAATACAAAATTTGGGAAGGAAGAAGGCAAAACCAACTCAGACCCTGAAAACATTTAGGAAATTTCCACTCAAGAAACCAAAATTCAGCTGAGGCTCCCAAAATAATGACAGCAAGCCAGAATTGGAGCAAGCCAACAGCTGTGCCCTGATGGAAAAAGGCCATTCCTCCGGTGCCCTGAACTCCATATTGCAGCTTCAAAACCAAAGCTGACATCAGAAAATTCATTACAAACCATGATAAATAAGAAAAATGAGAAAAAAGACAAAGAAATGCAAGAATCCATAATGATATTGGGCTGGATTTATTCGCAAGGATACCGGCTGTTCCCAGATTCATCCACCCCTCCATCTGGATACCTGTGGAATTCGACTGAATTAACCTGAACATCGAAGTGAAACTCAGTTTGGAGGCAATTAATATCTGTCACCTCAGTCAAAGTGTTCCATTTGATTTTCCAAAACACAAAAACTCACCTTGGTCGTGTTTTCTGTACATGTATAACCTTGAAATGCTTGTTTGTTGTGTTTTTTATTTCATAATGGCTACTCTGCCGAAACTCTTGTTTGTATTGCATCAGAATACAAAATTTGGGAATAAGAAGGCAAAACCAACTCAGACCCAGAAAACATTTTGGAAAATGCCGCTCAAGAAACCACAAATCGGCTGAGGCACCCAAAACAATGACAGCAAGCCAGAATTGGAGCAAGCCAACAGCTATGCCCTGATTGAAAATGACCATTCCTCTTGTGCCCTGAACTCCATATGCCAGCCTAAAAACCAAAGCGCACATCAGAAAATTCATTACAAACCATGATAAATAAGAAAAATAAGAGCCAAAGAAATGCAAGAATCCATAATGATATTGGGCTTGATTTAGTCGCAAGGAAACCGGCTGTTCCCGGATTCATCTACCCCTCCAGGTGACTGCCTGTGGAATTCTGACTGAATTAACCTGAATATCGCAGTGAAACTCAGTTTGGAGGCAATTAATATCTGTCACCTAGCCAAAGTGTTCCATTTGACTTTCCAAAACACAAAAACTCACCTTGGTCGTGTTACCTGTAGATTTCTAAGCTTCAAATGCCTATTGGTTGTGTTTTTCATTCCATAATGGCTACTCTGTCCAAACTCTTGTTTGTATGCCGTCAGAATACAAAATTTGGGAAGGAAGAAGGCAAAACCAACTCAGACCCAGAAAACATTTAGGGAATTTCCACTCAAGAAACCAAAATTCAGCTGAGGCTCCCAAAATAATGACAGCAAGCCAGAATTGGAGCAAGCCAACAGCTGTGCCCTGATGGAAAAAGGCCATTCCTCCGGTGCCCTGAACTCCATATTGCAGCTTCAAAACCAAAGCTGACATCAGAAAATTCATTACAATCCATGATAAATAAGAAAAATGAGAAAAAAGACAAAGAAATGCAAGAATCCATAATGATATTGGGCTGGATTTATTCGCAAGCATACCGGCTGTTCCCAGTTCATCCACCCCTCCAGCTGACTGCCTGTGGAACTGTGACTGAATTCACCTGAAAATCGCAGTGAAACTCAGTTTGGAGGCAATTTATATCTGTGACCTCAGCCAAGTATTCCATTTGATTTTCCAAAACATAAAAACTCACCTTGGTCATGTTACCTGTAGATTTCTAAGCTTCAAATGCCTATTTGCTGTGTTTTTCATTACAAAATGGCTGCTCTGCCCAAACTCTTGTTTGTATGGCGTCAGAATACAAAATTTGGGAAGGAAGAAGGCAAAACCAACTCAAACCCTGAAAACATGCCGGAAATTGCTGCTCAAGAAACCAAAAGTCAGCTGAGGCACTCAAAACAATGACAGCAAGCCAGAATTGGAGCAGGCCAACAGCTGTGCCCTGTTTGAAAAAGGCCATTCCTCCGGTGCCCTGAACTGCATATTGCAGCCTCAAAACCAAATCTCACATCAGAAAATTCATTACAAACCTTGATAAATAAAAAATGAGAAAAAAGCCAAAGAAATGCAAGAATCCATAATGATATTAGGCTTGTTTTATTCGCATGAAAACCAGCTGTTCCCAGATTCATCCACCCCTCCAGCTGACTGCCTGTGGAATTCTGACTGAATTAACCTGAAAATCGCAGTGAAACTCAGTTTGGTAGCAATTAATATCTGTCACCTCAGCCAAAGCGTTCCATTTTATGTTCCAACACACAAAAACTCACCATGGTCGTGCTACCTGTAGATTTCTAAGCTTCCAAATCCTATTTCTTGTGGTTTTTATTTCATAATGGCTACTCTGCCCAAACTCTTGTTTGTATGGCATCAGAAAAGATAATTTGGGAAGGCAGACAGCAAAACCAACTCAGACCCAGAAAACCCATAATGATATTGGGCTGGATTTATTCGCAAGGATACCGGCTGTGCCCAGATTCATCCACCCCTACAGCTGACTGCCTGTGGAATTGTGACTGAATACACCTGAAGTCAGCCGCGGCACCCAAAACAATGACGGGAAGCAAGAATTGGAGCAGGCCAACAGCTGTGCCCTGTTTGAAAAAGACCATTCCTCTTGTGCCCTGAACTCCATATGCCAGCCTCAAAACCAAAGCTCACATCAGAAAATTCATCACGAACCATGATAAATAAGAAAAAGGAGAAAAAAGCCAAAGAAATGCAAGAATCCATAATGATATTCAGCTTGATTTCATCACAAGGAAACCGGCTGTTCCCGGATTCATCCACCCCTCCAGCGGACTGCCTGTGGAATTCTGACGGAATTCACCTGAAAATCGCAGTGAAACTCAGTTAGGAGGCAATTACTATCTGTAACCTCAGCCAAAGTGTTCCATTTGATTTTCTAAAACACAAAATCTCACCTTGGTCGTATTACCTGTAGATTTCTAAGCTTTAAACGCATATTTGTAGTGTTTTTTATTTCATAATGGCTACTCTGCCGAAACTCTTGTTTGCATGCCATCAGAAAAGAAAATTTGGGAAGGAAGAAGGCAAAACCAACTCAGACCCAGCAAACATTTAGGAAATTGCCGCTCAAGAAACCAAAAGTCAGCTGAGGCACCCAAAGAAATGACAGCAAGCCAGATTTGGAGCAGGCCAACAGCTATGCCCTGTTTGAAAAAGAGTATTCCTCCGAAACCCTGAACTCCATATGCCAGCCTCAAAACCAAAGCTCACATCAGAAAATTCATTACAAACCATGATAAATAAGTAAAATGAGAAAAAAGCCAAAGAAATGCAAGAATCCATAATGATATTGGGCTTGATTGAGTCGCAAGGAAACCGGCTGTTCCCAGATTCATCCACCACTCCTGCTGACTGCCTGTGGAATTCTGACTGAATTAACCAGAAAATCGCAGTGAAACTCACTTTGGAGGCAATATATATCTGTGACCTCAGCCAAAGTATTCCATTTGATTTTCCAAAACATAAAAACTCACCTTGGTTATGTTACCTGTAGATTTCTAAGCTTCAAAGGCCTATTTGTAGTGTTTTTTAATTCATAATGGCAACTCTGTCCAAACTATTGGTTGTATCGTGTCAGAATACAATATTTGGGAAGGAAGAAGGCAAAACCAACTAAGATCCAGAAAACATTTAGTAAATTGCCACTCAAGAAACCAAAAGTCAGCTGAGGCACCCAAAACAATGACAGCAAGCCAGAATTGGAGCAGGCCAACAGCTGTGCCCTGATTGAAAAAGAACCTTCCTCTGGTGACCTGAACTCAATATGCCAGCCTCAAAACCAAAGCTCACATCAAAAAATTCATTACAAACCATGATAAATAAGAAAAATGAGAAAAAAGCGAAAGAAATGCAAGAATCCATAATGATATTGGGCTGGATTTAGTCGCCAGGAAACCGGCTATTCCTGGATTCATCCACCACTCCTGCTGACTGCCTGTGGAATTCTGACTGAATTAACCAGAAAATCGCAGTGAAACTCACTTTGGAGGCAATATATATCTGTGACCTCAGCCAAAGTATTCCATTTGATTTTCCAAAACATAAAAACTCACCTTGGTCGTGTTACCTGTAGATTTCTAAGCTTCAAACGCCTATTTGCTGTGTTTTTCATTACAAAATGGCTACTCTGCCCAAACTCTTGTTTGTATTGTGGCAGAATACAAAATTTGGGAAGGAAGAAGGCAAAACCAACTCAGACGCAGAAAACATTTAGGATATTGCCGCTCAAGAAACCACAAATCGTCTGAGGCTCCCAAAACAATGACAGCAAGCCAGAATTGGAGCAGGCCAAGAGCTGTGCCCTGTTTGAAAAAGACCATTCCCAGCCGGCTCCGAGGCTCATTAAGCTAATCCTCCACCTAGCGGCCCCAGCACACCAGGTTCTAGTCCCGGTCTGGGTGTGGATTCTGTCCCGGTTGCCCCTCTTCCAGGCCAGCCCTCTGCTGTGGCCAGGGAGTGCAGTGGAGGATGGCCCAAGTGCTGGGGCACTGCACCCCATGGGAGACCAGGAAAAGCACCTGGCTCCTGGTTCCTGCAATCGGATCAGCGCGGTGCGCCCGCCGCAGCACACTGGCCGCAGCGGCCATTGGAGGGTGAACCAACGGCAAAGGAAGAAATTTCTCCCTGTCTCTCTCTCTCACTGTCCACTCTGCCTGTCAAGAAAAAAAAAAAAAAAGGAAAAAGACCATTCCCCCGGATCCTGAACTCCATATTGCAGCTTCAAAACCAAAGCTCACCTCAGAAAATTCATTACAAACCATGATAAATAAGAAAAATAAGAAAAAGGCCAAAGAAATGCAAGAATCCATTATGATATTGGGCTTGATTCACTCGAAGGAAACAGGCTGTTCCAGGATTCATCCACCCCTGCAGCTGACTGCCTATGGTATTCTGACTGAATTAACCTGAAAATCACAGTGAAACTCAGTTTGGAGGCAATTAATATCTGTCACCTCAGCCAAAGTGTTCCATTTGATTTTCCAAAACACAAAAACTCACCTTGGTCGTGTTACCTGTAGATTTCTAAGCTTCAAACGGCTATTTGTTGTGTTTTTTATTTCATAATACCTACTCTGTCCAAACTCTTGTTTGTATTGCATCAGAATACAAAATTTGGGAAGGAAGAAGGCAAAACCAACACAGACCCAAAAAACATCTAGTAAATTGACACACTAGAATCCACAAATTTGCTGAAGCACTCAAAACATTGACAGCAAGCCAGAATTGGAGGAGGCCAACAGCTGTGCCCTGATTGAAAAGAACCATCCTCTTGTTCCCTGAACCCAATATGCCAGCCTTAAAACCAGAGCTCACATCAGAAAATTTATTACAAACCATGATACATAAGAGAAATGAGAAAAAGCCAAAGAAATGCAAGAATCCATAATGATATTGGGCTTGATTTAGTTGCAAGGAAACCGGCTGTTCCTGGATTCATCCACCCCTGCAGATGAATGCCTGTGGAATTCTGATGGAATTAACCTGAAAATCGCAGGGAAACTCAGTTTGGAGGCAATTAATATCTGTCACCTCAGCCAAAGTGTTCCATTTTCTTTTCCAAAACACAAAAACTCACCTTGGTCGTGTTACCTGTAGATTTCTGAGCTTCAAACGCCTATTTGTTGTACGTTTTATTTCATAATAGCTACTCTGTCCAAACTCTTGTTTGTATTGCATCAGAATACAAAATTTGGGAAGGAAGAAGGCAAAACCAACTCAGACCCAGAAAATATTTAGGAAATTACTGCTCAAGAAACCAAAAGTAAGCTGAGGCATGCAGAACAATGACAGCAAGACAGAATTGGAGCAAGCCAACAGCTGTGCCCTGATTGAAAAAGAACCTTCCTCTTGTGCACTGAACTCAATATGCCAGCCTCAAAACCAAAGCTCACATCAGAAAATTCATTACAAACCACGATAAATAAGGGAAATCTGAGAAAGCCAAAGAAATTCAAGAGTCCTTTGTGGTATTTGGCTGGATTTAGACACAAGGAAACTGGCTGTTTCAGGATTCATCCCACCCTTAAACAGACTGACTTTGGAATTCTGATTGAATTCACCTCAAAATTGCACTCACACTCAATTTGGAGGAAATTAGTATCTGTCCCCTCAGCAGAAGTGTTCCATGTCACTTTCCAAAACACAGAAACTCATCTTGATTGTGTTTCCTGTACAGTTCTAATCCTGAAAGGCCAATTTGCTTTGTTTTTTTTTTTTTTCTTTCATAATGGCTACTCTGTAAAAATCTTACTTGTATTGCATCAGAATACAAAATTTGGGAATAAGAAGGCAAAAGTAACTCAGACCCAGAAAACATTTAGGATATTGCCACTCAAGAATCCACAAATCAGCTGAGGCACCCAAAACAATGACAGCAAGCCAGAATTGGAGCAACCCAACAGCTGTGCCCTGATTGAAAAACAACCCTCCTCTTGTGCCCTGAACTCAATATGCCAGCTTAAAACCAAAGCTCACATCAGAAAATTCATTACAAACCATGATACATAAGAAAAATGAGAAAAAGCCAAAGAAATGCAAGAATCCATAATGATATTGGGCTTGATTTAGTCACAAGGAAATCGGCTCGTCCAAGATTCATCCCCCCCTCCAGCTGACTGCCTGTGGAATTCTGACTGAATTACCCTAAAATCGCAGTGACAATCAGTTTGGAGGCAATTACTATCTGTCACCTCAGCCAAAGTGTTCCACTTTATTTTCCAAAACACAAAAACTCACTTGGTCTTGTTACCTGTAGATGTATAAGCTTCAAACGCCTATTTGTTGTGTTTTTTATTTCATAATGGCTACTCTGTCAAAACTCTTGTTTGTATTGCCTCAGAATACAAAATTTGGGAAGGAAGAAGGCAAAACCAACTCAGACCCATAAAACATTTAGGAAATTGCCGCTCAAGAAACCAAAATCAGCTGAGGCACCCAAAACAATGACAGCAAGCCAGAATTGGAGCAAGCCAACAGCTGTGCCCTGTTTGAAATAGAACCATCCTCTTGTGCCCTGAACTCAATATGCCAGCCTCAAAACCAAAGCTCACATCAGAAAATTCATTACAAACCATGATACAAAAGAAAAATGAGAAAAATCCAAAGCAATGCAAGAATCCATAATGATATTGGGCTTGATTTAGTCACAAGGAAACCAGATGTTCCCGGATGCATCCACCCCTCCAGCTGACTGCCTGTGGAATTCCGACTGAATTAACCTGAAAATTGCAGTGAAACTCAGTTTGGAGGCAATTACTATCTGTCACCTCAGCCAAAGTGTTCCATTTGATTTTCCAAAACACAAAATCTCACCTTGGTCGTGTTACCTGTAGCTTCAAATGCCTATTTGTTGTGTTTTTTATTTCATAATGGCTACTCTGTCCAAACTCTTGTTTGTATTGCGTCAGAATACAAAATTTGGGAAGGAAGAAGGCAAAACCAACTGAGACCCAGAAAACATTTAGGAAATTGCCGCTCAAGAAACCACAAATCGGCTGAGGCACCCAAAGCAATGACAGCAAGCCAGAATTGGAGCAACCCAACAGCTGTGCCCTGATTGAAAAAGTTCCTTCCTTTTGTGACCTCAACTCCATATTGCAGCCTCAAAACCAAAGCTCACATCAGAAAATTCATTACAAACCATGATAAATAAGAAAAATGAGAAAAAAGCCAAAGAAATGCAAGAATCCATAATGATATTGGACTTCATTTAGTCACAAGGAAACCGGCTATTACCGGATTCATCCACCCATCCAGCTGACTGACTGTGGAATTCTGACTGAATTAAGCTGAATGGAGGCAGTTAATATCTGTCACCAGAGCCAAAGTGTTCCATTTTATTTTCCAAAACACAAAATCTCACCTTGGTCATGTTGCCTGTAGATTTCTAAGCTTCAAACGCCTATTTGTTGTGTTTTTTATTTCATAATGGCTACTCTGTCCAAACTCTTGTTTATTTTGTGTCAGAATACAAAATATTGGGGAGAAAGCAGGCAAAACCAACTGAGACTCAGAAAACATTTAGGAAATTGCCGCTCAAGAAAACAAAAGTCAGCTGAGGCACCGAAAACAATGAAAGCAAGCCAGAACTTGAGCAAGCCAACAGCTGTGCCCTGATTGAAAAAGACCATTAATCCAGTGCCCTGAACTCCATATTGCAGTCTCAAAACCAAAGCTCACATCAGAAAATTCATTACAAACCATGATAAATAAGAAAAATGAGAAAAAAGCCAAAGAATTGCAAGAATCCATAATGATATTGGGCTTGATTTAGTCGTAAGGAAACCGGCTGTTCCCGGATTCATCCACACCTCCAGCTGACTGCCTGTGGATTTCTGACTGAATTAACCTGAAAATCACAGTGAAACTCAGTTTGGAGGCAATTAATACCTGTCACCTCAGCCAAAGTGTTCCATTGTATTTTCCAAAACACAAAAACTCACCTTGGTCGTGTTACCTGTAGATGTATAAGCTTCAAACGCCTATTTGTTTTGTTGCTTATTTCATAATGCTACTGTAAACAAACCCTTGTTTGTATTGCGTGAGAATACAAAATTTGGGAAGAAAGAAGGCAAAATCAACTCAGACCCAGTAATCATTTAGGAAAATGCCGTTCAAGAAACCAAAAGTCAGCTGAGACACCCAAAACAATGACAGTAAGCCAGAAGTGGAGCAAGCCAACAGCTCTGCCCTGATTGAAAAAGACCATTCCTCCGGTGCCCTGAACTCCATATTGCCGCCTCAAAAGCAAAGCTCACATCAGAAAATTCATTACAAACCAGGATAAATAAGGGAAATTTGAAAAAAACAAAGAAATGCAAGAGTCCTTTGTGATATTTGGCTGGATTTAGACACAAGGAAACCGGCTGTTCCCGGATTCATCCACCACTCCAGCTGACTGCCTGTGGAATTCTGACTGAATTAACCTGAAAATCGCAGTGAAACTCAGTTTGGAGGCAATTAATATCTGTCACCTCAGCCAAAGTGTTTCATTTGATTTTCCAAAACACAAAAACTAACCTTGGTCGTGTTACCTGTAGATTTCTAAGCTTCAAACACATATTTGTTGTGTTTTTTACTTCATAATGGCTACTGTGCCCAAACACTTGTTTCTATTGCATAAGAATACAAAATTTGGGAAGGAAGAAGGCAAAACCAACTGAGAATCAGAAAACATTTAGGAAATTGCTACACAAGAAACCACAAATCGGCTGAGGCACCCAAAAAAATGACAGCAAGCCAGAAGTGGAGCAAGCCAACAGCTGTGCCCTGATTGAAAAAGAACCTTCCTCTTGTGCCCTGAACTCAATATGCCAGCCTCAAAACCAAAGCTCAAACCAGAAAATTCATTACAAACCATGATAAATCAGGGAAATGTGAAAAAGCCAAAGAAATGCAAGAGTCCTTTGTGATAATTATCTGGAATTACACAATAGAAAACTGGCTATTTCCAGATTCATCCCCCCCTTCCACAGACTGACTTTGGAATTCTGATTGAATTCACCTCAAAATCGCACTCACACTCAATTTGGAGGGAATTAGAATCTGTCCCCTCAGCAGAAGGGTTCCATGTCATTTTCCAAAACACAGAAACTCATCTTGCTCATGTTGCCTGTAGATTTCTAATCCTGAAAGGGTAATTTGCTGTGTTTTTTTTTTCTTTCATAATGGCTACTCTGTCCAAAATCTGCTTGAATTGCATCAGAATACAAAATTAGGGAATAAGAAGGCAAAACCAACTGAGACCCAGAAAACATTTAGGAAATTACCACACAAGAAACCACAAATCGCCTGAGGGACACAAAAAAATGACAGCAAAGCAGAATTGAAGTAAACCAACAGCTGTGCCCTCATTGAAAAATACCATTCCTCTGGTGCCTTGACCTCAACATGCCAGCCTCAAAACCAAAGGTCACATCAGAAAATTCATTACAAACTATGATAAATAAGAAAAATCAAAAAAAGGCAAAGAAATGCAAGAATCCATAATGATATTGGACTTCATTTAGTCGCAAGGAAACCGGCTGTTCCCGGATTCATCCACCCCTCCATGGGAATGCCTGTGGACTTCTGACTGAATTATCCTGAAAATCGCAGTGAAACTCAGTTTGGAGACTATTAATATCTATCACCTCAGCCAAAGTGTTCCATTTGATTTTCCAAAACACTAAAACTCAACTTGGTCATGTTACATGTAGCTTCAAATGCCTATTTGTTTTCTTTTTTATTTCATTATGGCTACTCTTCCAAACTATTGTTTGCATTGTGTCAGAATAAAAAATTTGGAAATAAGAAGGCAAAACCAACTCTGAACCAGTAAACATTTAGGAAATTGCCACTGAAGAAACCAGAAATCGGCTGAGGCACCCAAACCAATGACAGCAAGCCAGAATTGGAGCAAGGCAACAGCTGTTCCCTGATTAAAAAAGAACTGTCCTCTTGCACCCTGAACTCAATATGCCAGCCTGAAAACCAAAGCTCACATCTGAAAATTCATTACAAACCATAATTAATAAGAAAAATGAGAAAAAAAGCCAAAGAAATGCACGAGTTCTTAGTGATATTGTGCTGGATTTAGTCGCAAGGCAACCGGCTGTTCTCGGATACATCCACCCCTCCAGCTGACTGCCTGTGGAGTTCTGACTGAATTATCCTGAAAATCGCAGTGAAACTCAGTTTGGAGGCAATTAATATCTGTCACCTCAGCCAAAGTTTCCATTTGATTTTCCAAAACAGAAAAATTCACCTTGGTCGTGTTACCTGTAGATTTCTAAGCTACAAACACCTATCTCTTGTGTTTTTTATTTCATAATGGCTACTGTGCCTAAACTCTTGTTTGTATTGTGGCAGAATACAAAATTTGGGAAGGAAGAAGGCAAAACCAACTCAGACCCAGAAAACATTTAGGAAATTGCCACACAAGAAACCACAAATTGGCTGAGGCACCAAAACAAATGATAGCAAGTCAGAATTGGAGCAAGCCAACAGCTGTGCCCTGATTGAAAAAGAACATCCTCTTCTGCCCTGAACTCAATATGCCAGCCTCAAAACCACAGCTCACATCAGAAAATTCATTACAAACCATGATAAATAAGGAAAATCAGAAAAAAGCCAAAGAAATGCAAGAATCCATAATGATATTGGGCTTGATTCAGTCACAAGGAAACCGGCTGTTCCCAGATGCTTCCACCCCTCCAGCTGACTGCCTGTGGAATTCTGAGTGAATTAACCCGAAAATCGCAGTGAAACTCAGTTTGGAGGCAATTAATATCTGTCACCTCAGCCAAAGTGATCCATTTGATTTTCCAAAACACAAGAACTCACCTTGGTCGTGTTATCTGTAGATTTATATGCTTCGAACACCTTTTGTTGTGTTTTTTATTTCATAATGGCTACTCTGTCGAAACTCTTGTTTGCATTGTGTCAGAATGCAAAATTTGGGAAGGAAGAAGGCAAAACCAATTCAGACCCAGAAAACATTTAGGAAATTGCCACTTAGGAAACCTGAAGTCAGCTGAGGCACCCAAAACAATGACAGCAAGCCAGAATTGGAGCAAGCCAACAGCTGTATACTGTTTGAAAAAGACCATTCCTCCGGTGCCCCGAACTCCATATTGCAGCCTTAAAACCAAAGCTCACATCAGAAATTTCATTTCAAACCTTGATAAATAAGGGAAATGTGAAAGAGACAAGGAAATGCAAGAGTCCTTTGTGATATTTGGCTGGATTTAGAGAAAAGGAAACTGCCTGTTTCAACATTCATCCCCCCTTCCATAGACTGACTTTGGAATTCTGATTGAATTCACCTCAAAATCTCACTCACACTGTATTTGGAGGGAATTAGAATCTGTCCCCTCAGCAGAACGGTTCCGTGTCATTTTCCAAAACACAGAAACTCATATTGGTCGTGTTGCCTGTAGAATTCTAATCCTGAAAGGGCAATATATTGTTTTTTTTTTTTTTTCCATAATGGCTACTCTGTCCAAACTCTGCTTGTATTGCATCAGAATACAAAATTTCTGAAGGTAGAAGGCAAAACCAACTCAGACCCAGAAAACATTTAGGAAATTGCTGCTGAAGAAACCAAAAGTCAGCTGAGGCACCCAAACCAATGACAGCAAGCCAATTGGAGCTAGCCAACAGCTGTGCCCTGATTGAAAAAGTTCCTTCCTTTTGTGACCTCAACTCCATATTGCAGCCTCAAAACCAAAGCTCACATCAGAAAATACATTACAAACCATGATAAATAAGAAAAATGAGACAAAAGCCAAAGAAATGCAAGAATCCATAATGATATTGGGCTTTTTTAGTCTCAAGGAAACCGGCTGTTCCCGGATTCTTCCATCCCTCCAGCTGACTGCCTGTGGAATTCTGACTGAATTAACCTGTAAATCGCAGTGAAACTCAGTTTGGAGGCAGTTAATATCTGTCACCTCAGCCAAAGTTTCCATTTGATTTTCCAAAACACAAAAACTCACCTCGGTCTTGTTACCTGTAGATTTATAAGCTTCAAAGCCCTATTTGCTGTGGTTTTTATTTCATAATGGCTACTCTGTCCAAACTCTTGTTCGTATTGCGTCAGAATACAAAATTTGGGAAGGAAGACGGCAAAAGCAACTCAGACCCAGAAAACATGTAGGAAATTGCCACTCAAGAAACCACAAATTGGCTGAGGCACCCAAAACAATGATAGCAAGAAAGAATTGGAGCAAGCCAACAGCTGTGCCCTGTTTGAAAAAGAACCTTCCTCTTGTGTCCTGAACTCAAATTGCCAGCCTCAAAATCGATGCTGACATCAGAAAATTCATTACAAACCAGGATAAATAAGAAAAATGAGAAATGAGCAAAGAAATGCGCCAGTTCTTAGTGATATTGGGTAGGATTTAGTAACAAGGAAACCGGCTGTTCCCGGATTCATCGAACCCTCCAGGTGACTGCCTGTGGAATTCTGACTGAATTAACCTGATATTTGCAGTGAAACTCAGTTTAGAGTCTATTGAAATCTGTCACCTCAGCCAAAGTGTTCCATTTGATTTTCCGAAACACAAAAACTCACCTTGCTCTTGTTACCTGTAGATTTCTTAGCTTAAATGCCTATTTGTTTTCTTTTTTATTTCATGATGGCTACTCTGTCCAAACTCTTGTTTGTATTGCCTCAGAATACAAAATTTGGGAAGGAAGAAGGCAAAACCAACTCAGACCCAGAAAACATTTAGGAAATTTCCGCTCAATAAACCACACATCTGCTGAGGCACCCAAAACCATGAAAGAAAGATAGAATTGGAGCTAGCCAACAGCTGTGCCATGTTTGAAAAAGACCATTAATCCAGTGCCCTGAACTCAACATGCCAGCCTCAAAACCAAAGCTCACATCAGAAAACTCATTACAAACCATGATAAATAAGAAAAATGCAAAAAAAGCCAAGAAATGCAAGAATCCATAATGATATTGGGCTTGATTTAGTCGCAAGGAAACCGTTTGTTTTTGTTGTGTTTTTTATTTCATACTGGCTACTGTGCCCAAACTCTTGTTTGCATTGTGTCAGAATACAAAATGTGGAAAGGAAGAAGACAAAACCAACTCAGACCCAGAAAACATTTACGAAATTGCCGCTTAAGAAACCAAAAGTCAGCTGAGGCACCCAAAGCAATGACAGCAAGCCAAAATTGGAGCAAGCCAACAGCTGTGCCCTGATTGAAAAAGAACCTTCCTCTTGTGCCCTGAACTCCATATTGCAGCCTCAAAACTAAAGCTCACATCAGAAAATTCATTACAAACCATGATAAATAAGGGAAATGTGAAAAAGCCAAAGAAATGCAAGAGTTCTTTGTGATATTTGGCTGGATTAGACACAAGGAAACTGACTGTTTCCAGATTTGTACCCCCCTTCCACAGACTGACTTTGGAATTCTGATTGAATTTACCTCAAAATCGCACTCACACTCAATTTGGAGGGAATTAGAATCTGTCGCCTCAGCAGAAGGGTTCCATGTCACTTTCCAAAACAAAGAAACTCATCTTGATCATGTTGCCTGTAGATTTCTAATCCTGAAAGCGCAATTTGCTGTGTTTTTTTTTTTTTCTTTCATAATGGCTACTCTATCCAAAATCTTACAAACCTTGATAAATAAGAAAAATGAGAAAAAAGCCGAAGAAATACAAGAAGCTTTGTGGTATTTGGCTGGATTTAGTCGCAAGGAAACCGGCTGTTCCCAGATTCATCCACCCCTCCAGGTGACTGCCTGTGGAATTATGACTGAATTAACCTGAAAATCGCAGTGAAACTCAGTTTGGAGGCAATTAATATCTGTCACCTCAGCCAAAGTGTTCCATTTGATTTTCCAAAACACAAAACCTCACCTTGCTCTTGTTACCTGTAGATTTCTAAGCTTCACAAGCCGATTTGTTGTGTTTTTTATTTCATAATGGCTGCTCTCCCCAAAATCTTGTTTGTATGGCGTCAGAATACAAAATTTGGGAAGGAAGAAGGCAAAACCAACTCAGACCCAGAAAACTTTTAGGAAATTGAGGCTCAAAAAGCAAAAGTCAGCTGAGGCATCCAAAACAATGACAGCAAGCCAGAATTGGAGCAAGCCAACAGCTGTGCCCTGATTGAAAAAGAACCTTCTTCTTGTGCCCTGAACTCCTTATTGCAGCCTCAAAACCAAAGCTCACATCAGAAAATTCATTACAAACCATGAAAAATAAGGAAAATGAGAAAAAAGCCAAAGAAATGCAAGAATCCATGATGATATTGGGCTTCATTGAGTCGCAAGGAATCCGGCTGTTCCCGGATTCATCAACCCTCAGCTGACTGCCTGTGGAATTCTGACTGTATTATCCTGAAAATCGCAGTGAAACTCAGTTTGGAGGCAATTAATATTTGTCACCTCAGCCAAAGTGTTCCATTCTATTTTGCAAAACACAAAACCTCACCTTGGTCATGTTACCTGTAGATTTCTAAGCTTCACAAGCCTATTTGTTGTGTTTTTTATTTCATAATGGCTGCTCTCCCCAAAATCTTGTTTGTATTGCATCAGAATACAAAATTTGGGAAGGAAGAAGGAAAAACCAACTGAGATTCAGAAAACATTTAGGAAATTGCCGCTCAAGAAACTGAAGGACACTGAGGCACCCAAAACCTTGAAAGGAAGACAGAATTGGAGTAAGCCAACAGCTGTGCCCTGTTTGAAAAAGACCATTCCTCCGGTGCCCTGAATTCCATCTTGCAGGTTCAAAACCAAAGCTCACATCAGAAAATTCATTACAAACCATGAAAAATAAGAAAAATCCTAAAAAATCCAAAGAAATTCAGGAGTTCTTAGTGATATTGGGCTTGAATCATTCCCTTGTTAATGGCTGTTTCCAGATTGATCCATACCTCCCAGCTGAGTGTCTGTGGTTTCTGACTGAATTAACATGAAAATTGCAGTGAAACTCGGTTTGGAGGCAATTACTATCTGTCACCTCAGCCAAAGTGTTCCATTTGATTTTCCAAAACACAAAAACTCACCTTGGTCGTGTTACCTGTAGATTTCTAAGCTTCAAATGCATATTTGTTGTGTTGTTTATTTCATAATGGCTACTCTGTCCAAACTCTTGTTTATATTGCGTCAGAATACAAAATTTGGGAAGGAAGAAGGCAAATCCAACTGAGACTCAGAAAACATTTAGGAAATTGCCGCTCAAGAAACGTAAAGTCAGCTGAGGCACCAAAAAAATGACAGCAATCCAGAACTTGAGCAAGCCAACAGCTGTGCCCTGATTGAAAAAGACCATTAATCCAGTGCCTGAACTCCATATTCAAGCCTCAAAACCAAAGCTCACATCAGAAAATTCATTACAAACCATGATAAATAAGAAAAATGAGAAAAAAGCCAAAGAAATGCAAGAGTCCTTTGTGATATTGGGCTTGATTTAGTTGCAAGGAAACCGGCTGTTCCCGGATTCATCCACCCCTCCAGCTGACTGCCTGTGGAATTCTGACTGAATTCACCTGAAAATCACAGTGAAACTCAGTTTGGAGGCAATTAATATCTGTCACCTCAGCCAAAGTTTCCATTTGATTTTCCAAAACACAAAAACTCACCTTGGTCGTGTTACCTGTAGATTTCTAAGCTTCAAACACCTATTTGTTGTGTTTTTTATTTCATAATGGCTACCGTGCCCAAACTCTTGTTTGTATTGTGGCAGAATACAAAATTTGGGAAGGAAGAAGCCAAAACCAACTCAGACCCATAAAACATTTAGGAAATTGCCGCTCAAGAAACCAAAAGTCAGCTGAGGCACCCAAAACAATGACAGCAAGGCAAAATGGGAGCAAGGCGACAACTGTGCCCTGTTTGAAAAAGACCATTCCTCCTGTGCCCTGAACTCCATATTCCAGCCTCAAAACCAAAGCTCAGAGCAGAAAATTCATTACAAACCATGATAAATAAGGGAAATGTGAAAAAGCCAAAGAAATGCAAGAGTCCTTTGTGATATTTGGCTGGATTCAGACACAAGGAAACTGGCTGTTCCCAGATTCATACCCCCTTCCACAGACAGACTTTGGAATTCTGATTGAATTCACCTCAAAATCGCACTCACACTCAATTTGGAGGGAATTAGGATCTGTCCCCTCAGCAGAAGGGTATCATATCATTTTCCAAAACACAGAAACTCATCTTGGTCGAGTTGCCTGTAGATTTCTAATCCTGAAAGGGCAATTTGCTGTGTTATTTTTTCTTTCATAATGGCTACTCTGTCAAAATCTTGCTTGTATTGCATCAGAATACAAAATTTGGGAAGGAAGAAGGTAAAACCGACTCAGACCCAGAAAATATTTAGCAAATTACCACTCAAGAAACCACAAATCGGCTGAGGCACCCAAAACAATGACAGCAAGCCAGAATTGGAGCAAGCCAACAGCTGTGCCCTGATTGAACAAAACAATCCAGTGCCCTGAACTCCATCTTCCAGCCTCAAAACCAAAGCTCACAAAAAATAATCATTACAAACAATGATAAATAAGGGAAATCTGAGAAAGCCAAAGTAATTCAAGAGTCCTTTGTGGTATTTGGCTGGATTTAGACAGAAGGAAACAGGCTGTTTCTGGATTCATCCCCCCCTTCCACAGACTGACTTTGGAATTCTGACTCAATTCACCTCAAAATCGCACTCACACTCAATTTGGAGGGAATTAGTATCTGTCCCCTCAGCAGAAGTGTTCCATGTGAATTTCCAAGACACAGAAACTCATCTTGGTCGTGTTGCCTGTAGATTTCTAATCCTGAAAGGGCAATTTACTGTGTTTTTTTTTTCTTTCATAATGGCTACTCTGTCCAAAATCTTGCTTGTATTGCGTCAGAATACAAAATTTGGGAATAAGAAGGCAAATCCGATCAGAACCAGAAAACATTTAGGAAACTGCAGAAAAAGAATCCACATATCAGCTGAGGCACCCAAAACAATGACAGCAAGCCAGAATTGGAGCAGGCAATCAGCTGAGTCCTGATTGAAAAAGGCCATTCTTCCGGGACCCTGAACTCCATATTCCAGCCTCAAAACCAAAGCTGACATCAGGAAATTCATTACAAACCACGATACCTAAGAAAAATGAGAAAAAAGCCAAGAAATGCAAGAATCCATAATGATATTGAGCTGGATTTAGTCGCAAGGAAACGGGCTGTGCCCGGATTCATCCACCCCTCCAGCTGACTGCCTGTGGAATTCTGACTGAATTCACCTGAAAATCGCAGTGAAACTCAGTTTGGAGGCAATTAATATCTGTCACCTCAGCCAAAGTGTTCCATTTTATTTTCCAAAACACAAAAACTCACCTTGGTCGTGTTATCTGTAGATTTCTAAGCTTCAAACACCTATGTGTAGTGTTTTTTATTTCATAATGGCTGCACTGGCCAAACTCTTGTTTGTATTGTGTCAGAATACAAAATTTGGGAAGGAAGAAGGCAAAACCAACTCAGACCCAGAAAACATTTAGGAAATTGCCGCTCAAGAAATCACAAATCAGCTGAGGCACCCAAAAAAATGTCAGGATGCCAGAATTAGAACACGCCAACAGCTGTGCCCTGATTGAAAAAGAACCTTCCTCTTGTGCCCTGAACTCAATATGCCAGCCTCAAAACCAAAGCTCACATCAGAAAATTCATTACAAACCATGATAAATAAGAAAAATCAGAAAAAAGCCAAAGAAATGCAGGAGTTCTTAGTGATATTGGGCTTGATTTATTCTCTTATTGCTGGCTGGTTGCAGATTCATCAACAACTCCCAGCTGAGTGTCTGTGGTTTCTGACTGAATTAACATGAAAACCGCAGTGAAACTCGGTTTTGGAGGCAATTAATATCTGTCACCTCAGCCAAAGTGTTCCACTTTACTTTCCAATACACAAAAACTCACCTTGGTCATGCTACCTGCAGATTTCTAAGCTTCAAACGCAATTTGTTGTGTTGTTTATTTCATAATGGCTACTGTGCCCAAACTCTTGTTTGTATTGTGTCAGAATGCAAAATTTCAAAGGGAGAAGGCAAAAGCAACTCTGACCCAGAAAACATTTAGGAAATTTTCACTCAAGAAACCAAAAGTCAGCTGAGGCACCCAAAACAATGACAGCAAGCCAGAAATGGAGCATGCCAACAGCTGTGCCCTGATTGAAAAACAACCTTCCTCTTGTGCCCTGAACTCAATATGCCAGCCTCAAAACCAAAGCTCACATCAGAAAATTCATTACAAACCATGATAAATAAGAAAAATGAGAAAAAAGCCAAAGAAATGCAAGAATCCCTAATTATATTGGGCTTGATTTAGTCGCAAGGAAACCGGCTGTTCCCGGATTCATTCACCCCTCAAGCTGACGGCCTGTGGAATTCTGACTGAATTAACCTGAAAATCGCAGTGAAACTCAGTTTGGAGGCAATTAATATCTGTCACCTCAACAAAGTGTTCCATTTGATTTTCCAAAACAGAAAAACTCACCTTGGTTGTTTTACCTGTAGATGTCTAAGTTTCAACATCCTATTTCTTGTGTGTTTTATTTCATAATGGCTACTCTGTCCAAACTCTTGTTTGTATTGCATCAGAATACAAAATTTGGGAAGGAAGAAGGCAAAGCCAACTCAGACCCAGAAAACATTTAGGAAATTGCCGCTCAAGAAGCCAAAAGTCACTGAGGCACCCAAAACAATGACAGCAAGCCAGAAGTGGAGCAAGCCAACAGCTGTGCCCTGATTGAAAAAGAACCTTCCTCTTGTGCCCTGAACTCAATATGCCAGCCTCAAAACCAAAGCTCACATCAGAAAATTCATTACAAGCCATGATAAATAAGAAAAATGAGAAAAAAGCCAAAGAAATGCAAGAATCCATAATGATATAGGGCTTGATTTAGTCGCTAGGAAACCGGCTGTTCCTGGATTCATCTACCCCTCCAGCTGACTGCCTGTGGAATTCTGACTGAATTAACCTGAAAATCACAGTGAAACTCAGTTTGGAGGCAATTAATATCTGTCACCTCAGCCAAAGTGTTCCATTAGATTTTCCAAAACACAAAAACTCACCTTGGTAGTGTTACTTGTATATTTCTAAGCTTCAAACGCCTATTAGTTGTGTTTTTTCTTTCGTAATGGCTATTCTGTACAAACTCTTCTTTGCGTTGCATCAGAATACAAAATTTGGGAAGGAAGAAGGCAAAGCCAACTCAGACCCTGAAAACATTTGGGAAATTGCCACACAAGAAACCACAAATCGGCTGAGGCACTCAAAACAATGACAGCAAGCCAGAAGTGGAGCAAGCCAACAGCTGTGTCCTGATTGAAAAAGAACCATCCTCTTGTGCCCTGAACTCCATATTGCAGCCTCAAAACCAAAGCTCACATCAGAAAATTCATTACAAACCATGATAAATAAGAAAAAAGAGAAAAAAGCCAAAGAAATGCAAGAGTCCATAATGATATTGGGTTTGATTTAGTTGCAAGGAAACCGGCTGTTCCCAGATTCATCCACCACTAAAGCTGACTGCCTGTGGAATTCTGACTGAATTAACCTGACAATCGCAGTGAAACTCAAGAAACCAAATATCAGCTGAGGCACCCAAAACAAAGACAATAGCCAGAATTGGAGCAGGCCAACAGCTGTGCCCTGTTTGAAAAAGACCATTCCTCCGGTGCCCTGAACTCAAAATGCCAGCCTCAAAACCAAAGCTCACATCAGAAAATTCATTACAAACCATGATAAATAAGGGAAATGTGAAAAAGCCAAAGAAATGCAAGAGTCCTTTGTGATATTTGGCAGGATTTAGACACAAAGAAACTGGCTGTTTCCAGATTCATCCCCCCCTTCCACAGACTGACTTTGGAATTCTGATTGAATTCACCTCAAAATCGCACTCACACTCCATTTGGAGGGAATTAGAATCTGTCACCTCAGCAGAAGCGTTCCATGTAATTTTCCAAAACACAGAATCTCATCTTGGTTGTGTTGCCTATGGATTTCTAATCCTGAAAGGGCAATTTGCTGTGTTATTTTTTCTTTCATAATGGCTACTCTGTCAAAATCTTGCTTGTATTGCATCAGAATACAAAATTTGGGAAGGAAGAAGGTAAAACCGACTCAGACCCAGAAAATATTTAGCAAATTACCGCTCAAGAAACCACAAATCAGCTGAGGCACCCAAAACAATGACAGCAAGCCAGAAATTGGAGCAAGCCAACAGCTGTGCCCTGAATGAACAAAACCATTAATCCAGTGCCCTGAACTCCATCTTCCAGCCTCAAAACCAAAGCTCACAAAAAATAATCATTACAAACAATGATAAATAAGGGAAATCTGAGAAAGCCAAAGTAATTCAAGAGTCCTTTGTGGTATTTGGCTGGATTTAGACAGAAGGAAACAGGCTGTTTCTGGATTCATCCCCCCCTTCCACAGACTGACTTTGGAATTCTGACTCAATTCACCTCAAAATCGCACTCACACTCAATTTGGAGGGAATTAGTATCTGTCCCCTCAGCAGAAGTGTTCCATGTGAATTTCCAAGACACAGAAACTCATCTTGGTCGTGTTGCCTGTAGATTTCTAATCCTGAAAGGGCAATGCGCTGTGTTTTTTTTTTCTTTCATAATGGCTACTCTGTCCAAAATCTTGCTTGTATTGCGTCAGAATACAAAATTTGGGAATAAGAAGGCAAATCCGATCAGAACCAGAAAACATTTAGGAAACTGCAGAAAAAGAATCCACATATCAGCTGAGGCACCCAAAACAATGACAGCAAGCCAGAATTGGAGCAGGCAATCAGCTGAGTCCTGATTGAAAAAGGCCATTCTTCCGGGACCCTGAACTCCATATTCCAGCCTCAAAACCAAAGCTGACATCAGGAAATTCATTACAAACCACGATACCTAAGAAAAATGAGAAAAAAGCCAAGAAATGCAAGAATCCATAATGATATTGAGCTGGATTTAGTCGCAAGGAAACGGGCTGTGCCCGGATTCATCCACCCCTCCAGCTGCTGCCTGTGGAATTCTGAATGAATTAACCTGAAAATCGCAGTGAAACTCAGTTTGGAGGCAATTAATATCTGTCACCTCAGCCAAAGTGTTCCATTTTATTTTCCAAAACACAAAAACTCACCTTGGTCATGTTACCTGTTTATTTCTAAGCTTCAAACGCCTATTAGTTGTGTTTTTTATTTCATAATGGCTACTCTGTCGGAAATCTCGCTTGCATTGCATCGGAATACAAAATTTGGGAAGGAAGAAGGCAAAGCCAACTCAGACCCAGAGAACATTTAGGAAATTGCCACACAGGAAACCACAAATTGGCTGAGGAACCCAAAACAATGACAGCAAGCCAGAATTGCAGCAAGCCAACAACTGTACCCTCTTTGAAAAAGACAGGTCCTCCAGTACCCTGAACTCCATATTGCAGCCTCAAAACCAAGCTCACATCAGAAAATTCATTACAAACCATGATAAATCAGGGAAATGTGAAAAAGCCAAAGAAATGCAAGAGTCCTTTTTGATATTTGGCTGGATTCAGATACAAGAAAACTGGCTGTTTCCAGATTCATACCCCCCTTCCACAGACTGACTTTGGAATTCTGATTGAATTCACCTCAAAATCGCACTCACACTCAATTTGGAGGGAATTAGAATCTGTCCCCTCAGCAGAAGGGTTCTATGTCATTTTCCAAAACACAGAAACTCATCTTGGTCGTGTAGCCTGTAGATTTATAATCCTGAAAGGGCAATTCGCTGTGTTTTTTTTTTTTTCTTTCATAATGGCTACTCTCCAAAATCTTGCTTGTATTCCATCAAAATACAAAATTTGGAAATAATTTGGGAAGGCAAAACCGACTCAGACCCAGAAAACATTTAGGAAATTGGCACTCAAGAAACCACAAATTGGCTGAGGCACCCAAAACAATGACAACAAGCCAGAATTGGAGCAAGCCAACAGCTGTGCCCTGATTGAAAAAGACCCTCCTCCGGTTCCCTGAACTGCATATTGCAGCCTCTAAACCAAAGCTCACATCAGAAAATTCATTACAAACCATGATAAATAAGAAAAAAGAGAAAAAAGCCAAAAAAATGCAAGAATCCATAATGATATTGGGTTTGATTTAGTTGCAAGGAAACCGGCTGTTCCCAGATTCATCCACCACTAAAGCTGACTGCCTGTGGAATTCTGACTGAATTAACCTGACAATCGCAGTGAAACTCAAGAAACCAAATTTCAGCTGAGGCACCCAAAACACTGACAGGAAGCCAGAATTGGAGCAGGCCAACAGCTGTGCCCTGTTTGAAAAAGACCATTCCTCCGGTGCCCTGAACTCTATATTGCAGCCTCAAAACCAAAGCTCACATCAGAAAATTCATTACAAACCATGATAAATAAGGGAAATGTGAAAAGCCAAAGAAATGCAAGAGTTCTTTTTGATATTTGGCTGGATTCAGATAAAAGGAAACTGGCTGTTTCCAGATTCATCCCCCCCTTCCACAGACTGACTTTGGAATTCTGATTGAATTCACCTCAAAATCGCACTCACACTCAATTTGGAGTGAATTAAAATCTGTCCCCTCAGCAGAAGGGTTCCATGACTTTTTCCAAAACACAGAAACTCATCTTGGGCGTGTTGCCTGTAGATTTCTAATCCTGAAAGGGCAATTTGCTGTGTTTTTATTTTTTTCTTTCATAATGGCTACTCTCCAAAATCTTGCTTGTATTGCATCAGAATACAAAATTTGGGAATAAGTAGGCAAAACCGACTCAGACCCAGAAAACATTTAGGAAATTGGCACTCAAGAAACCACAAATCAGCTGAGACACCCAAAACAATGACAGCAAGCCAGAAGTGGAGCAAGCCAACAGCTGTGCCCTGATTGAAAAAGAACCTTCCTCTTGTGCCTGAACTCAATATGCCAGCCTCAAAACCAAAGCTCACATCAGAAAATTCATTACAAACCATGATAAATAAGAAAAAAGAGAAAAAAGCCAAAAAAATGCAAGAATCCATAATGATATAAGGCTTGATTTAGTCACAAGGAAACCGGCTGTTCCCGGATTCATCCACCCCTCCAGCTGACTGCCTGTGGAATTCTGACTGAATTAACCTGAAAATCACAGTGAAACTCAGTTTGGAGGCAATTAATATCTGTCACCTCAGCCAAAGTGTTCCATTTGATTTTCCAAAACACAAAAACTCACCTTGGTCATGTTACTTGTAGATTTCTAAGCTTCAAACGCCTATTAGTTGTGTTTTTTCTTTCGTAATGGCTATTCTGTACAAACTCTTCTTTGCATTGCATCAGAATACAAAATTTGGGAAGGAAGAAGGCAAAGCCAACTCAGACCCTGAAAACATTTGGGAAATTGCCACACAAGAAACCACAAATCGGCTGAGGCACTCAAAACAATGACAGCAAGCCAGAAGTGGAGCAAGCCAACAGCTGTGCCCTGATTGAAAAAGAACCATCCTCTTGTGCCCTGAACTGCATATTGCAGCCTCAAAACCAAAGCTCACATCAGAAAATTCATTACAAACCATGATAAATAAGAAAAAAGAGAAAAAGCCAAAGAAATGCAAGAGTCCATAATGATATTGGGTTTGATTTAGTTTCAAGGAAACCGGCTGTTCCCAGATTCATCCACCACTAAAGCTGACTGCCTGTGGAATTCTGACTGAATTAACCTGACAATCTCAGTGAAACTCAAGAAACCAAATTTCAGCTGAGGCACTCAAAACAAAGACAATAGCCAGAATTGGAGCAGGCCAACA
Organism: Oryctolagus cuniculus; assembly: GCF_964237555.1. NCBI lineage: Eukaryota > Metazoa > Chordata > Mammalia > Lagomorpha > Leporidae > Oryctolagus > Oryctolagus cuniculus. The sequence continues at coordinate 297,810 of NW_027208233.1, read as the reverse complement.
GCTGTGCCCTGTTTGAAAAAGACCATTCCTCCGGTGCCCTGAACTCAAAATGCCAGCCTCAAAACCAAAGCTCACATCAGAAAATTCATTACAAACCATGATAAATAAGGGAAATGTGAAAAAGCCAAAGAAATGCAAGAGTCCTTTGTGATATTTGGCAGGATTTAGACACAAAGAAACTGGCTGTTTCCAGATTCATCCCCCCCTTCCACAGACTGACTTTGGAATTCTGATTGAATTCACCTCAAGATCGCTCTCACACTCCATTTGGAGGGCATTAGAATCTGTCCCCTCAGCAGAAGCGTTCCATGTCATTTTCCAAAACACAGAATCTCACCTTGGTTGTGTTGCCTATGGATTTCTAATCCTGAAAGGTCAATTTGCTGTGTTTTTTTTTTTCTTTCATAATGGCTACTCTGTCCAAAATCTTGCTTGTATTGCATCAGAATACAAAAATTGGGAAGGAAGAATGCAAAACCAACTCAGACCCCGAAAACATTTAGGAAATTGCCACACAAGAAACCACAAATCAGCTGAGGCACCCAAAACAATGACAGCAAGCCAGAAGTGGAGCAAGCCAACAGCTGTGCCCTGATTGAAAAAGAACCTTCCTCTTGTGCCCTGAACTCAATATGCCAGCCTCAAATCTAAGCTCACACCAGAAAATTCATACAAACCATGATAAATAAGGGAAATGTGAAAAAGCTGAAGAAATGCAAGCCTGTGGAATCCTAACTGAATTAACTGAATTAACCTGAAAATCACAGTGAAACTGAGTTTGGAGGCAATTAATATCTGTCACCTAGGCCAAAATGTTCCATTTCATTTTCCAAAACACAAAAACAACTTGGTCATGTTACCTTTAGATTTGTATGCTTCAAACACCTATTTGTTGTGTTTTTTATTTCATAATGGCTACTCTGTCCAAAATCTTGCTTGTATTGCATCAGAATACAAAATTTGGGAAGGAAGAAGGCAACACCAAATCAGACCCAGAGAACATTTAGGAAATTGCCACACAAGAAACCACAAATCAGCTGAGGCACCCAAAACAATGACAGCAAGCCAGAATTGGAGCAAGCCAACAGCTGTGCCCTGATTGAAAAAGAACCTTCCTCTTGTACCCTGAACTCAATATGCCAGCCTCAAAACCAAAGCTCACATCAGAAAATTCATTACAAACCATGATAAATAAGAAAAAAGAGAAAAAAGCCAAAAAAATGCAAGAATCCATGATGATATAGGGCTTGATTTAGTTGCTAGGAAACCAGCTGTTCACGGATTCATCCACCCCTCCAGCTGCTGCCTGTGGAATTCTGAATGAATTAACCTGAAAATCGCAGTGAAACTCAGTTTGGAGGCAACTAATATCTGTCACCTCAGCCAAAGTGTTCCATTTTATTTTCCAAAACACAAAAACTCACCTTGGTCATGTTACCTGTTTATTTCTAAGCTTCAAACGCCTATTAGTTGTGTTTTTTATTTCATAATGGCTACTCTGTCGGAAATCTCGCTTGCATTGCATCAGAATACAAAATTTGGGAAGGAAGAAGGCAAAGCCAACTCAGACCCAGAGAACATTTAGGAAATTGCCACACAGGAAACCACAAATTGGCTGAGGAACCCAAAACAATGACAGCAAGCCAGAATTGCAGCAAGCCAACAACTGTACCCTCTTTGAAAAAGACAGGTCCTCCAGTACCCTGAACTCCATATTGCAGCCTCAAAACCAAGCTCACATCAGAAAATTCATTACAAACCATGATAAATAAGGGAAATGTGAAAAAGCCAAAGAAATGCAAGAGTCCTTTTTGATATTTGGCTGGATTCAGATACAAGGAAACTGGCTGTTTCCAGATTCATCCCCCCCTTCCACAGACTGACTTTGGAATTCTGATTGAATTCACCTCAAAATCGCACTCACACTCAATTTGGAGGGAATTAGAATCTGTCCCCTCAGCAGAAGGGTTCTATGTCATTTTCCAAAACACAGAAACTCATCTTGGTCGTGTAGCCTGTAGATTTATAATCCTGAAAGGGCAATTCGCTGTGTTTTTTTTTTTTTCTTTCATAATGGCTACTCTCCAAAATCTTGCTTGTATTCCATCAAAATACAAAATTTGGGAATAAGTAGGCAAAACCGACTCAGACCCAGAAAACATTTAGGAAATTGGCACTCAAGAAACCACAAATCGGCTGAGGCACCCAAAACAATGACAGCAAGCCAGAATTGGAGCAAGCCAACAGCTGTGCCCTGATTGAAAAAGACCCTCCTCCGGTTCCCTGAACTGCATATTGCAGCCTCTAAACCAAAGCTCACATCAGAAAATTCATTACAAACCATGATAAATAAGAAAAAAGAGAAAAAAGCCAAAAAAATGCAAGAATCCATAATGATATTGGGTTTGATTTAGTTGCAAGGAAACCGGCTGTTCCCAGATTCATCCACCACTAAAGCTGACTGCCTGTGGAATTCTGACTGAATTAACCTGACAATCGCAGTGAAACTCAGGAAACCAAATTTCAGCTGAGGCACCCAAAACACTGACAGGAAGCCAGAATTAGAGCACGCAAACAGCTGTGCCCTGTTTGAAAAAGACCATTCCTCCGGTGCCCTGAACTCTATATTGCAGCCTCAAAACCAAAGCTCACATCAGAAAATTCATTACAAACCATGATAAATAAGGGAAATGTGAAAAGCCAAAGAAATGCAATAGTTCTTTTTGATATTTGGCTGGATTCAGATAAAAGGAAACTGGCTGTTTCCAGATTCATCGCAACCTTCCACAGACTGACTTTGGAATTCTGATTGAATTCACTTCAAAATCGCACTCACACTCAATTTGGAGTGAATTAAAATCTGTCCCCTCAGCAGAAGGGTTCCATGACTTTTTCCAAAACACAGAAACTCATCTTGGGCGTGTTGCCTGTAGATTTCTAATCCTGAAAGGGCAATTTGCTGTGTTTTTTTTTTTTTTCTTTCATAATGGCTACTCTCCAAAATCTTGCTTGTATTGCATCAGAATACAAAATTTGGGAATAAGAAGGCAAAACCGACTCAGACCCAGAAAACATTTAGAAAATTGGCACTCAAGAAACCACAAATCAGCTGAGACACCCAAAACAATGACAGCAAGCCAGAATTGGAGCAAGCCAACAGCTGTGCCCTGATTGAAAAAGAACCTTCCTCTTGTGCCTGAACTCAATATGCCAGCCTCAAAACCAAAGCTCACATCAGAAAATTCATTACAAACCATGATAAATACGACAAAAGAGAAAAAAGCCAAAGAAATGCAAGAATCCATAATGATATAAGGCTTGATTTAGTCACAAGAAAACCGGCTGTTCCCGGATTCATCCACCCCTCCGGCTGACTGCCTGTGGAATTCTGACTGAATTAACCTGAAAATCACAGTGAAACTCAGTTTGGAGGCAATTAATATCTGTCACCTCAGCCAAAGTGTTCCATTTTATTTTCATAAACACAAAAACTCACCTTGGTTATGTTACCTGTAGATTTCTAAGCTTCAAACGCCTATTTGTTGTGTTTTATATTTCATAATGGCTATTCTGTACAAACTCTTCTTTGCATTGCATCAGAATACAAAATTTGGGAAGGAAGAAGGCAAAGCCAACTCAGACCCAGAAAACATTTGGGAAATTGCCACACAAGAAACCACAAATCTGCTGAAGTACTCAAAATAAGGACAGCAAGCCAGAACTGCAGCCAGCCAACAGCTGTGCCCTGATTGAAAAAGAACCATTCTCTTCTGCCCTGAACTCAATATGCCAGCCTCAAAACCAAAGCTCACATGAGAAAATTCATTACAAACCATGATAAATAAGAAAAAAGGGAAAAAAGCCAAAGAAATGCAAGAGCACTTTGTGATATTTGGCTGGATTTAGACACAAGGAAACTGGCTGTTTCCAGATTCATCCCCCCCTTCCACAGACTGACTTTGGAATTCTGATTGAATTCACCTCAAAATCGCACTCACACTCATTTGGGAGGGAATTAGAATCTGTCCCCTCAGCAGAAGGGTTCTATGTCATTTTCCAAAACACAGAAACTCATCTTGGTCGTGTAGCCTGTAGATTTATAATCCTGAAAGGGCAATTCGCTGTGTTTTTTTTTTTTCTTTCATAATGGCTATTCTCCAAAATCTTGCTTGTATTCCATCAAAATACAAAATTTGGAAATAATTTGGGAAGGCAAAACCGACTCAGACCCAGAAAACATTTAGGAAATTGGCACTCAAGAAACCACAAATCGGCTGAGGCACCCAAAACAATGACAGCAAGCCAGAATTGGAGCAAGCCAACAGCTGTGCCCTGATTGAAAAAGACCCTCCTCCGGTTCCCTGAACTGCATATTGCAGCCTCTAAACCAAAGCTCACATCAGAAAATTCATTACAAACCATGATAAATAAGAAAAAAGAGAAAAAAGCCAAAAAAATGCAAGAATCCATAATGATATTGGGTTTGATTTAGTTGCAAGGAAACCGGCTGTTCCCAGATTCATCCACCACTAAAGCTGACTGCCTGTGGAATTCTGACTGAATTAACCTGACAATCGCAGTGAAACTCAAGAAACCAAATTTCAGCTGAGGCACCCAAAACACTGACAGGAAGCCAGAATTAGAGCACGCAAACAGCTGTGCCCTGTTTGAAAAAGACCATTCCTCCGGTGCCCTGAACTCTATATTGCAGCCTCAAAACCAAAGCTCACATCAGAAAATTCATTACAAACCATGATAAATAAGGGAAATGTGAAAAGCCAAAGAAATGCAATAGTTCTTTTTGATATTTGGCTGGATTCAGATAAAAGGAAACTGGCTGTTTCCAGATTCATCGCAACCTTCCACAGACTGACTTTGGAATTCTGATTGAATTCACTTCAAAATCGCACTCACACTCAATTTGGAGTGAATTAAAATCTGTCCCCTCAGCAGAAGGGTTCCATGACTTTTTCCAAAACACAGAAACTCATCTTGGGCGTGTTGCCTGTAGATTTCTAATCCTGAAAGGGCAATTTGCTGTGTTTTTTTTTTTTTTCTTTCATAATGGCTACTCTCCAAAATCTTGCTTGTATTGCATCAGAATACAAAATTTGGGAATAAGAAGGCAAAACCGACTCAGACACAGAAAACATTTAGAAAATTGGCACTCAAGAAACCACAAATCAGCTGAGACACCCAAAACAATGACAGCAAGCCAGAATTGGAGCAAGCCAACAGCTGTGCCCTGATTGAAAAAGAACCTTCCTCTTGTGCCTGAACTCAATATGCCAGCCTCAAAACCAAAGCTCACATCAGAAAATTCATTACAAACCATGATAAATACGACAAAAGAGAAAAAAGCCAAAGAAATGCAAGAATCCATAATGATATAAGGCTTGATTTAGTCACAAGAAAACCGGCTGTTCCCGGATTCATCCACCCCTCCGGCTGACTGCCTGTGGAATTCTGACTGAATTAACCTGAAAATCACAGTGAAACTCAGTTTGGAGGCAATTAATATCTGTCACCTCAGCCAAAGTGTTCCATTTTATTTTCATAAACACAAAAACTCACCTTGGTTATGTTACCTGTAGATTTCTAAGCTTCAAACGCCTATTTGTTGTGTTTTATATTTCATAATGGCTATTCTGTACAAACTCTTCTTCGCATTGCATCAGAATACAAAATTTGGGAAGGAAGAAGGCAAAGCCAACTCAGACCCAGAAAACATTTGGGAAATTGCCACACAAGAAACCACAAATCTGCTGAAGTACTCAAAATAAGGACAGCAAGCCAGAACTGCAGCCAGCCAACAGCTGTGCCCTGATTGAAAAAGAACCATTCTCTTCTGCCCTGAACTCAATATGCCAGCCTCAAAACCAAAGCTCACATGAGAAAATTCATTACAAACCATGATAAATAAGAAAAAAGGGAAAAAAGCCAAAGAAATGCAAGAGCACTTTGTGATATTTGGCTGGATTTAGACACAAGGAAACTGGCTGTTTCCAGATTCATCCCCCCCTTCCACAGACTGACTTTGGAATTCTGATTGAATTCACCTCAAAATCGCACTCACACTCATTTGGGAGGGAATTAGAATCTGTCCCCTCAGCAGAAGCGTTCTATGTCATTTTCCAAAACACAGAAACTCATCTTGGTCGTGTTTCCTGTAGATTTCTAATCCTGAAAGGGCAATGTGCTTTTTTTTTTTTTCTTTCATAATGGCTACTCTCCAAAATCTTGCTTGTATTTCATCAGAATACAAAATTTGGGAATAAGAAGGCAAAACCGACTCAGACCCAGAAAACATTTAGGAAATTGGCACTCAAGAAACCACAAATCGGCTGAGGCACCCAAAACAATGACAGCAAGCCAGAAGTGGAGCAAGCCAACAGCTGTGCCCTGATTGAAAAAGAACCTTCCTCTTGTGCCCTGAACTCAATATCCCAGACTCAAAACCAAAGCTCACATCAGAAAATTCATTACAAACCATGATAAATAAGGGAAATGTGAAAAAGCCAAAGAAATGCAAGAGTCCTTTGTGATATTTGGCAGGATTTAGACACAAAGAAACTGGCTGTTTCCAGATTCATCCCCCCCTTCCACAGACCGACTTTGGAATTCTGATTGAATTCACCTCAAAATCGCTCCCACACTCCATTTGGAGGGCATTAGAATCTGTCCCCTCAGCAGAAGCGTTCCATGTCATTTTCCAAAACACAGAATTTCACCTTGGTTGTGTTGCCTATGGATTTCTAATCCTGAAAGGTCAATTTGCTGTGTTTTTTTTTTTTTCTTTCATAATGGCTACTCTGTCCAAAATCTTGCTTGTATTGCATCAGAATACAAAAATTGGGAAGGAAGAATGCAAAACCAACTCAGACCCCGAAAACATTTAGGAAATTGCCACACAAGAAACCACAAATCAGCTGAGGCACCCAAAACAATGACAGCAAGCCAGAAGTGGAGCAAGCCAACAGCTGTGCCCTGATTGAAAAAGAACCTTCCTCTTGTGCCCTGAACTCAATATGCCAGCCTCAAAACCAAAGCTCACATCAGAAAATTCATTACAAACCATGATAAATAAGAAAAAAGAGAAAAAAGCCAAAAAAATGCAAGAATCCATAATGATATAGGGCTTGATTTAGTCGCTAGGAAACCGGCTGTTCCCGGATTCATCCACCCCTCCAGCTGACAGCCTGTGGAATTCTGACTGAATTTACCTGAAAATCACAGTGAAACTCAGTTTGGAGGTAATTAATATCTGTCACCTCAGCCAAAGTGTTCCATTTGATTTTCCAAAACACAAAAACTCACCTTGGTCATGTTACCTGTAGATTTCTAAGCTTCAAACGCCTATTTGTTGTGTTTTTTCTTTCATAATGGCTATTCTGTACAAACTCTTCTTTGCATTGCATCAGAATACAAAATTTGGGAAGGAAGAAGGCAAAGCCAACTCAGACCCTGAAAACATTTGGGAAATTGCCACACAAGAAACCACAAATTGGCTGAGGCACTCAAAACAATGACAGCAAGCCAGAAGTGGAGCAAGCCAACAGCTGTGCCCTGATTGAAAAACAACCTTCCTCTTGTGCCCTGAACTCAATATGCCAGCCTCAAAACCAAAGCTCACATCAGAAAATTCATTACAAACCATGATAAATAAGAAAAAAGAGAAAAAAGCCAAAGTAATGCAAGAATCCATAATGATATTGGGTTTGATTTAGTTGCAAGGAAACCGGCTGTTCCCAGATTCATCCACCACTAAAGCTGACTGCCTGTGGAATTCTGACTGAATTAACCTGACAATCGCAGTGAAACTCAAGAAACCAAATTTCAGCTGAGGCACCCAAAACAAAGACAATAGCCAGAATTGGAGCACACCAACAGCTGTGCCCTGTTTGAAAAAGACCATTCCTCAGGTGCCCTGAACTCTATATTGCAGTCTGAAAACCAAAGCTCACATCAGAAAATTCATTACAAACCATGATAAATAAGGGAAATGTGAAAAAGCCAAAGAAATGCAAGAGTCCTTTGTGATATTTGGCTGGATTTAGACACAAAGAAACTGGCTGTTTCCAGATTCATCCCCCCCTTCCACAGAATGACTTTGGAATTCTGATTGAATTCACCTCAAAATCGCTCTCACACTCCATTTGGAGGGAATTAGAATCTGTCCCCTCAGCAGAAGCGTTCTATGTCATTTTCCAAAACACAGAAACTCATCTTGGTCGTGTTGCCTGTAGATTTCTAATCCTGAAAGGGCAATGCGCTGTGTTTTTTTTTTTTTCTTTCATAATGGCTACTCTCCAAAATCTTGCTTGTATTGCATCAGAATACAAAATTTGGGAATAAGAAGGCAAAACCGACTCAGACCCAGAAAACATTTAGGAAATTGGCACTCAAGAAACCACAAATCGGCTGAGGCACCCAAAACAATGACAGCAAGCCAGAAGTGGAGCAAGCCAAGAGCTGTGCCCTGATTGAAAAAGAACCTTCCTCTTGTGCCCTGAACTCAATATGCCAGACTCAAAACCAAAGCTCACATCAGAAAATTCATTACAAACCATGATAAATAAGGGAAATGTGAAAAAGCCAAAGAAATGCAAGAGTCCTTTGTGATATTTGGCAGGATTTAGACACAAAGAAACTGGCTGTTTCCAGATTCATCCCCCCCTTCCACAGACCGACTTTGGAATTCTGATTGAATTCACCTCAAAATCGCTCTCACACTCCATTTGGAGGGCATTAGAATCTGTCCCCTCAGCAGAAGCGTTCCATGTCATTTTCCAAAACACAGAATCTCACCTTGGTTGTGTTGCCTATGGATTTCTAATCCTGAAAGGTCAATTTGCTGTTTTTTTTTTTTTTCTTTCATAATGGCTACTCTGTCCAAAATCTTGCTTGTATTGCATCAGAATACAAAAATTGGGAAGGAAGAAGGCAAAACCAACTCAGACCCCGAAAACATTTAGGAAATTGCCACACAAGAAACCACAAATCAGCTGAGGCACCCAAAACAATGACAGCAAGCCAGAAGTGGAGCAAGCCAACAGCTGTGCCCTGATTGAAAAAGAACCTTCCTCTTGTGCCCTGAACTCAATATGCCAGCCTCAAAACCAAAGCTCACATCAGAAAATTCATTACAAACCATGATAAATAAGAAAAAAGAGAAAAAAGCCAAAAAAAATGCAAGAATCCATAATGATATAGGGCTTGATTTAGTTGCAAGGAAACCGGCTGTTCCCGGATTCATCCACCCCTCCAGCTGACAGCCTGTGGAATTCTGACTGAATTTACCTGAAAATCACAGTGAAACTCAGTTTGGAGGCAATTAATATCTGTCACCTCAGCCAAAGTGTTCCATTTGATTTTCCAAAACACAAAAACTCACCTTGGTAGTGTTACCTGTAGATTTCTAAGCTTCAAACGCCTATTTGTTGTGTTTTTTCTTTCATAATGGCTATTCTGTACAAACTCTTCTTTGCATTGCATCAGAATACAAAATTTGGGAAGGAAGAAGGCAAAGCCAACTCAGACCCTGAAAACATTTGGGAAATTGCCACACAAGAAACCACAAATCGGCTGAGGCACTCAAAACAATGACAGCAAGCCAGAAGTGGAGCAAGCCAACAGCTGTGCCCTGATTTAAAAACAACCTTCCTCTTGTGCCCTGAACTCAATATGCCAGCCTCAAAACCAAAGCTCACATCAGAAAATTCATTACAAACCATGATAAATAAGAAAAAAGAGAAAAAAGCCAAAAAAATGCAAGAATCCATAATGATATTGGGTTTGATTTAGTTGCAAGGAAACCGGCTGTTCCCAGATTCATACACCACTAAAGCTGACTGCCTGTGGAATTCTGAATGAATTAACCTGACAATCGCAGTGAAACTCAAGAAACCAAATTTCAGCTGAGGCACCCAAAACAAAGACAATAGCCAGAATTGGAGCACACCAACAGCTGTGCCCTGTTTGAAAAAGACCATTCCTCAGGTGCCCTGAACTCTATATTGCAGTCTGAAAACCAAAGCTCACATCAGAAAATTCATTACAAACCATGATAAATAAGGGAAATGTGAAAAAGCCAAAGAAATGCAAGAGTCCTTTGTGATATTTGGCTGGATTTAGACACAAAGAAACTGGCTGTTTCCAGATTCATCCCCCCCTTCCACAGACTGACTTTGGAATTCTGATTGAATTCACCTCAAAATCGCACTCACACTCATTTGGGAGGGAATTAGAATCTGTCCCCTCAGCAGAAGCGTTCTATGTCATTTTCCAAAACACAGAAACTCATCTTGGTTGTGTTGCCTGTAGATTTCTAATCCTGAAAGGGCAATGCGCTGTGTTTTTTTTTTTTTTCTTTCATAATGGCTACTCTCCAAAATCTTGCTTGTATTGCATCAGAATACAAAATTTGGGAATAAGAAGGCAAAACCGACTCAGACCCAGAAAATATTTAGGAAATTGGCACTCAAGAAACCACAAATCGGCTGAGGCACCCAAAACAATGACAGCAAGCCAGAAGTGGAGCAAGCCAACAGCTGTGCCCTCATTGAAAAAGAACCTTCCTCTTGTGCCCTGAACTCAATATGCCAGCCTCAAAACCAAAGCTCACATCAGAAAATTCATTACAAACCATGATAAATAAGAAAAAAAGAAAAAAGCCAAAGAAATGCAAGAGTCCTTTGTGATATTTGGCAGGATTTAGACACAAAGAAACTGGCTGTTTCCAGATTCATCCCCCCCTTCCACAGACCGACTTTGAATTCTGATTGAATTCACCTCAAAATCGCTCTCACACTCCATTTGGAGGGAATTAGAATCTGTCACCTCAGCAGAAGCGTTCCATGTCATTTTCCAAAACACCGAATCTCATCTTGGTTGTGTTGCCTATGGATTTCTAATCCTGAAAGGTCAATTTGCTGTGTTTTTTTTTTTTTCTTTCATAATGGCTACCCTGCCCAAAATCTTGCTTGTATTGCATCAGAATACAAAATTTGGGAAGGAAGAAGACAAAACCAACTCAGACCCCGAAAACATTTAGGAAATTGCCACACAAGAAACCACAAATCAGCTGAGGCACCCAAAACAATGACAGCAAGCCAGAAGTGGAGCAAGCCAACAGCTGTGCCCTGATTGAAAAAGAACCTTCCTCTTGTGCCCTGAACTCAATACGCCAGCCTCAAAACCAAAGCTCACATCAGAAAATTCATTACAAGCCATGATAAATAAGAAAAAAGAGAAAAAAGCCAAAGAAATGCAAGAGTCCTTTGTGATGTTTGGCAGGATTTAGACACAAAGAAAGTGGCTGTTTCCAGATTCATCCCCCCCTTCCACAGACTGACTTTGGAATTCTGATTGAATTCACCTCAAGTTCGCTCTCACACTCCATTTGGAGGGCATTAGAATCTGTCACCTCAGCAGAAGCGTTCCATGTCATTTTCCAAAACACAGAATCTCACCTTGGTTGTGTTGCCTATGGATTTCTAATCCTGAATGGTAAATTTGCTGTTTTTTTTTTTTCTTTCATAATGGCTACTCTGTCCAAAATTTTGATTGTATTGCATCAGAATACAAAATTTGGGAAGGAAGAAGGCAAAACCAACTCAGACCCAGAAAACATTTAGGAAATTGCCACACAAGAAACCACAAATCAGCTGAGGCACCCAAAACAATGACAGCAAGCCAGAAGTGGAGCAAGCCAACAGCTGTGCCCTGATTGCAAAAGAACCTTCCTCTTGTGCCCTGAACTCAATATGCCAGCCTCAAAACCAAAGCTCACATCAGAAAATTCATTACAAACCATGATAAATAAGAAAAAAGAGAAAAAAGCCAAAGAAATGCAAGAATCCATAATGATATAGGGCTTGATTTAGTCGCTAGGAAACCGGCTGTTCCCGGATTCATCCACCCCTCCAGCTGACAGCCTGTGGAATTCTGACTGAATTTACCTGAAAATCACAGTGAAACTCAGTTTGGAGGCAATTAATATCTGTCACCTCAGCCAAAGTGTTCCATTTGATTTTCCAAAACACAAAAACTCACCTTGGTAGTGTTACCTGTAGATTTCTAAGTTTCAAACGCCTATTTGTTGTGTTTTTTTTATTTCATAATGGCTATTCTGTACAAACTCTTCTTTGCATTGCATCAGAATACAAAATTTGGGAAGGAAGAAGGCAAAGCCAACTCAGACCCTGAAAACATTTGGGAAATTGCCACACAAGAAACCACAAATCAGCTGAGGCACTCAAAACAATGACAGCAAGCCAGAAGTGGAGCAAGCCAACAGCTGTGCCCTGATTGAAAAACAACCTTCCTCTTGTGCCCTGAACTCAATATGCCAGCCTCAAAACCAAAGCTCACATCAGAAAATTCATTACAAACCATGATAAATAAGAAAAAAGAGAAAAAAGCCAAAGAAATGCAAGAATCCATAATGATATTGGGTTTGATTTAGTTGCAAGGAAACCGGCTGTTCCCAGATTCATACACCACTAAAGCTGACTGCCTGTGGAATTCTGAATGAATTAACCTGACAATCGCAGTGAAACTCAAGAAACCAAATTTCAGCTGAGGCACCCAAAACAAAGACAATAGCCAGAATTGGAGCACACCAACAGCTGTGCCCTGTTTGAAAAAGACCATTCCTCAGGTGCCCTGAACTCTATATTGCAGTCTGAAAACCAAAGCTCACATCAGAAAATTCATTACAAACCATGATAAATAAGGGAAATGTGAAAAAGCCAAAGAAATGCAAGAGTCCTTTGTGATATTTGGCTGGATTTAGACACAAAGAAACTGGCTGTTTCCAGATTCATCCCCCCCTTCCACAGACTGACTCTGGAATTCTGATTGAATTCACCTCAAAATCGCTCTCACACTCCATTTGGAGGGAATTAGAATCTGTCCCCTCAGCAGAAGCGTTCTATGTCATTTTCCAAAACACAGAAACTCATCTTGGTCGTGTTGCCTGTAGATTTATAATCCTGAAAGGGCAATGCGCTGTGTTTTTTTTTTTTTTCTTTCATAATGGCTACTCTGTCCAAAATCTTGCTTGTATTGCATCAGAATACAAAATTTGGGAATAAGAAGGCCAAACCGACTCAGACCCAGAAAACATTTAGGAAATTGGCACTCAAGAAACCACAAATCGGCTGAGGCACCCAAAACAATGACAGCAAGCCAGAATTGGAGCAAGCCAACAGCTGTGCCCTGATTGAAAAAGAACCTTCCTCTTGTGCCCTGAACTCAATATGCCAGACTCAAAACCAAAGCTCACATCAGAAAATTCATTACAAACCATGATAAATAAGGGAAATGTGAAAAAGCCAAAGAAATGCAAGAGTCCTTTGTGATATTTGGCAGGATTTAGACACAAAGAAACTGGCTGTTTCCAGATTCATCCCCCCCTTCCACAGACCGACTTTGGAATTCTGATTGAATTCACCTCAAAATCGCTCCCACACTCCATTTGGAGGGCATTAGAATCTGTCCCCTCAGCAGAAGCGTTCCATGTCATTTTCCAAAACACAGAATCTCACCTTGGTTGTGTTGCCTATGGATTTCTAATCCTGAAAGGTCAATTTGCTGTGTTTTTTTTTTTTTTCTTTCATAATGGCTACTCTGTCCAAAATCTTGCTTGTATTGCATCAGAATACAAAAATTGGGAAGGAAGAAGGCAAAACCAACTCAGACCCCGAAAACATTTAGGAAATTGCCACACAAGAAACCACAAATCAGCTGAGGCACCCAAAACAATGACAGCAAGCCAGAAGTGGAGCAAGCCAACAGCTGTGCCCTGATTGAAAAAGAACCTTCCTCTTGTGCCCTGAACTCAATATGCCAGCCTCAAAACCAAAGCTCACATCAGAAAATTCATTACAAACCATGATAAATAAGAAAAAAGAGAAAAAAGCCAAAAAAATGCAAGAATCCATAATGATAAAGGGCTTGATTTAGTCGCTAGGAAACCGGCTGTTCCCAGATACATCCACCTCTCCAGCTGACAGCCTGTGGAATTCTGACTGAATTAACCTGAAAATCACAGTGAAACTCAGTTTGGAGGCTATTAATATCTGTCACCTCAGCCAAAGTGTTCCATTTTATTTTCTTTTTTTTTTTTTTTTAAATTCTATTTTTTTATTTTTTTTATTTTTTTTATTTTTTTTTATTTTTTTTTTATCTTTTATTTAATGAATATAAATTTCCAAAGTACGTCTCATGGGTTACAATGGCTTTCCCCCCCATACCGTCCCTCCCACCCACCACCCTCCCCTTTCCCACTCCCTCTCCCCTTCCATTCACATCAAGATTCATTTTCGATTATCTTAGTATACAGAAGATCAGCTTAGTATACCTTAAGTAAGGATTTCAACAGTTTGTTCCCACACAGAAACATAAAGTGAAAAATAATTGATGATTTTTTTTAAATGATGATGAAATCAGATCAGACCTATTGTCATGTTTAATCCCAGTGAGAGTCAAGTTGGGAATTGATAGTTTCTTTTTTTTTTTTTTTTTTTAACAGAAGATCAGTTTAGTGTACATTAAGTAAAGATTTCAACAGTTTGCACCCCCATAGAAACACAAAGTGAAATATACTGTTTGAGTACTCGTTATAGCATTAAGCCTCAGTGTACAGCACATTAAGGACAGAGATCCTACATGAGGAGTAAGTGCACAGTGACTCCTGTTGTTGACTTTACAAATTGACACTCCTGTTTATGGCATCAGTAATCTCCCTATGCACCAGTCATGAGTTTCCAAGGCTATGGAAGCCCCTTGAGTTCTCCGACTCTTATCTTGTTTAGACAAGGTCATAGTCAAAGTGGAGGTTCTCTCCTCCCTTCAGAGAAAGGCACCTCCCTCTTTGAAGACCTGTTCTTTCCACTGGGATCTCACTCACAGAGATCTTTTTGCCAGAGTGTCTTGGCTTTCCATGCCTGAAATACTCTCATGGGCTTTTCAGCCAGATCCGAGTGCCTTTAGGGCTGATTCTGAGGCCAGAGTGCTATTTAGGACATCCGCCATTCTATGAGTCTGCTGAGTATCTCACTTCCCATGTTGGATCACTCTCCCCTTTATTTATTCTATCGGTTAGTGTTAGCAGATACTAGACTTGTTTATGTGCTCCCTTTGACTCTTAGTCCTTTCATTATGATCAATTGTGAACTGAAATTGATCACTTGGAATAGTGAGATGGCATTGGCACATGCCACCTTGATGGGATTGAATTGGAATCCCCTAGTATGTTTCCAACTCTACCAATTGGGGCAAGTCAGCCCGAGCATGCCCCAAATTATACATCTCTTCCCTCTCTTATTCCCACTTTTATGTTTAACAGGGATCACATTTCAGTTAATTTTCAACACTTAAGAATAACTGTGTGATAATTACAGAATTAAACCAGTCATATTAAGTAGAACAGACAAAAAAAAATACTATGAGGGATAATGTATTAAGTTGTCCATTAGCAGTCAGGGCTATGCTGATCAAGTCACCATTTCTCATAGTGTCCATTTCACTTCAGGAGGTTTCCTTTTTGGTGTTCAGTCAGTTGTCACCGATCAGGGAGAACATATGGTATTTGTCCCTTTGGGACTGGCTTACTTCACTCAGCATGATGTGTTCCAGATTCCTCCATTTTGTTGCAAATGACTGGATTTCGTTGTTTCTTACTGCGGTATAGTATTCTAAAGAATACATATCCCATAATTTCTTTATCCAGTCTACCATTGATGGGCATTTAGGTTGGTTCCAGGTCTTGGCTATTGTGAATTGTGCTGCAATAAACATTAGGGTGCAGACCGCTTTTTTCTTTATCAATTTAAACTCCTTTGGGTAAATTCCAAGGAGTGGGATGGCTGGGTCGAACGGTAGGGTTATATTCAGGTTTCTGAGGAATCTCCAGACTGATTTCCATAGTGGCTTGACCAGTTTGCATTCCCACCAACAGTGGGTTAGTGTCCCTTTTTCCCCACATCCTCGCCAGCATCTGTTGTTGGTAGATTTCTGTATGTGAGCCATTCTAACCGGGGTGAGGTGAAACCTCATTGTGCTTTTGATTTGCATTTCCCTGATTGCTAGTGACCTTGAACATTTTTTCATGTGCCTGTTGGCCATTTGGATTTCCTCTTTTGAAAAATGTCTATTGAAGTCCTTGGCCCATCTCTTAAGTGGGTTGTTGGTTTTGTTTTTGTGGAGTTTCTTGATCTCTTTGTAGATTCTGGTTATTAACCCTTTATCTGTTGCATAGTTTGCAAATATTTTTTCCCATTCTGTTGGTTGTCTCTTCACTCTCCTGACTGTTTCTTTTGCAGTACAGAAACTTCTCAATTTGATGCAATCCCAATAGTTGATTTTGGCTTTGACTGTCTGTGCCTCCCGGGTCTTTTCCAGAAATTCTTTGCCTGTGCCAATATCTTGAAGGGTTTCTCCAATGTTCTCTAATAACTTAATGGTGTCAGGACGTAGATTTAGGTCTTTAATCCACGTTGAGTGGATTTTTGTGTAAGGTGTAAGGTAGGGGTCTTGCTTCATGCTTCTGCACGTGGAAATCCAGTTTTCCCAGCACCATTTATTGAATAGACTGTCCTTGCTCCAGGAATTAGTTTTAGATCCTTGATCAAATATAAGTTGGCTGTAGATGTTTGGATTGATTTCTGGTGTTTCAATTCTGTTCCATTGGTCTATCCATCTGTTTCTGTACCAGTACCATGCTGTTTTGATTACAACTGCCCTGTAGTATGTCCTGAAATCTGGTATTGTGATGCCTCCGGCTTTGTTTTTGTTGTACAAGATTGCTTTAGCTATTCGAGGTCTCTTGTGCCTCCATATGAATTTCAGCATCATTTTTTCTAGATCTGCAAAGAATGTCTTTGGTATCTTGATTGGGATTGCATTGAATCTATAAATTGCTTTTGGGAGAATGGACATTTTGATGATGTTGATTCTTCCAATCCATGAGCATGGAAGATTTTTCCATTTTTTGGTATCCTCTTCTATTTCTTTCTTTAAGGTTTTGTAATTTTCATCGTAGAGATCTTTAACGTCCTTGGTTAAGTTTATTCCAAGGTATTTGATTGTTTTTGTAGCTATTGTGAATGGGATTGATCTTAGCAGTTCTTTCTCAGTCATGGCATTACTTGTGTATACAAAGGCTGTTGATTTTTGTGCATTGATTTTATATCCTGCCACTTTGCCAAACTCCTCTATGAGTTCCAATAGTCTCTTAGTAGAGTTCTTTGGATCCTCTAAGTACAGAATCATATCGTCTGCAAAGAGGGATAGTTTGACTTCTTCCTTCTTGATTTGTATTCCTTTGATTTCTTTTTCTTGTCTGATGGCTCTGGCTAAAACTTCCAGAACTATGTTAAATAGCAGTGGTGAGAGTGGGCATCCCTGCCTGGTGCCAGATTTCAGTGGAAATGCTTCCAACTTTTCCCCATTCAATAGGATGCTGGCTGTGGGTTTTTTATAAATTGCTTTGATTATATTGAGGAATGTTCCTTCTATACCCAATTTGCTTAGAGTTTTCATCATGAAAGGGTGTTGAATTTTATCAAATGCTTTCTCTGCATCAATTGAGATAATCATATGGTTTTTCTTCTGCAGTCTGTTAATGTGGTGAATCACATTGATTGATTTGCGAATGTTGAACCATCCCTGCATACCAGGGATGAATCCCACTTGGTCTGGGTGGATGATTTTCCTGATGTGTTGTTGTATTCTGTTGGCCAGAATTTTATTGAGGATTTTTGCATCTATGTTCATCAGGGATATTGGTCTGTAATTCTCTTTCAGTGCTGCATCTTTCTCTGGCTTAGGGATTAAGGTGATGCTGGCTTCATAGAAAGAATTTGGGAGGATTCCCTCTTCTTCGATTGTTCTGAATAGTTTGAGAAGAAATGGGATTAGTTCTTCTTTAAATGTCTGGTAGAATTCAGCAGTGAATCCATCTGGTCCTGGGCTTTTCTTTGTTGGGAGGGCCTTTATTACTGTTTCAATTTCTGTTTCAGTTATGGGTCTATTTAGGTTTTCGATGTCTTCATGGTTCAATTTTGGTAGATTGCATGTGTCCAGGAATCTATCCATTTCTGATAGGTTTTCCTGTTTGCTGGCATACAGGTCCTTGTAGTAATTTCTGATGATTCTTTTTATTTCTGTGGTGTCTGTTGTTACGTTTCCTTTTTCATCTCTGATTTTATTGATTTGGGTCTTTTCTCTTCTTTTTTTAGTTAGTTGGGCCAATGGGGTGTCAATTTTGTTTATTTTTTCAAAAAACCAGCTTCTCGCTTGGCTGATTTTTTGTAATGTTTTTTTGGATTCAATCCTGTTAATTTCTTCTCTGGTTTTAATTATTTCTCTTCTCCTACTAGATTTGGGTTTGGTTTGCTGCAGTTTTTCTAGGTCCTTGAGGTGCGCTGAAAGCTCATTTATTTGGTACCTTTCCAATTTCTTGATATAGGCACCTATTGCTATAAATTTGCCTCTCAATACTGCTTTTGCTGTATCCCATAAGTTTTGATATGTTGTGTTGTTGTCTTCATTTACTTCCAGAAAGTTTTTGATTTCTCTTTTGATTTCTTGAATGACCCAGTGTTCATTCAGGAGCATGTTGTTCAGTCTCCATGTGTTTGCATACTTTCTGGGGTTTCCTGAGCTGCTAATTTCCAGCTTCATCCCGCTGTGGTCTGAGAAGCTGCATGGTATGATTCTAATTCTTTTAAATTTGCTGAGACTTGCTTTATGGCCTAGTATGTGGTCAATCCTAGAGAAGGTTCCATGCGCTGCTGAGAAGAATGTGAAGTCTGTAGATGTAGGGTTGAAAGTTCTGTATATATCTGTTAGATCCATTTGGGCTATAGTGTCATTTAAATCTGCTGTTTCCTTGTTGATCTTCTGTCCGGATGATCTGTCTATTTCTGAGAGTGGAGTATTGAAGTCCCCCAGTACTATTGTATTGGAATCTAAATCTCCCTTTAAGTCCCTTAACATATCTTTTAAATAGACCGGTGCCCTGTAATTAGGTGCATATACATTTATAATAGTTACATCTTCCTGTTGAATTGAACCCTTAATCATTATATAGTGTCCCTCTTTGTCTCTCTTAACAGTTTTTGTATTAAAGTTTATTTTGTCTGATATTAATATGGCTACACCTGCTTTTTTTTGGTTTCTGTTGGCATGGAATATCTTTTTCCAACCTTTCACTTTCAGTCTGCATGCCTCTTTGTTAGAGAGATGTGTTTCTTGTAGGCAACAAATAGTTGGGTTGTGTTCTGTGAGCCAGTCAGCTAAACGGTGTCTTTTAACTGAAGAATTCAGACCATTAATGTTCAATGTGATAATTGATACGTAGTGACTTTGCCCTGCCATTTTCCCGGAAATATTTTCTAGTATATGCTTTGAGCTTCCCATGCTCTTTTACTGGTAGGTGTTCTTCCTTTCCCTTCTTTCATATTGATGGCCGTGTTTCTGTGTTTCTGAGTGTAGCACATCTTTAAGTATCTTTTGTAGGGCCGGACGAGTGGCCACAAAGTCTTTCAATTTCTGTTTGCTATGAAAGGTCTTTATTTCACCTTCATTCACAAATGAGAGCTTGGCAGGATATAATATTCTGGGCTGGCAATTTTTCTCTCTTAGCACCTGTGCTATGTCTCGCCATTCCCTCCTAGCTTGTAGGGTTTCTGATGAGAAGTCAGCTGTGAGTCTGATTGGAGATCCTCTGAGAGTAATCTGACGTTTCTCTCTTGCACATTTTAGGATCTTTTCTTTATGTTTCACTGTGGTAAGTTTAATTACCACGTGTCGTGGTGAGGATCTCTTTTGGTCATGTTTATTGGGGGTTCTATGAGCTTCCTGTACTAGGATATCTCTGTCCTTCTCCAAACCTGGAAAGTTCTCTGCTAGTATCTCACTAAAAAGGCCTTCCAATCCTTTCTCTCTCTCCATGCCTTCAGGAACTCCTAGAACTCGAATGTTGGTTTTTTTAATAGTATCCTGTAGATTCCCAACAATATTTTTCAGGTTTCTAATTTCCTCTTCTTTTCTTTGGTTTGACTGTATGTTTTCCTGTGCTCTATCTTCTAAGTCTGATATTCTCTCTTCTGCTTCACCCATTCTGTTTTTAAGGCTTTCTAATGTGTTTGTCATTTGATCTATTGAGCTCTTCATTTCATTTTGATTTCTCTTGACTATTACACTTTCCTGTTCTACTAGTTTCTGAGTTTCATTTTGACTCTTCCTTAAAATTTCATTTTCACGAGAAAGATTTTCAATCTTGTCCATTAAGGATTTCTGTAGTTCAAGGATTTGCTTTTGAAAACTTCTAAATGTTCTTATCATAAATTTTTTGAAATCCGTATCTTGCATTTCTTCTATCTCATCATCTTCATACTCTTGGCTTGGGGTGTTTTGCTTATTTGGAGGCATCATAGTGTCATCGTTGATCTTGCTCCCTCTATTTCTGTGTTTGTTACTTGGCATAGTTAATTCTTCTTGCGTCACTGTGCGCTTTTTTTTTTTTTTTTTTTTTTATACTGTGTCCGTGTTAAGTGGACTGCCTGCTGTTGGAGGAGCCTTGGAGGCTTGAGATGGGTGGGGCCTGAGAGCTCTGCCTGGTTCTTCCAGGTTAAGAGTGTGCAAAGGTGACACCCTCAGGTTATGCGTGGTAAATCTCTCTCTTTTTATTTATTTATTTATTTTATTTATTCAGGGGGTAAGTAACACTGCAGGGCAGGGCTGTGCAGAATTGATGGTATTTAGCTTCCAGTCTTTGGCTCCTCTGGACTCCCACTGGGTTGCCTAGGCTACTGAATTGTAGTGACTCAGTTCCTTAACTCTCCCCCACTAATATGTAAATCCAAAGAGGAGGCCTGCTCTTTGTCTCTTGGGAATTCTTCAAGTCTTGCAGGCTTGTAACCTTTGCAAGGTTAGGGGGAAGAGAAACCCCGAAGCTCCCCTTCCAGCGCTGATGTGTGGACTCGGAGCCCTGAGCGTCTCAAGTCTCCCCGCTGTTTTCTGTGTGGCGTGCACTCTCCTTGGAGCACTGTCGCGCAGACCCTGGGGCTTCTGCGGCTGGGTCCCGCGACTTTGCTTCTGTGCGGTGGGCGACCTTGTTCTCCCAGTAGGTCGTCCGATTCACGCCTGCTCCATTCAGAAGGGTTTCCCCTGCAATTTTTGTTTGGTTCTATTTTCTGCGGCTACCATAACTCCCCTTTTATTAAACTAAATTTTCCCGGACTATCGGTGCGCGCCCTCACTATTCCGCCATCTTGGCTCCGCCTCCCATTTTATTTTCATAAACACAAAAACTCACCTTGGTCATGTTACCTGTAGATTTCTAAGCTTAAAACGCCTATTTGTTGTGTTTTTTCTTTCATAATGGCTATTCTGTACAAACTCTTCTTTGCATTGCATCAGAATACAAAATTTGGGAAGGAAGAAGGCAAAGCCAACTCAGACCCTGAAAACATTTGGGAAATTGCCACACTAGAAACCACAAATCGGCTGAGGCACTCAAAACAATGACAGCAAGCCAGAAGTGGAGCAAGCCAACAGCTGTGCCCTGATTGAAAAACAACCTTCCTCTTGTGCCCTGAACTCAATATGCCAGCCTCAAAACCAAAGCTCACATCAGAAAATTCATTACAAACCATGATAAATAAGAAAAAAGAGAAAAAAGCCAAAAAAATGCAAGAATTCATAATGATATAGGGTTTGATTTAGTTGCAAGGAAACCGGCTGTTCCCAGATTCATCCACCCCTCCAGCTGACTGCCTGTGGAATTCTGACTGAATTAACCTGAAAATCACAGTGAAACTCAGTTTGGAGGCAATTAATATCTGTCACCTCAGCCAAAGTATTCCATTTTATTTTCATAAACACAAAAACTCACCTTGGTCATGTTACCTGTAGATTTCTAAGCTTCAAACACCTATTTTTTGTGTTTTTTATTTCATAATGGCTATTCTTTACAAACTCTTCTTTGCATTGCATCAGAATACAAAATTTGGGAATAAGAAGGCAAAACCGACTCAGACCCAGAAAACATTTAGGAAATTGCCACTCAAGAAACCAGAAATCGGCTGAGGCATCCAAAACAATGATAGCAAGCCAGAATTGGAGCAAGCCAACAGCTGTGCCCTCATTGAAAAAGAACCTTCCTCTTGTGCCCTGAACTCAATATGCCAGACTCAAAACCAAAGCTCACATCAGAAAATTCATTACAAACCATGATAAATAAGGGAAATCTGAGAAAGCCAAAGAAATTCAAGAGTCCTTTGTGATATTTGGCTGGATTTAGACACAAAGAAACTGGCTGTTTCCAGATTCATCCCCCCCTTCCACAGACTGACTCTGGAATTCTGATTGAATTCACCTCAAAATCGCTCTCACACTCCATTTGGAGGGAATTAGAATCTGTCCCCTCAGCAGAAGCGTTCCATGGCATTTTCCAAAACACAGAATCTTACCTTAGTTGTGTTGCCTATGGATTTCTAATCCTGAAAGGTCAATTTGCTGTGTTTTTTTTTTTTTCTTTCATAATGGCTACTCTGTCCAAAATCTTGCTTGTATTGCATCAGAATACAAAATTTGGGAAGGAAGCAGGCAAAACCAACTCAGACCCCGAAAACATTTAGGAAATTGCCACACAAGAAACCACAAATCAGCTGAGGCACCCAAAACAATGACAGCAAGCCAGAAGTGGAGCAAGCCAACAGCTGTGCCCTGATTGAAAAAGAACCTTCCTCTTGTGCCCTGAACTCAATATGCCAGCCTCAAAACCAAAGCTCACATCAGAAAATTCATTACAAACCATGATAAATAAGAAAAATGGAAAAAAGCCAAAAAATGCAAGAATCCATAATGATATAGGGCTTGATTTAGTCGCTAGGAAACCGGCTGTTCCCAGATTCATCCACCCCTCCAGCTGACTACCTGTGGAATTCTGACTGAATTAACCTGAAAATCAAAGTGAAACTCAGTTTGGAGGCAATTAATATCTGTCACCTCAGCCAAAGCGTTCCATTTTATTTTCATAAACACAAAAACTAACCTTGGTCATGTTCCCTGTAGATTTCTAAGTTTCAAACGCCTATTTGTTGTGTTTTTTTTATTTCATAATGGCTATTCTGTACAAACTCTTCTTTGCATTGCATCAGAATACAAAATTTGGGAAGGAAGAAGGCAAAGCCAACACAGACCTGAAAACATTTGGGAAATTGCCACACAAGAAACCAGAAATCGGCTGAGGCACTCAAAACAATGACAGCAAGCCAGAATTGGAGCAAGCAAACAGCTGTGCCCTGATTGAAAAAGAACCATCCTCTTGTGCCCTGAACTCAATATGCCAGCCTCAAAACCAAAGCTCACATCAGAAAATTCATTACAAACCATGATAAATAAGAAAAAAGAGAAAAAAGCGAAAGAAATGCAAGAATCCATAATGATATTGGGTTTGATTTAGTTGCAAGGAAACTGGCTGTTCCCAGATTCATCCACCACTAAAGCTGACTGCCTGTGGAATTCTGACTGAATTAACCTGACAATCCCAGTGAAACTCAAGAAACCAAATTTCAGCTGAGGCACCCAAAACAAAGACAATAGCCAGAATTGGAGCACACCGACAGCTGTGCCCTGTTTGAAAAAGACCATTCCTCCGATGCCCTGAACTCTATATTGCAGTCTGAAAATCAAAGCTCACATCAGAAAATTCATTACAAACCATGATAAATAAGAAAAAAGAGAAAAAAGCCAAAAAAATGCAAGAATTCATAATGCTATAGGGCTTGATTTAGTCGCTAGGAAACCGGCTGTTCCCAGATACATCCACCCCTCCAGCTGACAGCCTGTGGAATTCTGACTGAATTAACCTGAAAATCACAGTGAAACTCAGTTTGGAGGCAATTAATATCTGTCACCTCAGCCAAAGTGTTCCATTTTATTTTCATAAACACAAAAACTCACCTTGGTCATGTTACCTGTAGATTTCTAAGCTTCAAATGCCTATTTGTTGGGTTTTTTCTTTCATAATGGCTATTCTGTACAAACTCTTCTTTGCATTGCATCAGAATACAAAATTTGGGAAGGAAGAAGGCAAAGCCAACTCAGACCCTGAAAACATTTGGGAAATTGCCACACAAGAAACCACAAATCGGCTGAGGCACTCAAAACAATGACAGCAAGCCAGAAGTGGAGCAAGCCAACAGCTGTGCCCTGATTGAAAAAGAACCATCCTCTTGTGCCCTGAATTCCATATTGCAGCCTCAACCAAAGCTCACATCAGAAAATTCATTACAAACCATGATAAATAAGAAAAAAGAGAAAAAAGCCAAAGAAATCTAAGAATCCATAATGATATTGGGTTTGATTTAGTTGCAAGGAAACCGGCTGTTCCCAGATTCATCCACCACTAAAGCTGACTGCCTGTGGAATTCTGACTGAATTAACCTGACAATCGCAGTGAAACTCAAGAAACCAAATTTCAGCTGAGGCACCCAAAACAAAGACAATAGCCAGAATTGGAGCACACCAACAGCTGTGCCCTGTTTGAAAAAGACCATTCCTCTGGTGCCCTGAACTCTATATTGCAGCCTCAAAACCAAAGCTCACATCAGAAAATTCATTACAAACCATGATAAATAAGGGAAATGTGAAAAAGCCAAAGAAATGCAAGAGTCCTTTGTGATATTTGGCTGGATTTAGACACAAAGAAACTGGCTGTTTCCAGATTCATCCCCCCCTTCCACAGACTGACTCTGGAATTCTGATTGAATTCACCTCAAAATCACACTCACACTCATTTGGGAGGGAATTAGAATCTGTCCCCTCAGCAGAAGCGTTCTATGTCATTTTCCAAAACACAGAAACTCATCTTGGTTGTGTTGCCTGTAGATTTCTAATCCTGAAAGGGCAATGCGCTGTGTTTTTTTTTTTTCTTTCTTTCATAATGGCTACTCTCCAAAATCTTGCTTGTATTGCATCAGAATACAAAATTTGGGAATAAGAAGGCAAAACCGACTCAGACCCAGAAAACATTTAGGAAATTGGCACTCAAGAAACCACAAATCGGCTGAGGCACCCAAAACAATGACAGCAAGCCAGAATTGGAGCAAGCCAAGAGCTGTGCCCTGATTGAAAAAGAACCTTCCTCTTGTGCCCTGAACTCAATATGCCAGCCTCAAAACCAAAGATCACATCAGAAAATTCATTACAAACCATGATAAATAAGGGAAATGTGAAAAAGCCAAAGAAATGCAAGAGTCCTTTGTGATATTTGGCAGGATTTAGACACAAAGAAACTGGCTGTTTCCAGATTCATCCCCCCCTTCCACAGACCGACTTTGGAATTCTGATTGAATTCACCTCAAAATCGCTCTCACACTCCATTTGGAGGGAATTAGAATCTGTCACCTCAGCAGAAGCGTTCCATGTCATTTTCCAAAACACAGAATCTCATCTTGGTTGTGTTGCCTATGGATTTCTAATCCTGAAAGGTCAATTTGCTGTGTTTTTTTTTTTTTCTTTCATAATGGCTACTCTGTCCAAAATCTTGCTTGTATTGCATCAGAATACAAAATTTGGGAAGGAAGAAGGCAAAGCCAACTCAGACCCCGAAAACATTTAGTAAATTGCCACACAAGAAACCACAAATCAGCTGAGGCACCCAAAACAATGACAGCAAGCCAGAAGTGGAGCAAGCCAACAGCTGTGCCCTGATTGAAAAAGAACCTTCCTCTTGTGCCCTGAACTCAATACGCCAGCCTCAAAACCAAAGCTCACATCAGAAAATTCATTACAAACCATGATAAATAAGAAAAAAGAGAAAAAAGCCAAAGAAATGCAAGAATCCATAATGATATAGGGCTTGATTTAGTCGCTAGGCAACCGGCTGTTCCTGGATTCATCCACCCCTCCAGCTGACTGCCTGTGGAATTCTGACTGAATTAACCTGAAAATCACAGTGAAACTCAGTTTGGAGGCAGTTAATATCTGTCACCTCAGCCAAAGTGTTCCATTTTTTTTTCCAAAACACAAAAACTCACCTTGGTCATGTTACCTGTAGATTTCTAAGCTTCAAATGCCTATTTGTTGGGTTTTTTATTTCATAATGGCTACTCTATACAAACTCTTCTTTGCATTGCATCAGAATACAAAATTTGGGAAGGAAGAAGGCAAAGCCAACTCAGACCCTGAAAACATTTGGGAAATTGCCACACAAGAAACCACAAATCGGCTGAGGCACTCAAAACAATGACAGCAAGCCAGAAGTGGAGCAAGCCAACAGCTGTGCCCTGATTGAAAAAGAACCATCCTCTTGTGCCCTGAACTCCATATTGCAGCCTCAAAACCAAAGCTCACATCAGAAAATTCATTACAAACCATGATAAATAAGAAAAAAGAGAAAAAGCCAAAGAAATGCAAGAATCCATAATGATATTGGGTTTGATTTAGTTGCAAGGAACTGGCTGTTCCCAGATTCATCCACCACTAAAGCTGACTGCCTGTGGAATTCTGACTGAATTAACCTGACAATCCCAGTGAAACTCAAGAAACCAAATTTCAGCTGAGGCACCCAAAACAAAGAAAATAGCCAGAATTGGAGCAAACCAACAGCTGTGCCCTGTTTGAAAAAGACCATTCCTCAGGTGCCCTGAACTCTATATTGCAGCCTCAAAACCAAAGCTCACATCAGAAAATTCATTACAAACCATGATAAATAAGGGAAATGTGAAAAAGCCAAAGAAATGCAAGAGTCCTTTGTGATATTTGGCTGGATTTAGACACAAAGAAACTGGCTGTTTCCAGATTCATCCCCCCCTTCCACAGACTGACTCTGGAATTCTGATTGAATTCACCTCAATATCGCACTCACACTCATTTGGGAGGGAATTAGAATCTGTCCCCTCAGCAGAAGCGTTCTATGTCATTTTCCAAAACACAGAAACTCATCTTGGTTGTGTTGCCTGTAGATTTCTAATCCTGAAATGGCAATGCGCTGTGTTTTTTTTTTTCTTTCATAATGGCTACTCTCCAAAACATGCTTGTATTGCATCAGAATACAAAATTTGGGAATAGGAAGGCAAAACCGACTCAGACCCCGAAAACATTTACGAAATTGGCACTCAAGAAACCACAAATCGGCTGAGGCACCCAAAACAATGACAGCAAGCCAGAATTGGAGCAAGCCAACAGCTGTGCCCTGGTTGAAAAAGAACCTTCCTCTTGTGCCCTGAACTCAATATGCCAGCCTCAAAACCAAAGCTCACATCAGAAAATTCATTACAAACCATGATAAATAAGAAAAATGAGAAAAAAGCCAAAAAAATGCAAGAATCCATGATGATATTGGACTTGATTTAGTCTCAAGAAAACCGAATGTTCCCGGATTCATCCACACCTCCAGCTGATGCCTGTGGAATTCTGACTGAATTAACCTGAAAATCACAGTGAAACTCAGTTTGGAGGCAATTAATATCTGTCACCTCAGCCAAAGTGTTCCATTTGATTTTCCAAAACACAAAAACTCACCTTGGTCATGTTACCTGTAGATTTATATTCTTCAAATGCCCATTTGTAATGTTTTTTATTTCATAATGGCTACTCTGTCCAAACTCTTGTTTGTGTTGCGTCAGAATACAGAATTTGGGAATGAAGAAGGCAAAGCCAACTCAGACCCAGAAAACATTTGGGAAATTGCCACACAAGAAACCACAATCGGCTGAGGCACTCAAAACAATGACAGCAAGCCAGAATTGAAGCAGGCCAACAGCTATGCCCTGTTTGAAAAAGACCATTCCTCCTGTGCACTGAACTCTATATTGCAGCCTCAAAACCAAAGCTCACATCAGAAAATTCATTACAAACCATGATAAAAAGAAAAAAGAGAAAGAAGCCAAAGAAATGCAAGAGTCCTTTGTGATATTGGGCTTGATTTAGTTGCAAGGAAACCAGCTGTTCCCGGATTCATCCACCCCTCCTAGCTGACTCGCTGTGGAATTCTGATTGAATTCACCTGAAAATCGCACTTACTCTCGATTTGGAGGAAATTAATATCTGCCCCTCAGTGGAAGGGTTCTATGTCATTTTCCAAAACCCAAAAACTCATCTTGGTCATGTTGCCTATGATTTCTAATCATGAAAACCCAATATGTTCTGTTTTTCAATTTCCTGATGGATCCTCGTTCTAAACCCTTGTTTGTATTGCATCAGAATACACAATTTGAAAAGGAAAAAGGCAAAACCAACTCAGACCAACAAAGCATTTAGGAAAAAGTCGCTCAAAGTGAAAAATTGCCTGAGGCACCCAAAGCAATTACAGAAAGCCAGAATTGGAGAGAAACAACAGCTGTGCCCTAATTGAAAAAGACCATTCCTCTGGTTCCCTGAACTCCTTAAGCCAGCCTCAAAACCACAACCCACATCAGAAAATTTATTACAAACCATGATAAATAAGAAAATGTGAAAAATGCAAAAAAGAAAAAGAAATGCAAGAGTCCTTCGTGATATGGCGCTTGTTTTAGTACAAGGAAACCAGCTGTTTCCGGATTCATCCACCCCTCCCAGCTGACTGACTGTGGAATTCTGATTGTATTCACCTGAAAAGAGAGAACATTTATAAGTATATTGGGACTGTGGAACCTGTCATTTACCAATCACATGTTAGACTGAATCATAGACCAAATATAGGGAAGAAATCCTATGCATGTAAACCTTGTGGGAATTCATTCAGTATTAAATACCCTCCATCACAGCACTCATATTGTGGAAAACCCTCATGTGTGTAATGATTGTGTGGAAACCACTCACCAGAAGTCAGATCTCATTAGACATCAGAGAATTCACACAGGGTTGAAATCTTACAAATCTAATGACTGTGGGAAGTTCTTTGGCCAGAAGAAACACCTCATAAATCATCAGAGAATTCACACAGGTGAGAAACCTTTTGAATGTAATGACTGTGGAAAATCCTTTGGCCAGAAGGCAAACCTCATAAATCATCAGAGAATTCACACAGGTGAGAAACCTTATGAATGCAATTACTATGGAAAATCCTTTGGCCAGAAGGCAAACCTCATAAATCATCAGAGAATTCACAGAGGGGAGAAACCTTATGAATGCAATCATTGTGGAAAAG
This sequence comes from Oryctolagus cuniculus, assembly GCF_964237555.1. Classification (NCBI taxonomy): domain Eukaryota; kingdom Metazoa; phylum Chordata; class Mammalia; order Lagomorpha; family Leporidae; genus Oryctolagus; species Oryctolagus cuniculus. Next base: position 268,661 of record NW_027208233.1, on the reverse strand, counting down.
CCTTTGCTGAGAAATCAAAGCTCACAAAGCATCAGACAATTTGTACTGGGGGAAACCTTATGATTGCAATGACTGTGGAAAAACCTTTGCTGAGAAGTCAAACCTCAGAAAGTATCAGAGCCTTCACACCATGGAGAAAGCTTATAAATGAAATGACTGTGGAAAAGCCTTTGGTCCCATCCTTGCATACCAAGGATAAATCCCACTTGGTCTGGGTGGATGATCTTTCTGATGCATTGTTGGATTCAATTGGCCAGAATTCTGTTGCAGATCTTTGCATGTATGTTCATCAGGGAAATTGGTCTATAATTACTTTCTTTGTTGCACTTTTTTCAAGTTTAGGAATGAAGGTGATGTTGGCTTCATAGAAAGAATTTGGGAGAATCGCCTCTCTCTCAATTGTTTTGAATAACTTGAGAAGAATTGCAGTTAGTGCTTTAAATGTCTGTTAGAATTCAGCAGTGAAGCCTTCCAGTTTTGGGGTTTTCTTGGTAGTGATGGTCTTTATTACTGGTATCATTTCCATCTGGTTATGTGTGTGTTTAGGTTTTCTATATCTTTGTTGCTCAATTTAGGTAGGTTTTATGGATGGAAGGATGGTGGAAAGCCTCTTTGCTGTACTTCATAACTCATAAGATATCAGAGTATCCACACAGGGAATTTTCTACTTGACCTTTTTGTGCAAGTTATATCTCATGAAATATTAGAGAATTCACCAAGGGGAGAAATGCATGAATATAATACATGTGAATAGCCTTTGTGGTGCAAATCAGACCTCATCAAACATAAAAGAATTCTCATGGGGAGCAATTTTATGAATGTAATGACTCAGAGCCTTTTACCATAATTCAGCCCTCATTGTACATCATCAAATTCATATAGGGAAAAACTCCTTTGAAAGTAAAATCCCTTTAATTAGAAGCCATACCTCATAAGACAACAGGGAATTCACGTGGGAGAGAAACCTTATGGGTGTAATGAGTGTTGGAAAGCTCTGCCCAAATCTCTCCTTATATCAGAATGCACAACATATATATCTAATGAATGAAATAAATGTGAGAAAGTCATTTCACATAGGTAATGCCTCATAATCCATCATGGAATTTGAACAAGGGAGAGACCTTAACAATATAATGAATGTGGAAGAGCTTTTCTCCAAAATTCATGTAAGTATTGTGACAAAACCTTTTGCTGGAAATCACATCCTATCCAACAGAGACTCATGTAAAGGAGAAAGCTTATAAATATTATTAGAGTCAGAAGTCAATGGTACATCAGAGAATTGACACAGGTGGTTTCTTAGGCGTATACTGATTGTGCAAAAACATTTTCTTTATTTCAGGCTTGTATAGACACAGAATTCACAAAAGGTGATAGTCTTTGCATGCTGTAAATACAATAAAACCTTTAGCCAGAAATTAGACATCAACAGACTTCAGAGAATTCATAAGGAACAAAAGTCTATGCAATGAATTTGGAAAATGTATTTCTGTTATAAATCAGTCTTCAATTCCCATGAATAGACTCACAAATGAGAAAACATGCATGCATAGAAAAGTTTTGTACCATAAATTATCTCTAGATGGTAAACTAATATATCACACAAAAGAAATATCATGAGTGTAATGGAATTGGGAAACCCTTTGCTATAAGGCCGATTTCCAGAAAGCTTAGCAAGATTACAGAAAAGTCTCTGAAAATGTAACATGTCTGAAAGATTTGTTGGCATCACAAACTGGAGGATAGCTCAAGTGCATGTGTTTTTGTGCCTGGCATCCAAATTGATATCTCTTTTTCTTTGATGAATTCCTTGTTTATTTATTTAGCAGATTTAGAGACAAAGGATTCCTGTCCATTGATTTACTACTATATGCCCACAATTGCCATGGTAAAGTATATGGCAAAAACTGAGTGCTGGGGGCTGTGAATCTGATTCATCACTGATAACATTGAAGACATTGGTTCCTGGTTCTTATGCTGCTATGCATGGAAATGTTTCTCTAATTTCATTTTCAAATAGTTCATTGTTAATATAAAGAAATGCTTCTAATTTTTAAAATTTCATTGAAATAATTTGTGATTAATGTGTCCTAGTCATGCATTATTACAGGGTGTAGTGCAATATTTGCACACATTTATGCAGTAAAAAGTGATCAAGCTAAGCAACTACAGTTTTATTAAGTTTTTAAAGAGTTATTTATTTGAAAGACAGAGTTACAGAGAGAAGTAGCAGCAGAGAGAGAGAGAGGCCTTCCTCTGCAGGTTCACTCCCCAGATGGCCACAATGGCCGGAGCTCTGCCAATCTGATTCCAGGAACCAGGAGCTTCTTCCAGATCTCCCACTTGGGTGCAGGGACCCAAGGACTTGGGCCATCTTCTACTGCTTTCCCAGGCCATAGCAGAGAGTTGGATCAGAAGAGGAGCAGCCAGGACTAGAACTGGTACCCACAGGGGATGCTGGTGCTTCAGGCCAGGGTGTTAGCCCACTGTGCCACAATGCTGGCCCCCAAGCAACTACAGTTTCTAATTCTTCTCCATGATTTGAGACTACCAGGTCCTCTCCTTCAGTTCTTTACACAGAACCTAATATGGTTGAATGTAGTCATCTCATTATATTATGGAACACCAGAAGTTCTTTCTGCCTCTTTGATTTTTGATACCTATTATCCAATCCCCCTCTATCCCTAGCTGCTTCCCTTCTCAGCCTCTAGTAATCACAGTTCTGTGTTCAGATCCATTATTTTCTTTCACTTCCACATGCGACAAGGACCAGGTGACATTTGTGTTCCTGCTTCTGTCTTATTTCAATTAATTTAATAATATTTTGTTCTTTTTTTGTATCTAAAAGAGGTTGCCCTGTCCATTGTTTTTCATTGATGGACAGCTAGATTGGTTTCACATCCTGGCTGCAGTGAACTGTGTTATAGTGGCTGTGTTATGGGAAAATTGCCGTATCTTTGATATGCTCTCCTCCTTTCCTTCTAATAAAATTTCCTTATTCTATATAGCCAAGAGCAAGATAACTCTCACATGGTAGGTCAATTTTTATCTTAGTTTAATTTTTGTTATTTATTTGAAAGAGTTACAATAGAGGTAGAGACACAGAGAGGTCCTCCATTAGCTGGTTCGCTCTACAGATGACTACAAAGGCCAGAGTTATGCCATTCTGAAACCTGGAGACAGGAGCTTCCTCTGGGTCTCCCTCATGGGTGCATGGGCCCAAGGACTTGGGCCATCTTCTACTGCTATCCCAGGAGATAGCAGAGAGCTGTATTGGAAGAAGAGCAGCTGGAACTAGAACTGGCACCCAAATGGGATGCTGGCCCTTCAGGCCAGGGCTTTAACTCACTGCACAACAGCGCCAGCCCCAATTTTTATCCTTTTTAAGGAATGACCATACTGTTCTGCATAACATCTGTACTAACTTGTGTTTTCACCTACCATATATGGTGGTTTTCTTTTCCCATGTGCTCTCTAGCATTTGTTATTTTTTATCAGTTTGGCATAAAAATGATATAGTATTGTTCATGTTTTTGTGTATTTTGAAATCAGTTAATTGGTTTATTAAATCTTTATTATTTGAAAGGTGGATTTAGAGAGAGAGGGAAAGACATAGATAGCTTTCATCTGCTGGCTCACACCCCAGAGAGTTTCAACAGTTGAGCCTGGGGCATGCTGGAGTCAGGAGCTTCATCCAAGTCTCCCACATGAGTGGCAAGGACCTGAGTCCTTCGTCCATCTTCTGCTGGTTTCCCAGGTGTTTAGCAGTGAGCTAAATTGGAAGTGGAGATTCCTAAACTCAAAGTGGAACTCAGATGTTATGCTGGCCTCACAGATTGCAGCTTTCCCCACTTGGCCACAATGCCAGCCCCTCTATCAATTTAATTCCTCAAAAATAGCTCAGTAATGTTGGCATCTATCTCATTTTGTTTTTTCTCTGTTATTATTCAACTTATTGATGTCTTATTTTTGTTCACATTATTCCTCTCAATTGCTCTACCTGAGGTGAGTAGGGCTGCTGTGTTGCTTAAATGAAGTGTATGCTTTAGATTACTCATTTAATGAGTGCATGTCATTCACATAGCACTTCACTGAAGTTCTACTATGTCCCAAATCCTCTTCTAGGCACAGAATTTAGACCACTTTTCTCTTAGGCCCAGATCTTGCCTTTAACATACTACTTGGAATTTAGTAGCTCATGAAATCTGCAGACTGCATAAATGAATGAATATTTTGAGGGCTGTGCTTTTGTGGAGGAACTTCATAGGAGACCGAAGGAATAAAATAAATCAAAAGTATCCACAGTATATAGAATGTATACTATTTTACAAGTCACAGAGAAGAAGAAGAAGAAGAAGGAAAGTAGTAAGACTAGAAAGTTTGTGGCAAGACTAACAGGCGCTGGTCAAGAACTTAATAAGCACATTAGGAAAGCAGTAAGGTTTCTTTTTTTTTTTTTTGAGGAAAAGTTTTTATTTCTAGTGATGAAATTGGCTACAGAACATTATGAAAGTTTAAAAATACAAAGAGAAATTGTCTATAATTAATAGATTCAAAATTTGACAATCAGTGAATATCATTATTAGTCATTACCAACAACAGTTATTGATTTGAAAGGCAGAGTGACAGGAAGAGGGAACCACTGCTTCACTCCCCAGACACTTGCAATAGCCAAAGCTTGACCAAGCCAAAACCAGGAACTGGGAATTCATTCTGGATGTCCCATTTGGGTGCAGGGACCCAAGCACTTCTGCCATCCTCCGTCTCCTCCCAGGGTGCACACTAGCAGAAACTTGCCTCAAAGCAGAGAAGCTACCACTCAAGCCAGGCATTTGTATATGGGATGTGGGTGTGTGGTGGTGATAGCAAGCCCTCATGGATAAAAAAAAAAAAAAAAAAAAAAAAAAGTTATTTCTATGCCAAGGAAATTACTCTGTAGTCTTTCTCTTATAAACTACGTATTGCTGAACCTAGATAATTTTTCCTTTATTTAACAATGACATGAAAATGTCAGTTGAGTTGGCTTTCCTGAAGACCTTGTTTCTTGAATATTAGTGGCTAGCTGAGATAAATTCTTTTCATCTCTTTCTCGCTTCGGCAGCACATGTGCTCGCTTCGGCAGCACATATACTAAAATTGGAATGATACAGAGAAGATTAGCATGCCCCTGCGCAGTAAGGTTTCTTTACCTCCCTGTAGGCTCTGCTCTCCAGAGGTGAACAGGGTCCTCTAAACCCACTTGCTGCACACACAAACACCTGAGTGTTGTATTCTCCCACAGGTGTTGGAGACTGATATGGTGTTCTGATTTATATTTACATAATGGCTAGTGACATCGGGCATATTCACATGTTTTGACCATGTACATTTCTTCTGAGAAATGTCTATTCAGATCCTTGCCTGTTTCTTCACTGTATTTTTTGGAGTTTTTCCAATTCATGTAAATGTTCTGGAAATCTGTAAACATTCAGAGTTTTAATTTTTCCTGCCATCTGTTCATTGTATCTACACTCTGATGTTTACTTTGTTGTGAAGAAGTATCTTAGTTGGATATACTCAAATGTCTCTGTTTTTATTTTTGTGACTATTGCTATTGGAATCTTACCCAAAAGCTATTGTGTGTTGACAATATTTAGAGTTTCCCTATGTTTACTTGGGTTTGGGTCTTATGATTACATTTTAATTCACTGTGAGTTCACTTTCACATAGTGTAAGAGATGTTGGAGTCTCTTTTCAGGCTTCTACATATGGATAATCAAGTTCCTCTGCACCACTTGTGAAAGAGATTCTTCTTTCTCCAGTTCATTTTAGTTCCTTTGTTAAATATGAGTTGCTGGTAGAAATTTGGGTTTATTTCTATGCTACCAAGTCTTTTCCATTGAACTATGTGTCTGTTATTATATCAGTGCTAACACTTCTTCTTTTTTTTTTGCAGTATATTTATTTGAAAGGCAGAGTTACAGAGAGGTAGAGGCAGAGAGAGAGAGAGGTCTTCCATCCACTGGTTTACTCCCCAAATGGTCACAATGGCCGGAGCTCTGTTGATCTGAATCCAAGTGTCAGGAGCTTCTTCCAGGTCTCTATGCAGGTGCAGGGGCCCAAAGACTTTGGCCATTTTCTACTTTTTTCTCAGGCTATACCAGAGAGGGGTATAAGAAGTGGAGCAGCTGGGAAACATACTGGCACCCATATGAGATGCCGGCACTGCAGACGGTGACTTTACCTGCTTTGTCATAGTGCTGACCCCTGTAATATGTCTTAAAATATGGTGTGATGTCTCCAGCTTTTTTTTGCTTTATAATATTGCTTTAGATGTTAAGCATCTCTCATGTTTCTATGTGAATTTTAGCATCATTTTTTCTAGCTCTGAGAACATCGTTGGTATGTTGATTGGGATTACATTGAATTTGCAAATTGCTTTTGGTAGTATGGATATTTTGGTATTATTCTTCCCATTCACAAACATAAGTTTTCTGTGAGACTGTCAAAAAGCCTTGACAAAAATTGGACTTTATTACACAAAAATTCATCACTTTTTGGGATCATTTAAATCCATAATTTTGCACTAATATTTGATAAATAATTAAAGACTTTGAGCATTTTAGTAGGAGAAATTAAAATATTTATCAATTTATTCAAATATTGTTTAGATGTGATATTCAAATATTGTTTAGAGCCATTGTCTATATTCCCTCTAAATTACGATCTTTTTGCTTTTTGCCTGTTAAACTTGTCCCTTGATTCAAGAACCCTTTTTAATGTAATGTAAACTGAAAATGTCATTTCATAAGCTAAAAAAAATGACAAAGAAGGAAAAAGAAGGGAGGGAGGTTGAGTATATAATTATGTTCTCCGAATTTTTTCTATAAAACATATTGAATCATTTAAAAGCTAATTAAAATTAAACTCAAAATTGGACCATTATGACCAATATTTAAAACAAGTGATTAAAAACTGTAGATGTCTTCAATTTTGATTATCATTCTTCTTTAGAATATCTGAAAGAAGTCCGGCTTCTCACTTTAAAATATACCAGTGTGTTAGAATTCAGTATTAAATGACTTTGTTTAAAAGTTTTATTTAATCTATTGCTTTAAGTAGTAATACTATGGCCATTGTAAAACAAAATCCTTATCATTTTTCATAAAACAGAAAGGGCCTTTAAAACATCATCACTAAAAATATTAAGAGACCTAAAATATAACATTCTTAAAACCCAAGTGATACCATTCAAAATTTTCAAATATGCAGGGATAGTTCATGTCAAGTAACTAAATAATTGTTAAGTGTATATATGGAATAGCTTCTATAAATTCTTTTGGCAAGGGCTGGCACTGTGGCATAGTGGGTGAGGCTGCCACCTGCAGTGCTGGTATTCCATAGGGGCATCAGTTCAAGACCTGGCTGCTCCACTTCCTATCCAGCTCTCTGCTATGGCCTGGGAAACACTATAAAATGGTGCAAGTCCTTGGGCCCCTGCACCTGCATAGGAGACCAGGAAGAGGCTCCTGGCTCCTGCCTTCCAGTCAGCACAGCTCCAGCCATGGAGGCCAACTGTGGAGTGAACCAGTGAATGGAAGACCACTCTCTCTGCCTGTCCTTCTCTCTCTGTGTAATTCTGACTTTCAAATAATATAAATAAATCTTTAAAAATTCTTTTGGCAAATAGATGAAGCTACTTGTTATACATTTCAAATAAATAGCAAACATACTAGAAAAATATATTGAATAAAATTTAAGCAACTCATAGCTATACACAGAAATTTCTCACCATAACAACATAGCAACCACTAAATTTCCAAATTCAATTTTCCACAACTTAGAATCTTTAACTCCAGAAGGAGTACAAAATTGACAGAACAGTGGCCTATGTATCAGGATACCTAATGCTAATACAGAATTATCCCTGCCACAACTTACCTATGTGACCTTGAACAATTCACTTTACTTCTCTGGGCTTGGCATTTAGCATCCTCATGTGATAAAGGAGGCTTGGATAAGATCAGTTGTACTCTATCTTGAGACTTCAATGATCTCTCAGTTTCCAAACAGGCACCTTAAGGGAAAGTAAACCTTTAGATCAAAGCTTACATTTTTAAATCTAAATATATTTTAAACTGTTTCTACAACTAGTACAAAACAACACATTCAAATGTGTACCATGCCACTTTTCAATATTTGGGAATAATTAATGCATCATTTTAGAGCATTGTCTTGAGGCCAGTGCTGTGGTGTAGCTAGTAAAGCCACTGCATGCAGTGGGGGCATCCCATATGGAGGCCGGTTCAAGTCCAGGCTGCTCCACTTTCCATTCAGCTGTCTGCTATAGCCTGGGAGAGCAGTAGGAAGTTGGCCCAAGTCCTTGGGCCCCTGAATCTGCATGGGAGACCCTGAAGAGGTCCTGGCTCCTGGTTTCAGATTGGCATATCTCTGACCTTTTAGGCCATCTGGGGAGTGAACCAGCAGATGGAGGACCTCTCTCTCTCTCTCTCTTCCTCTTGTTCACTATCTGTGTAACTCTGACTTCCAAATAAATAAATAAATAAATCTTTTAAAAAATCAAAAGAATATTGTCTGGCACACAGTGAACCACTAAGTACAAGATATTATTAGGAATATTAGATTGAAATATTGAAATAAACTAGGCAATAAGCCTTAAGATGCAAATTAATACCAAGAAATATAATCTCAAATTTCTGTGTTCAACAAGGTAGTCTCTTTTCACTACTAACTTTATACTAAATAAGATATTTTGATATTTTGTTAAGAGTAAATTTATCGGGGGCCAGCGCCGTGGCTCACTTGGTTAATTCTCCACCTGTGGTGCTGGTATCCCTTATGGGCAAAGTGTTCTAGTCCTGGTTGCTCCTCTTTCAGTCCAGCTTTCTGCTATGGCCCGGGAAGGCAGTAGAGGATGGCCCAAGTGCTTGGGCCCTGCACCCGGATGGGAGACCAGGAGAAAGCACCTGACTCCTGGCTTTGGATGGGCACAGCTCCAACTGTGGCAGCCATCTGGGGACTGAACCAATGGAAGGAAGGCCTTTCTGATTTCTCACTGTATATAACTCTACCTGTCAAATAAAAAAAATTATTAGTTTTTCATAAAAACTGCAGTATTGAAAAAGTTCTAAAATCCCTCTAATTCTAAATGTCTGTGACTGCTAACTCATTAGCACATATTGCATTCTTTACATCTGGGTAATCATGACAATTCACTTTTAAATGATTAACAGATCTGCTGTTATATATAAATACATGCTTTTCCGAAAATCATACAATAAGCAGACTACATACTTTACTTCAAGTAGAACTGCCATATCCAGTCCTACAATTGTAAATAAGACAGTTTCAATTGTTCAGCATTATCAATTATAAATTCCAATCGTGTAGCAATACTCATAAGAATTTAGGGGGCCGATGCTGTGGAGTAGCAAGTAGAGCTGTGGCTTGCAGTGCTGACATTCCAATTGGGTGCCAGTTCAAGTCCTGGCTACTCAAATTACTATCCATCTTTTTAGGCAAGTAAGACTTACTATCCAGCAGTAGAGGATGGCCCAGGCCCTTGGGCTCCTGCACCTGCATAGGAGACCCAAAAGAAGCTGCTGGCTCCTGGCTTTGGATTGGCAGAGCTCCAGCCATTGTGGCCAAATGGGGAGTGAACCAGCGGTTGGAAGACTGCTCTCTCTCTCTCTCTCTCCTTCTCTGTGTAACTCTGATTTTCAAGTAAAATAAATGAATCTTTTTTTAAAAAGGATGAAATAAAAAGGAAGATGAAGATTACAAAATTGTTTAATTTTTTTAATAAATATAAATTTCCAAAGTACAGCTTTTGGATTACAGTGGCTTCCCCTCCCCCAAAACATCCCTCCCACCCATAATCCTCCTATTTCCTGCTTCCTCTCCCATCCCAGAAGATTACAAAATTGTATGAAGGACATTTGTACAGTAAACAAATATACTGATTTCCAATGCAATATTTGAATACTTGAAGCAGGAAGGCTAAGTACTTCTTTGCCAAAATAACATGTTTTCTCCAGTGTAAAACCCATTTGCCATCCCAATACACAAAGGGATTTGGGGCAAGAAGGAAAAAAGAAGTCCACACATGCAGAAATTTTAAGCAAAACAAAATAGAGAATGTATTTAGTTTCATGTAAATCACATGAGAATTAATAGTATTCTACCAATTTGCAACAAATATTTTTAACTTTAATGAATGAATGAACTTTCAGTTACATAGCAGGAAACTTCTACCCTCTCCCATAAAACTGAAAGAGAAACTTTTTAAAAGTAAAAACTGATGAAAGAATTCTGCAATACATGTTAATGTTAAGTAGCCCAGCAGAGTTTATTTAGAAATACAAACACACACACAGAAAATAAATACATTAAAATCTTACTGAATAGTCCAGTAATAGTTCAGGATCCAATATGTGTGCAAAAGATTCTGGATTTCCCAGTCACTTTGTATAGGAAATGATGTGCTTTGCTATGTAGCATGTAACTTTAGATTCCTGAACACCTCCACTTTGCTTCTTACCCTGAGTCCCAGCAAATACAGGAACACAGCTGTTGAGTCATTCATTTTCTGGATTTGGGAATATCAAAGAATTAATGAGTATAGAAAGTTGTACAGCAAAGACCAAGAATATCCAAGGGAGGTCAGGAAAATCAATTGAACAAGTCAAAATACTATGAATGTATACTGAATGCTCTGTTTTTAATATGTCTTACTTACCTAAAAAGACATGAGGGCTATTGCTCTCTCTCTTAATACAACTAAGGAGAAGATATCACCAATGCTCAAGAAAAATGAATACACAGCAGAGCTAATACAAAATCCCAAAATTCCAAAATAGAAAAACTGGATATGCACTCCTTACACACACCCTGAAGTGGCAATGAAGTAGAACAAATCTAAAATTAGAAAAAAATCTTTTTTTAAAGATTTATTTATTTATTTTAAAGTCAGAGTTGCACAGAGAGAGGCAGAGAAGAGAGAGGGGTCTTCCATCCACTGGTTCTCTCCCCAGTTGGCTGCAATGGCCAGAGTTGTGCCAATCCAAAGCCAGGAGCAAGGAGCTTCTTCCAGGTCTCCCACATGGGTGCAGGGGCCCAGGACTTGGGCCATCTTCTACTGCTTTCCCAGGCTATAGCAGAGATCTGGATCCATATGAGCTGCCAGCACTGCAAGTGGTGGCTCTACCCACTATGCCACACCACTGGCCCCGAAAATTCTTGTCAAATTAAGAACATTTAACCTTTGTTTTAGAGTGCATTATTAAAATATCTAAACTGGGGGAATACATAATTTCTTTCTTTAGAAATCAGAAGAGAAAAAGAACACTTCAAGCCTACTGTGACACCACACAGAAGGAATGGAGAATCATGATCTCAATTAGCCTAGGGACAGAATAAAAGGGAGGGAAATAGGAACAACAGAATTAAGATGAATAAGCTTTGACAGCTGAGGGAATCTGAATGTAAAGAAAAGGCATGCAGTTAACTGAAACAATAGAGATAATTCTGAGAGGAAAAAACATTGTTAAGTCATATTAATGGGGCCAGAGCTGTGACTTAGTAAAGTAAAAAAAAAAATCTAAAATTTGTTTTTAAATTATATAATTAAAAAAGATTAAAAAAAGATGTTCAATCTTAAGTCTCTACAGCATAAGATATACATCAATTTTCCCAGGTTCTATTTGCATTTATTAACAAAGTTTCATGGGTATAATCACTAAAGTGGCTCCAATAAGTCTTTTTATAAAAATTATTTTTTATTTTGACAGGCAGAGTGGACAGTGAGAGAGACAGAGAGAAAGGTCTTCCTTTTTCTGTTGGTTTACCCCCTAGTGACCGCTGCCGCCAGTGTGCTGCGGCTGGCACATGGCGCTGATCCAAAGCCAGGAGCCAAGTGCTTCCTCCTGGTCTCCCATGCAGGTACGGGGCCCAAGCACTTTGGCCATCCTCCATTGCACTCCTGGGCCATAGCAGAGAGCTGGACTGGAAGTGGAGCAACTGGGACAGAATCTGGCTCTCCCAGCAGGACTAGAACTTGGTGTGCCTGCACCGCAGGTGGAGGATTAGCTTATTGAGCCATGGAGCCTGCCTCCAATAAGTCTTAACCTGGGATGCAACTAAATTTAACAAGGATACTCAATAGGAATTTTAGAAGAATTCCAAAATATGTATCAGAATAAAAATAAATACTTTACTTGGTACATCTCATTTTAACTATACTATTGTCTAAATTTCCAAATGTCAGATGTACTAAAAAAATCCCCAAAGCAGCAGAGTTGGTCCGACATGATGAGGAATAAAATAAAGAAAATGAGAATTCGCAGATCCCAGATTAAAATAACCAAGAAGGCCCAATAAAAGAAAACTCAATGTCTTCATACACTAACATTTATTACCTCAGATTTATTTAACAAAAAGGTGATTATTCCAGCTACATCCCATTAGGTAGCCCAATTTTACCTGCTAAATCCATTTAAAAAAAGCACCTCATGATATATTACTAAAATCATATTGCTATATGCCATCCACCATGTCCACTGTACCTTATACCTAATGTTAACAGATCTGATGAAAATCAGTAGATAAATGATGTGTCTTAACCACGTGTGGGAAATGTCTTTTGTTCAACATTTTTCCAAAAACCCCTCAGTCTCAGTTTGCCTTCACCTTGAAAAGACACTTCTGAGGTTTACTAATCAGTCCAGCTTCTTCGGGCCTCCCTCCAATGAAAGGGGCTAAAATCCATCAAAATAAACTCTAGGCACTGTCCTTGTGCTCCCAGTGACTTTTTCACTCTAGGGGCTCACAAACCTTCTAAATTCTTTAGATCACCTGTGATGTCCATTAGTTCTCAAAGACTATGATGCAAGTAATTTCCCCTCTTGGAACCTTGTTATTAACTGTGCTGTATGAGAAATGAAGTCTCCTACACACCTTGTGCTTATGATTCTCCAAACCATGTTGCCTGCTAGGACTTTGGCCATGAATATAGGACAGCAATACCTGAACATGATTACTGAGATCTCCTTAATAAAGGATAGACTGGGGCCAGCACTGTGGTGCAGTGGTGTAATCCTTTACCTGCAATGCTGGCACCCCATATGAGCACCAGTTCTAGTCCCCATTTCTCCTTTTCCCAGCCAGCTCTCTGCAATAGCCTGGGAAAGCAGTAGAAGCTGTTCCAAGTGCTTTGGTCCCTGCCAAAATATGGGAGACCTGGAAGCTCCTAGCTCAGATTGGCCCAGCTGCAGACATTGCAGTCATTAGGGGAGTAAATGAGCATATGGAAGACCTTTCTGTGTCTCTTCTTCTCACTCTCTGTAAGTAAACCTGTCAACTACATAAATAAATTCCTTATATATATATTTACATTTATTTATATATTTATGTATATAAATATATTCATATATAAAATATATTATAATTTATCATACAATATATTATATAATATATAATTATAAACAGATAATATTATATAATTTATTATATGTATTTTATATATATATATATATATATTATTGAGATGACTTCAATAGCCAGAGTGTGGCCAGGTTGAAACCAGGAGCTTTTCCTCTGATGTGTGTCCCAGGAATCCAGGTACTTGGAGCATCTTTCACTGCTTTTTCAATCCATTGGTAAGGAGCTGGATCAGAAATAATTATTTATATATAAATAACAAATTCATATATAATAATTATATACAATTATATATTTATAATAATTATATGCAATTCTATATTATGTATAGAAATATATAGTATAATATATAATATATATTATAATATATAAATATATATATGATGGACCAAAATATGGTATTCTCCATTTGGCAGAAGGGACAGGCTCCAATATCTACTGTCTATGTCAGTATGTCAGCATAATGCAGGAGGTAACCCCTCTACCAAATAAGAAAAGCTATTTCAGTTCAGCTGGACATCATTCTGCTGACTGTTGACCTTATTACTGTTAGTCTGGATGCTTTCATTGGTTGCAATCCAGAGACCCAATTTTCCCATAGATATAAACATCAGCAAACATGAAAATTTGGTAAGAAAAGCTTAAACTGAGAGTTATGATTAATAACTATTTTTTTAATTTTTATTTAATGCATATAAATTTCCAAAGTACGACTTATGGATTACAATGGCTTCCCCCCCATACCGTCCCTCCCACCCACAACCCTCCCCTTTCCCACTCCCTCTCCCCTTCCATTCACATCAAGATTCATTTTTGATTATCTTAATATACAGAAGATCAGCTTAGTATACATCAAGTATGGATTTCAACAGTTTGCTCCCACACAGAAACATAAAGTGAAAAATAATAGATGATGTTTTTTTTAAATGATGATGAAATCAGAGCAGACCTATTGTCATGTTTAATCCCAGTGAGAGTCAAGTTGGGAATTGATAATTTCTTTTTTTTTTTTTAACAGAGGATCAGTTTAGTATGCATTAAGTAAGGATTTCAACAGTTTGCACCCCCATAGAAACACAAAGTGAAATATATTGTTTGAGTACTCGTTATAGCATTAAATCTCAATGTACAGCACATTAAGGATAGAGATCCTACATGAGGAGTAAGTGCACAGTGACTCCTGTTGTTGACTTTACCAATTGACACTCCTGTCTATGGCATCAGTAATCTCCCTATGCTCCAGTCATGAGTTTCCAAGGCTATGGAAGCCCTCTGAGTTCTCCGACTCTTATCTTGTTTAGACAAGGTCGTAGATAACCTACGGTTCGACCCAGCCATCCCACTCCTTGGAATTTACCCAAAGGAATTTAAATTGGCAAACAAAAAAGAGGTCTGCACCCTAATGTTTATTGCAGCACAATTCACAATAGCTAAGACCTGGAACCAACCTAAATGCCCATCAACGATAGACTGGATAAAGAAATTATGGGATATGTACTCTTTAGAATACTATACCGCAGTAAGAAACAACGAAATCCAGTCATTTGCAACAAAATGGAGGAATCTGGAACACATCATGCTGAGTGAAATAAGCCAGTCCCAAAGGGACAAATACCATATGTTCTCCCTGATCAGTGACGACTGACTGAACACCAAGAGGGAAACCTGTTGGAGTGAGGTGGACACTATGGGAAACGGTGGCTTGATCAGCATAGCCCTGACTGTTAATGAACAACTTAATACATTATCCCTCTTAGTAGTTTTTTTTATCTGTTCTACTTAATATGACTGGTTTAGATCTGTAATTGATGCACAGTTATTCTTAAGTGTTGAAAATTAACTGAAATGTGATCCCTGTTGAACATGGTGGTGGGAATGGGAGAGGGAAGAGATGTATAATTTGGGACATGCTCAGGCTGACTTGCCCCAAGTGGTGGAGTTGGAAGCATACCAGGGGATTCCAATTCAATCCCATTGAGGTGGCATGTACCAATGCCATCTCACTGTTCCAGGTGATCAGTTTCAGTTCACAGTTGGTCATGGTGGAGGGACTGGGAGTCAAAGGGAGCACATAGACAAGTCTAGTACCTGCTAACGCTAACCGATGGAGTAAATAAAGGGGAGAGTGATCCAACATGGGAAGTGAGATACTCAGCAGACTCATAGAATGGCAGATGTCCTAAATAGCACTCTGGCCTCAGAATCAGCCCTAAAGGCATTCAGAGCTGGCTGAAAAGCTCATGAGAGTATTTCTGGCATGGAAAGCCAAGACACTCTGGCAAAAGATCTCTGCGAGTGAGATCCCAGTGGACAGAACAGGTCATCAAAGAAGGAGGTACCTTTCTCTGAAGGGAGGAGAGAACCTCCACTTTGACTATGACCTTGTCTAAACAAGATTAATAACTATTTTAACAAAATTTCTCAGAACCCATCTAATCCAAACCTTGGACAATTGGAAGACATTGTACTTGGCCCACCCATAATCAAAATGGATTCTAAATCCTTCAACTGCAAGGAGAGTATCATAGACATTAATGCTCCAAACGGATCCAGTTCTCTGCTAATGTGTCTGGAAAAGCAGCACAGGGTGACTCAAATATTGGGGCTCCTGCACCCTTGTGAGAGACCTGGAAGAAGCCCCTGGCTCCTGATATCAGTCTGGCCTAGCCGCAGTCATTGCAGCCATTTGAGGAGTGAACAAACCAGGAGGAAGATCAATCTCTCCCATTCTCTCCATCTAGTGCTGCCTTTCAAATTCATAAAAGGATCTTTAAGAAAATAGATCACTTCAATAAATTTGCCATTGCTCAGTCATGATGACTTTTACTACCTTCAGTTCTTTTTCAAAAGATTTATTTATTGGAAAGGCAGATAGAGGAGCTGGTGGTTGTGGTGCAGTGGACAAAGCTGCTATCTGTTACATTGGCATCCTGTATGTGCACCAGTTTAAGTACCAGCTATTCCATTTCTGATCCAGCTCCTTACCAATGGACTGAAAAAGCAGGGAAAGATGGCCCAAGTGCCTGGGATGCTGCCACGCACATTGCAGGAAAAGCTCCTTGCTGCCATGCACATCGGAGGGAAAGCTCCTGGCTTCAACCTGGCCACACTCTGGCTATTAAAGTCATCTCAAAAATGAATTAGGTGGTGGAAGATTTCTGTCTCTCCCTCTCTCTGTAACTCTTTCAAGTAAGTAATTAAATATTTTAATATGATAAAAAAGGCAGAGGCACACAGAGACAAAGAGAGAAGGAAAGAGAAGCAGAGAGATCTCCCATCTGCTGGTTCACTTTCTATATGGCTACCACTGTGCAAGACCAGGTTCTCAAGTCCCCATTGAGGTTACAGTTCTCCAATTTGACGACAGGAATGAAAGAATTTGAGCTATTATACATTGCTTCCCAGGGATATTAACATGAAGCTGATTTGGAAGTGTAGTACCCAAAACTCAGATTAGCACTGCAATATAGGATGTGGGCATCTGTTGTGACTGCTAACAAATTGGAAATCCTAGAGTAAAAATCAACAGATTCCTGGACATACACAATATACCAAAATTGAGTCATGAAGACACATAGAAAAGCTAAACAAATCAAAAACCAAGACAGAGATTGGATGAGTAATAAAGACCCTCCCAACAAGCAAAAGTCCAGGATCAGACAGCCTCACTATTGAATTCTACAGGACTTTTAAAGAACTAATGCTTCTCAAACTATTCAACACAATTGAAAGAGAGACAATCCTCTCAAACTCCTTCTATTAATCCTGCATCACCTTAATTCTTCAACTAGAAAAAGATACAGTGGAGAGAGAGTACTATAGAAAAATATCCCTGATGGGGGCCAGTGCCATAGCACACTGGGTTGATCCTCCACCCGTGGAGACGGCATCCCATATGGGTGCCAGTTCTGGTCCCGGTTGCTGCTATTCCAGTCCAGCTTTCTGCACTGGACTGGGAGGGCAGTGGAGGATGGCCCAAGTGCCTAGGTCCCTGCACCCGCATGGGTGACCAGGGAGATGCTCCTGACTCTGGCTTCCGATTGGACCAGCACTACCTGTTGGGCCATATGGAGCATAAACAAGCAGATAAAATACTTCTGTCTCTCTGCCTCTGCCTCTCCATCTCTGTAACTCAATCTTTCAAATAAATAATTCTTTTGAAAAGGTCAACAAACAATAAAGGCTGGTGGAGAGGGAGAGAAAAAGGTACCCTAATCCACTGTTGGTGGGAATGAAGCTAGTGCAACCATTATGGAAGGCAGTATCAAAGTTCCTCAGAAATCTGAAAACAAACATACCATGTGATCCTGCCATCTGACTACTGGGAATTTATCCGCATGAAATGAAATAGATTATGCACAGGCATGAGTTATCTGTACCCTCATGTTTATTACAGCTCAATTCACAATAGCTAACATGGAATCAACCCAGATGTCCATCAACTGGTGACTGGAACAAAAATATGAGCTATATATACAGTGTAAAATACTATTCAACCATAATTGAGAATGAAATCCCATCTTCTGTAACTAAATGGATGAACTGGAAACAAGTATGCTTCATGAAAGAAGCCAGTCCCCAAAAGACAAATACCATATGTTTTCTCTGACTGGTGGTAATTAATATATAGACAACAAAAAGCAGCATATGAGTTAAATTGACATTTTGAGATTTGAGTATTGTTCATAGCACTTTTCTGTACTCTTTGATAGAGTACACAACATATACTCATTGATATTTCTGCTACTACTTGCTGAATTCTTTATTTTGTAGAGGGTTAAAGCTTGTGATTCTAAAATAAAATCAAAGCATGCAGCTGTCAAAATTAAAAGAAAATAAAACAAGAAGGAGGGAGTTGGAAATATGAGAACAAGGGAAGATAGGATAGGATGTTATCAGTTTGCTCTTCAATCTGTATATATAAATTACATGAAATTTGTTCACTTAATATGCATTTAAAAATATAAACTTAACACTGGAAGAAAAAGACCTGAGATCAGTGTTTTCTGGATTACCACTAATAAAATTTAGTCTTCATTTATGTCTGACCATATTTAATTTCTTATTTATTTATTTTATAAGAAAATTAACATCACCATTCCTAACAAGTCCATCCTGCTTCATGCATATCTATCAGTTCCCACTATGCTAATAATTTCTCATGAACTTAAATCCATATCATCTTAAAAAGATGCAATGTGGGGCTGGCGCTGTGGCATAGCAGATAAAGTTGTTGCCTGCAGTGTTGGCAAGCCATATGGGTGCCAGTTCAAGTCGCGGCTGCTCCACTTCTGAACCAGCTCTCTGCTATGTCCTGGGAAAGCATTAGAAGGTGGCCCAAGTCCTTGGGGCCTTGCACACATGTGAAAGACCCTGAAGAAGCTCCTGGCTTCAGATTGACACAGACCAGTCATTGCGGCCAACTGGGAGTAAACCAGCCGATGGAAGACCTCTCTGTCTCTGTCTGTCTGTCTCTCTCTCTCTACCTCTTCTCTATTTGTGCAACTCTTTCAAATAAATAAATTAATATTTAAGAAAAAAGCCTGATTCATGTTATTATTTATGTGTTTTAGAGGCTTTGCAGATGTTGATTACATGTGCCATGAAAACCCATTAAAATGCAAATCCTATAAGAGGCAACTCCATGTGCACTAAACTGGTAAAATCCAGTGCATGTGTTGAGAAAAACACACTAGCAATACATTTCAAAAAGCTGTGAAATATTATAAGTGGCTGTCAAAAGCTAAAAATCTGACAATGACTCATTATGTCATTTATTTATATATAATGCTGAGAAAATCAGAAGTATTTGTTAAAACTTCTGCTAAAATGCACTTGATTTATAATTTTTAAATGCATCTTTCCTAGATGTAATGCAGTCCTGTACTACTTTAGAGTATCAGAAATTTAAAATGTTGGACCGGTGCTGTGGTGGAGCAGGTTAACACCCTGGTCTGAAGCGCCAGCATCCCATATGGGGGCCGGTTCAATACTCAGCTGCTCCACTTCTGATCCTGCTCTCTGCTATGGCCTGGCAAAGTAGTAGAAGATGGCCCAAGTCTTTGGGCCCCTGTACCCATCTGGGAGACCGGGAACTAGCTCCTGGCTCCTGGCTTCAGATCAGCACAGCTCTGGAAGTTGCAATCAATTAGGGAGTGAACACCAGATGGAAGACCTCTCTCTTTCTCTCTGTCTCTCCTCTCTGTCTGTAACTCGACTTGTACATAAATAAATAAATCTTTAAAACAATTAAGAAATTTAACATGTGAAAGGTTTTTAAAAAATGTATTTCTTTATTGTGAGGCAGAGTTACAGATATAGAGAGGAAGAGAAAGAGAGGTCTTCTATCGACTGGTTCACCCCTAAATGGCCAGAATGGCTGGAGCTGGGCCGATCTGAAGCCAGGTGCCAGAAGCCAGGAGCCAGCAGCTTCCTCCAGGTCTCTCACATGGGTGCAGGGGCCCAAGAACTCAGGGCATATTGCACTGCTTTCCTAGGCCATTAGTAAAGAGCTGGATTGGAAGTGCAGGAGCAGGGACTCAAACTGGTGCCCATGTGGGATGCTGGTGCTGCAGGTGGATGCTTAATCTACTATGCCACAGAGTGGGCCCAGTGAATGGTTTTAGGAAGACATCTTTCATGTAGACTAGGCTGCAATATTGCAAGGTAAGGTTTAGCTTTTATTCCCACACATCAGTATTCATCTTTTAGCAACTATAAATACTGAATATCATACATATAGACATAAATATAGGTAACTGAAGATTTTGTTGTCATTCTTTCTAATTCTCTTTTTAATGTCTGCTAATAGGCCATCTTATGGATTATTATATTGATGTTACCCATACACAAGCATCAGGCATTTCCACTGTTGAATGTGTTTATGAGTACAGGTAGATTTGTGTGTACATGAATGCACATTTGATGGAGATAGCACTGACAGTAATACTGTGAGAAATCCTAACGCTGATTCCAAACTTTCTGTCCTCCGCAGAGATGGCTGTCATTGAAGTAGACCACAGGGCCCCTTTTGCTGTTATGGACTGAAATGTGCCTCCCTAAAACTCTAACATGGAAGTGCTAACCAGCAACATGACTCTACCTGAAGAAAGTGCTTTTAAGCAGATCAAATGGTAGATGTGTCTGTCACATCGGAGAAAGGCTTCTGGAAAAATCGAGCCTATTTAAGCACCTTGATCTGATATTTTCAAGCTCTACAACTCTGAGAAGTAAAATTCCATGATTTAAATCATATTCTCTGTGGTATTTTCTTAGCAAATTAATATATCCTCATTTCTGCCAGCATTTTCTATTGTCATCCAGAAGGTCCTAGTGATTAGCAGAGAAATATAGAAACTAAAAACTGTGATTTTAGATTACCAAGTATCTACTAACACAAAAAGATCCCAGAAGCCACCTACTACCATCGTCCAGGACCCAGAAAAAAAACAGGAAGGAGTCAAGTTGCAGGGCAGTAGAAAAAAGTGAATAATGAAAGATCACAGCAGAAGTAAATAAGGAAGTGTTTGGTGCTGTGGTGTAGTGGATTAAAGCCTTGACCTGCTGTGCATGCATCCCATATGTTGCTGCTAGGAGACCAGGTGCTCCACTTCCAATCCAGCTCCCTACTAATGCACCTGGGAAATTGGTGGAAGATGGACCGTGTTCTACGGTGCTGGCACCCACATGAGAGACTTGGAAGAAGCATCTGGCCTTTCCAATAAATAAATAAATCTTAAAAATATAGAAACAGTGTTAGCACTGTTGGAAAACAGACTCATAGTTCAATGTAAAAGTATAGGCAGCTGAAATAAACCGACTTTTCTACAGGCAACTCCTATTTAACAAAGGAAAGAAAACAAACAGGAGAAAGAAGAACCCCTTTAGCATATGGTTTAAAGGAAAGTGATTATCCATATGTAGAAGCCTGAAAATATACCCAAAACCTCATACACTATGTAAAAGCAACTCAAGGTGAATTAAAAGTCTAAATATAAAACCAGAAACTAAGTAAACATATGAGAAACTATAAAACATAAGCATAGATAACAGTTTTGGGTAAGATTCCAAAAGCACAAGTAACAAAAATAAAATATAGAAATTTGAGCATATCATATTAAGATACATCTTCACAACAAAGTAATCAACAGAGTGAACATACAATGGACAGAATGGCAGGAAACATTGAAAACTCTGATTATGACAAAAGATTGATAGCCAGAACATACATATATAGAACTGGGAAAATCTCCAAATAAGAAGCAAAATGTACAGCTAAGAAATGGGCAAGGATCAAAACAGATGTTTCTCAGAAGAAGAAATCTCAATGGTCAAGACATAGATGAACATGCCCAATATCACTAGCCATTAGGGAAATGTAAATCAAAACCAATAGCAGACTCCATCTGTGGGAGAAGACAATGCTTGGGTTTTCATTTGTGCAACAAGTGGGTTTAGAGGACCCTGTTCACCATAAGAGGGCAGAGTCTACATGGAAGTAAGGAAACCTTAATGTTTTCCTAATGGGCTTGTTAAATTCTTGACCAGTGCCTATTACCTTTGCCGCAAACTTTCCAGTCTCACTACTTTCCTGCTTCTTCCTCTTCGCTGTGGCTTGCAAAAACAGTGTACCTTCTATATACGGAGGATACTTTTGTTTTGTTTTATTCCTCCTATCTCATGATGTTCCTCTAAGAAATCACAACCCTCCAAGTATTCATTAATTTATGCAGTCTGCAGTTTTCATGGGCTACTACATGGCAAAGTACTAGGTTAAAGGAAAGGTATAGGTCAGGAACTGAGCAAAGTTCACAATGATGAAGCCATTGGGGAAATGAACCTGATGGAAGACCTCTCTCTCTCTCTCTCTCTCTCTCTCTCTGCCTCTCCTTCTCTCTCTGTGTAACTCTGATTTTCAAATAAATAAATAAATCTTTAAAAACTAACAAAATATACTAAAAACCTGGTGGCAACACCTTTCTATCAGAACATGTGAAGCACTCAAACACAGTTTGTCCCAGAAAGTCAACCATAAGGGCATATCGTCTACTGCACTTGTGGACATCTCTGAGGGAGGTAAGGGGCACTTATTTCTTCCCCTCTTCTTTCTTACCACTCTCACAGTTATAACTTCTATCGATGCTTCCAAAGACCAGTCTCTATGAAATTGTAGAACTAATATCCTCCCATGTCAAAAGTGTCATGGGTTTAAACACAGAACCCAAAATAAGATAAGTAACTGGCCTTCTTAATTACACAGTGTGGAATGTAAGATTCTCAGTGGAGCACTGGGTAATATAAAGTGCTGGGCAGAGAAAAACTGTTACTTATCTGTATTTATGATGCTGTAATTCTCCTCTTTATGCAAACTCAGATTAAAAGAGCTCCCGTTAGTGGGCAGCACTGTTGCATAGTGGGTAAAGCTACTGCTGCCTTGTCAGCATCCTATATGGGTGCCGGTTGGGATCCTGGCTGCTGCACTTCCCATCCAGCTCTCTGCTGTGGACTGGGAAAACAGTAGAAGTTGGCCCAAATCCCTCATCTCCTGCACCCACCTATGAGACCTGGACAGAGTTCTGCCTTTCAAATAAATAAATAATTATTTAAAAAAACAGCTTCATCTCAGAAGGAGCTCCTGGCTACTGGCTCCAAATTGGCATACCTCCAGCTATTGCTGCCAATTGGGGAATGAACCATCGGATGGAAGACCTCTCTCTCTTTCTCTCTCTCTCTCTCTCCTCTCTGTGTAACTCTTTCAAATGAGTAAATAAATCTTTAAAAAAGTAGCTCCAGTTATTGACAACACAGTAGACTTGCATTAATTTTGGTTTCCTTCTCACTTTGCAAAGGGATCAGTGGCAGGTCAAAACAGTTGACAGCCTTGCTAACAGGAGAAGAGATAGCTGAAGACAGAAAATGAAAAGCAGCCAAATACATCATCAAAGAAAGAGAAGTGGACCCCATCCAACACAAACCTTTAAAAGTGGATGCTCACAATTAATGAGTGAAACAGCTGCCCACTGAAATCTTGTCTAGGGAGGGAAGATGTCCTAAGTTCTGCTTTTGTAAACTCCAGTCATAAATCTGTCCTAATAAATCTGTCCCTGGCATCTCTTTTACAAACATACTGGACCCACTGACCATTGGAAATGTGGTTCTAATCATGTAGGCTGCCATTTAAACCCACCAATGCTGTAACAGCTAAGAAACTTGAATTTGATGCTCAATTCTCAGGAAATCATTCCAGCTGAGCCTAGGGCCATTAATAGAAACTCCTTGGATCCTCCACTGTCTCTGTGCCTGTTTGAAAGAAGGGAGATTTCCCACCCCATGTTTCTGGAACAGCTTCAAATTCCACATTGGAAAAATTTGATAATTAATACTTGAGAGGGATCAACACACAAAGCAGCTATTCACGCTTCACACTGCTCCCCACCAGGAAGATGAGGTGCAGGATGAGAGCAGTGGGGCAGATCCTAGACAGATCCTCCTGCCCACCCCTCTGCTGCCCCAGGCTCCCTCCTGAGGGCCATCCAGCCCCACCCTGTAGGAACCAGCCCAGGAAACATCAAGAGACCAGGCCAGACTGCATTCTGAGACCACCCACAGTGGGAACCCGGCTTATTTAACTGTGGAGATCAGGAGTCTTTCTGCCTTCCTTCCCTGTGAGTGCAGGTTCCCAGAACACTGCCCCCTCTCTCCTGTAACCACTAAATAAAGCACATTAGGGACAGTTTAGGTGAGGTACTGCAGGAGAGAGTCCGGGCACTTTGAGCCTGGGAAATAGAGGTGGGAGACAGAGCAGCCCGGGTCCCAGCCCTGACCTCGGGAGAAGCTGCCAGGATCGCTGGCACACTTCTCCCACATGTGTCTCCGCCCCTTCCTGCATGCCAAACCTGCAGCAGAAAGTCCCTGGAGCAGGTACCCTTTCTTCCAGATACACGGGGAGTGAAATTGGGAGTGTGGAGAAGAGAGTCCCTGGCATGTGGGACCCACAGTTGGTGGATGAAGAGGGAAGAAGCAGCAGGAGGCAGGCTCAGGGTGAGCACTCGGAAACTGCCTGGGATCGCACGTGCAGAGCAGGAGTTGCAGTAAATGCCAGAGAAGGAGCAGCATAGCCCCCAGGGTTGACACTGATCAAGGAATGAACTCCCCTGGTCCAACTCTGAGCCCCAGGGACTGGCAGTGGCAGGTGCATGCCCACAGGTATTTGGAAAGCAGAATACCTTGGAGCTACTGGGAACTCTGGGAAATGGAGTCCAGGCTGCAGCATCCCTAGAGACACCAGCTGTTCCTCCGAAAAGCTGCAGTCAGGGGTGGGTGCCCACAACCAGAGGGCATTTGCTTTTGTTAAGTCCCTCCTTCCTTTCCTTCACACACCAAAATCTCAGGGATCAGTTGCTGTTCCTTTCCTGCATCAAATCTGAAAGAGTGACACTCACTTCTGCTAACTGACCCCAAATCCTGGCTCTCTCATAACCTCTGTCTCTTCCAGAAAAATCTTATTTACTACTTTGGCCCTAGAAATCATAAATGACTATGATAGAATGTAACTTTTAACAGAGGTGTAGAAGGCATGGTTTAATATCCAGTTTTGAGAATACAATTTTCATTTGTGTTTTATTGATGTTTATACTTCTTTTAAGATTCATTTTTTTATTTAGAAGTCAGAGTAACAGAGAAGGAGAGGCACAGAGAGAGAGAGAGAGAGAGAGAGAGGTGTTTTCCATCTCCTGCTTCACTCCTCAATTGGCAGCAGCAGCACAGCGCTGACCCCTTATAGTTCTTTACAAATCATTTTACACTGTCTTTTTATTCATCTAGTAAAGAGACAGAAGAATGGACACAGAGCTAACTCTGTCCAAAATCTTGCTTGTATTGCATCAGAATACAAAATTTGGGAAGGAAGAAGGCAAAACTGACTCAGACCCAGAAAACATGTAGGAAACTGCCACTCAAGAAACCAAAAGTCAGCTGAGGCACCCAAAACAAGGACAGCAAGCCAGAATTGGAGCAAGCCAACAGCTGTGCCCTGATTGAAAAAGACCATTCCTCTTGTGCCCTGAACTCAATATTGCCGCCTCAAAACAAAAGCTCACATCAGAAAATTCATTACAAACCATGATACATAAGAAAAAAGAGAAAAAAGCCAAAGAAATGCAAAAGTCCATAATGATATTGGGCTTGATTTAGTCGCAGGGAAACCGGCCGTTCCCGGATTCATTCACCCCTCCAGCTGACTGCTTGTGGAATTCTGACTGAATTAACCTGAAAATCACAGTGAAACTCAGTTTGGAGGCAATTAATATCTGTCACCTCAGCCAAAGTGTTCCATTTGATTTTCCAAAACACAAAAACTCACCTTGGTCATGTTGCCTGTAAATTTCTAAGCTTCAAATGCCTATTAGTTGTCTTTTTTAATTCATAATGGCTACTCTGTCCAAACTCTTGTTTGTATGGTGTCAGAATACAAAATTTGGGAAGGAAGAAGGCAAAACCAACTCAGACCCAGAAAACATTTAGGAAATTGCCGCTCAAGAAACCAAAAGTCAGCTGAGGCACCCAAAACAATGACAGCAAGCCAGAATTGGAGCAAGCCAACAGCTGTGCCCTGTTTGAAAAAGACCATTCCTCTTTTACCCTGAACTCCATATTGCCGCCTCAAAACCAAAGCTCATATCAGAAAATTCATTACAAACCATGATAAATAAGGGAAATGTGGAAAAACCAAAGAAATGCAAGAGTCCTTTGTAATATTGGACTGGATTTAGACACAAGGAAACTGGCTGTTTCCAGATTCGTCCCCCTTCCACAGACTGACTTTGGAATCTGATTGAATTCATCTCAAAATCGCACTCACACTCAATTTGGAGGGTATTAGTATCTGTCCCCTCAGCAGAAGGGTTCCATATCATTTTCCAAAACACAGAAACTCATCTTGGTCGTGTTGCCTGTAGATTTCTAATCCAAAAAAAACAATGCGCTGTGTTTTTTTTTTTTTGCTTTCATAATGTCTACTCTGTACAAAATCTTGCTTCTATTGCATCAGAATACAAAATTTGGGAATAAGAAGGCAAAACCGACTCAGACCCAGAAAATATGTAGGAAATTGCCACTCAAGAAACCACAAATCGGCTGAGGCACCCAAAACAATGACAGGAAGCCAGAATTGGAGCAAGCCAACAGCTGTGCCCTGTTTGAAAAAGACCATTCCTCTTGTGCCCTGAACTCAATATTGCCACCTCAAAACCAAAGCTCACATTAGAAAATTCATTACAAACCATGATAAATAAGGGAAATGTGAAAAAGCCAAAGAAATGCAAGAGTCCTTTGTGATATTTGGCTGGATTTAGACACAAGGAAACTGGCTGGTTCCAGATTCATTGCCCCCTTCCACAGACTGACTTTGGAATTCTGAGTGAATTGACCACAAAATCGCACTCACACTCAATTTTTAGGGAGTTAGAATCTGTCCCCTCAGGAAAAGGGTTCCATGTCATTTCCCAAACACAGAAACTCATATTGGTCGTGCTGCCTGTAGATTTCTACTCTCGAAAGGGCAATTTTCTGTGTTTTTTTTTTTTTCTTTCCTAATGGCCGAGGCACCCAAAACAAGGACAGCAAGCCAGAATTGGAGCAAGCCAACAGCTGTGCCCTGATTGAAAAAGACCATTCCTCTCGTGCCCTGAACTCGATTTGCCAGCCTCAAAACCAAAGCTCACATCAGAAAATTCATTACAAACCATGATAAATAAGAAAAAGGAGAAAAAAGCCAAAGAAATGCAAGAATCCATAATGATATCGGAGTTGATATAGTCGCAAGGAAACCAGCTGTTCCCAGATTCATCCACTGCTCCAGCTGACTGCCTGTGGAATTCTGACTGAATTAACCTGAAAATCACAGGGAAACTCAGTTTGGAGGCAATTAATATCTTTCACCTCAGCCAAACTGTTTCATTTTATTTTGCAAAACACAAAAACTCACCTCGGTCGTGTTACCTGTAGAATATAATCTTCAAACGCCTATTTGTAGTGTTATTTTTATTTCATAATGGCTACTCTGTTCAAACTCTTGTTTGTATTGCGTCAGAATACAACATTTGGGAAGGAAGAAGGCAAAACAAACTCAGACCCAGAAAACATTTACGAAATTGCCGCTCAAGAAACCACAAATCGGCTGAGGAACTCAAAACTACGACAGCAAGCCAGAATTTGAGCAAGCCAACAGCTGTGCCCTGATTGAAAAAGAACCTTCCTCTTGTGCCCTGAACTCAATATACAAGCCTCAAAACCAAAGCTTACAACAGAAAATTCATTACAAACCATGATAAATAAGAAAAAGGAGAAAAAACCAAAAAAAATGCAAGAATCCATAATGATATTGTTCTTGATTAAGTTGCAAGGAAACCAGCTGTTCCCGGGTTCATCCACCCCTCCAGCTGACTGCCTGTGGAAATCTGACTGAATTAACCTGAAAATCGCAGTGAAACTCAGTTTGGAGGCAATTAATATCTGTCACTTCAGCCAACGTGTTCCATTTGATTTTCCAAAACACAAAACCTCACCTTGGTCGTGTTACCTGTAGATTTCTAAGGTTCAAACGCCTATTTGTTGTCTTTTTTAATTCATAATGGCTACTCTGTCCAAACTCTTGTTTGTATTGCGTCAGAATACAACATTTGGGAAGGAAGAAGGCAAAACCAACTCAGACCCAGAAAACATTTAGGAAATTGCCGCTCAAGAAATACAAATCGGCTGAGGCACCCAAAACAATGACAGCAAGCCAGAATTGGAGCAAGCCAACAGCTTTACCCTTTTTGAAAAAGAACCTTCCTCTTGTGCCCTGAACTCCATATTGCAGCCTCAAAACCAAAGCTCACATCAGAAAATTCATTAGAAACCATGATAAATTAGAGAAAAGAGAAAAAAGCCAAAGAAATACAAGAAACCATAATGATATTGGGCTTGATTTAGTCGCAAGGAAACCGGCTGTTCCCGGATTCATCCAGCCCTCCAGCTGACTGCCTGTGGATTTCTGACTGAATTAACCTGAAAATCGCAGGGAAACTCAGTTTGGAGGCAATTAACACCTGTCACCTCAGCCAAAGTGTTCCATTTGATTTTCCAAAACTCAAAAACTCACCTTAGTCTCCTTACCTGTAGATTTCAAAACCTCAAATGCCTATATGTTTTGTTTTTTATTTCATAATGGCTACTCTGCCCAAGCTCTTGTTTGTATTGCGTCAGAATACAAAATTTGGCAAGGAAGAAGGCAAAACCGACTCAGACCCAGAAAACATTTAGGAAATTGCCACTCAAGAATCCAAAAGTCAGCGGAGGAACCTACAACAATGACAGCAAGCCAGAATTGGAGCAAGCCAACAGTTGTGCCCTGATTGAAAAAGAACCTTCCTCTTGTGCCCTGAGCTCAATATAGCAGATTCAAAACCAAAGCTCACATCAGAAAATTCATTACAAACCATTATAAATCAGAAAAATGAGAAAAAAGCCAAAGAAATGCAGGAGTTCTTAGTAATATTGGGCTTGATTTATTGCCATGTAAACGGCTGTTTCCAGATTCATCCACACCTCCCAGCTGAGTGTCTGTGGTTTCTGACTGAATTAACCTGAAAATCGCAGTGAAACTCGGTTTGGAGGCAATTAATATCTGTCACCTCAGCCAAAGTGTTCCATTTTATTTTCCAAAACTCAAAAACTCACCTTAGTCTTCTTACCTGTAGATTTCTAAGCTTCAAATGCCTATTTGTTGTGTTTTTTATTTCATCATTGCTAGTCTGTCCAAACTCTTGTTTGTATTGCGTCAGAATACAAAATTTGGGAATAAGAAGGAAAAACCGTGTCAGACCCAGAAAACATTTAGGAAATTGCCACTCAAGAAACCAAAAGTCAGCTGAGGAACCCACAACAATGACAGCAAGCCAGAATTGGAGAAAGCCAACAGCTGTGCCCTGATTGAAAGAGAACCTTCCTCTTGTGCCCTGAACTCAATATGCCAGCCTCAAAACCAAAGCTCACATCAGAAAATTCATTATAAACCATGATAAATAAGAAAAATGAGAAAAAAGCCAAAGAAATGCAGGAGTTCTTAGGGATATTGGGCTTGAATTATGGCCATGTAAACGGCTGTTTCCAGATACATCCACACCTCCCAACTGAGTGTCTTTGGTTTCTGAATGAATTAACAAAAAAATCGCAGTGAAACTCGGTTTTGGAGGCAATTAATATCTGTCACCTCAGCCAGAGTGTTCAATTTTATTTTCATAAACACAAAAACTTACCTTGCTCATGTTACCTGTACATATATAAGCTTCAAACGCCTATTTGTTGTGTTTTTTATTTCATAATGGCTACTCTGTCCAAACTCTTGTTTGTATTACGTCAGAATAGAAAATTTGGAAAGGAAGAAGGCAAAACCAACTCAGACCCAGAAAACACGTAGGAAATTGCCGCTAAAGAAACCAAAAGCAGCTGAGGCACGCAAAACAATGACAGCAAGCCAGAATTGCAACAAGCCAACAGCTGTGTCCTGTTTGAAAAAGACCATTGAATCGGTCCCCAAACTCAATATGCCAGCCTCAAAACCAAAGCTCACATCAGAAAATTCATTACAAACCATGATAAATCAGAAAAATGAGACAAAAGCCAAAGAAATGCACGAGTTCTTAGTGATATTTGGCTGGATTTAGACACAAGGAAACTGGCTGTTTAAAGATTCATCCCCCCCTTCCACTGACTGACTTTGGAATTCTGATTGATTTCACCTCAAAATTGCACTCACACTCAATTTGGAGGGAATTAGAATCTGTCCCCTCAGCAGAAGTGTTCCATGTCATTTTCCAAAACACAGAAACTAATCTTGATCACGTTGCCAGTAGATTTCTAATCCTGAAAGGGCAATTTCTGTGTTTTTTTTTTTCTTTCATTATGGCTACTCTGTCCAAATCTTGCTTGTATTGCATCAGAATACAAAATATGGGAATAAGAAGGCAAAACCGACTGAGACCCAGAAAACATTAAGGAAATTGCCGCTCAAGAAACCACAAATCGGCTGAGGTTCCCAAAACAATGACAGCAAGCCAGAATTGGAGCAAGCCAACGGCTGTGCCCTGATTGAAAAAGAACCTTCCTCTTGTGCCCTGAACTCAATATTGCAGCCTCAAAACCAAAGCTCACATCAGAAAATTCATTACAAACCATGATAAATAAGAAAATGGAGAAAAAGCCAAAGAAATGCAAGAATCCATAATCATAGTGGTTTGAATTAGTTGCAAGGAAACCGGCTGTTCCCGGATTCATCCACCCCTCCAGCTGACTGCCTGTGGAATTCTGACTGAATTAACCTGAAAATCGCAGTAAGACTCAGTTTGGAGGCAATAATATCAGTCACCTCAGCCAAAGTGTTCCATTTGATTTTCCAAATCACAAAAACTCACCTTGGTCGTGTTACCCTTAGATTCATAAGCTTCAAACGCTAATTTTTTTTTTTTTTTTATTTCATGATGGCTACTCTGTCCAAACTCTTGTTTGTATTGCGTCAGAATACAAAATGTGGGAAGGAAGAAGGCAAAACCAACTCAGACCCAGAAAACATTTAGGAAATTGCCGCTCAAGAAACCACAAATCGGCTGAGGCTCCCAAAACCTTGAAAGCAAGACAGAATTGGAGCAAGCCAACAGCTGTGCCCTGATTGAACAAGACCATTAATCCAGTGCCCTGAACTCCATATTCCATCCTCAAAACCAAAGCTCACATCAGAAAATTCATTAGAAAACATGATAAAAAAGGGAAATCTGAGAAAGCGAAAGAAATTCAAGAGTCCTTTGTGGTATTTGGCTGGATTTAGACACAAAGAAACTGGCTGTTTCCAGATTCATCCCCCCCTTCCACAGACAGACCTTGGAATTCTGATTGAATTCACCTCAAAATCGCACTCACACTCAATTTGGAGGGAATTAGAATCTGTCCGCTCAGCAGAAGGGTTCCATGTCATTTTCCAAAACACAGAAACTCATCTTGGTCGTGTTGCCTATAGATTTCTAATCCTGAAAGGGCAATTTGCTGTGTTTTTTTTTCTTTCATAATGGCTACTCTGTCCAAATCTTGCTTATGTTGCATCAGAATACAAAATTTGGGAATAAGAAGGCAAATCTGACTCAGACCTAGAAAACATTTAGGAAACTAGAACACAAGAATCCACAAATCAGCTGAGGCACCCAAAACAATGACAGCAAGCAGAATTGCAGCAAGACAACAGCTGTGCCCTGATTGAAAAAGAACCTTCCTCTTGTGCCCTGAACTCCATATTGCAGCCTCAAAACCAAAGCTCACATCAGAAAATTCATTACAAACCATGATAAATAAGGGAAATCTGAGAAAGCCAAAGAAATTCAAGAGTCCTTTGTGGTATTTGGCTGGATTTAGACACAAAGAAACTGGTTGTTTAAAGATTCATCCCCCCCTTCCACAGACAGACTTTGGAATTCTGATTGAATTCACCTCAAAATCGCATTCACACTCAATTTGGAGGGAATTAGAATCTGTCCCCTCAGCAGAAGGGTTCCATGTCATTTTCCAAAACACAGAAACTCATCTTGGTCAAGTTGCCTGTAGATTTCTAATCCTGAAAGGGCAATTTGCTGTGTTTTTTTTTTTTCTTTCATAATGGCTAATCTGCCAAAATCTTGCTTGTATTGCATCAGAATACAAAATTTGGGAAGGAAGAAGGCAAAACCGACTCAGACCCAGAAAACATTTAGGAAATTGCCGCTCAAGAAACCACAAATCGGCTGAGGCACCCAAAACAATGACAGCAAGCAGAATTGCAGCAAGACAACATCTGTGCCCTGATTGAAAAAGAACCTTCCTCTTGTGCCCTGAGCTCAATATACCAGCCTCAAAACCAAAGCTCACATCAGAAAATTCATTACAAACCATGATAAATAAGAAAAATGAGAAAAAAGCCAAAGAAATGCAGGAGTTCTTAGTAATATTGGGCTTGATTTATTGCCATGTAAACGGCTGTTTCCAGATTCATCCACACCTCCCAGCTGAGTGTCTGTGGTTTCTGACTGAATTAACCTGAAAATCGCAGTGAAACTCGGTTTGGAGGCAATTAATATCTGTCACCTCAGCCAAAGTGTTCCATTTTATTTTCCAAAACTCAAAAACTCACCTTAGTCTTCTTACCTGTAGATTTCTAAGCTTCAAATGCCTATTTGTTTTGTTTTTTATTTCATCATTGCTAGTCTGTCCAAACTCTTGTTTGTATTGCGTCAGAATACAAAATTTGGGATTAAGAAGGAAAAACCGTGTCAGACCCAGAAAACATTTAGGAAATTGCCACTCAAGAAACCAAAAGTCAGCTGAGGAACCCACAACAATGACAGCAAGCCAGAATTGGAGAAAGCTAACTGCTGTGCCCTGATTGAAAAAGAACCTTCCTCTTGTGCCCTGAACTCAATATGCCAGCCTCAAAAGCAAAGCTCACATCGGAAAATTCATTACAAACCATGATAAATAAGAAAAATGAGAAAAAAGCCAAAGAAATGCAGGAGTTCTTAGGGATATTGGGCTTGAATTATGGCCATGTAAACGGCTGTTTCCAGATTCATCCACACCTCCCAACTGAGTGTCTTTGGTTTCTGAATGAATTAACAAAAAAATCGCAGTGAAACTCGGTTTTGGAGGCAATTAATATCTGTCACCTCAGCCAGAGTGTTCAATTTTACTTTTGAAAACACAAAAACTTACCTTGCTCATGTTACCTGTACATATATAAGCTTCAAACGCATATTTGTTGTGTTTTTTATTTCATAATGGCTACTCTGTCCAAACTCTTGTTTGTATTACGTCAGAATAGAAAATTTGGAAAGGAACAAGGCAAAACCAACTCAGACCCAGAAAACATGTAGGAAATTGCCACTAAAGAAACCAAAAACAGCTGAGGCACACAAAACAATGACAGCAAGCCAGAATTGCAACAAGCCAACAGCTGTGTCCTGTTTGAAAAAGACCATTGATCCGGTGCCCTGAACTCAATATGCCAGCCTCAAAACCAAAGCTCACATCAGAAAATTCATTACAAACCATGATAAATCAGAAAAATGAGACAAAAGCCAAAGAAATGCACGAGTTCTTAGTGATATTTGGCTGGATTTAGACACAAGGAAACTGGCTGTTTAAAGATTCATCCCCCCCTTCCACTGACTGACTTTGGAATTCTGATTGATTTCACCTCAAAATTGCACTCACACTCAATTTGGAGGGAATTAGAATCTGTCCCCTCAGCAGAAGGGTTCCATGTCATTTTCCAAAACACAGAAACTAATCTTGATCCTGTTGCCAGCAGATTTCTAATCCTGAAAGGGCAATTTCTGTGTTTTTTTTTTTTTTCTTTCATAATGGCTACTCTGTCCAAATCTTGCTTGTTTTGCATCAGAATACAAAATATGGGAATAAGAAGGCAAAACCGACTCAGACCCAGAAAACATTTAGGAAATTGCCGCTCAAGAAACCACAAATCGGCTGAGGCACCCAAAACAATGACAGCAAGCCAGAATTGCAGCAAGCCAACATCTGTGCCCTGATTGAAAAAGAACCTTCCTCTTGTGCCCTGAGCTCAATATACCAGCCTCAAAACCAAAGCTCACATCAGAAAATTCATTACAAACCATGATAAATAAGAAAAATGAGAAAAAAGCCAAAGAAATGCAGGAGTTCTTAGTAATATTAGGCTTGATTTATTGCCATGTAAATGACTGTTTCCAGATTCATCCACACCTCCCAGCTGAGTATCTGTGGTTTCTGACTGAATTAACCTGATTATCGCAGTGAAACTCGGTTTGGAGGCAATTAATATCTGTCACCTCAGCCAAAGTGTTCCATTTTATCTTCCAAAACTCAAAAACTCACCTTAGTCTTCTTACCTGTAGATTTCAAAACTTCAAATGCCTATTTGTTTTGTTTTTTATTTCATAATGGCTACTCTGCCCAAGCTCTTGTTTGTATTGCGTCAGAATACAAAATTTGGCAAGGAAGAAGGCAAAACCAACTCAGACACCAAAAAAACATTTAGGAAATTGCCGCTCAAGAAACCACAAATCGGCTGAGGCACCCAAAACCTTGAAAGCAAGACAGAATTGGAGCAAGCCAACAGCTGTGCCCTGATTGAACAAGACCATTAATCCAGTGCCCTGAACTCCATATTCCATCCTCAAAACCAAAGCTCCCATCAGAAAATTCATTAGAAACCATGATAAATAAGGGAAATCTGAGAAAGCGAAAGAAATTCAAGAGTCCTTTGTGGTATTTGGCTGGATTTAGACAGAAGGAAACTGGCTGTTTCCGGATTCATCCCCCCCCCTTCCACAGACAGACTTTGGAATTCTGATTGAATTCACCTCAAAATCGCACTCACACTCAATTTGGAGGGAATTAGAATCTGTCCCCTCAGCAGAAGGGTTCCATGTCATTTTCCAAAACACAGAAACTCATCTTGGTCGTGTTGCCTATAGATTTCTAATCCTGAAAGGGCAATTTGCTGTGTTTTTTTTTTCTTTCATAATGGCTACCCTGTCCAAAATCTTGCTTGTATTGCGTCAGAATACAAAATTTGGGAATAAGAAGGCAAATCCGACTCAGACCCAGAAAACATTTAGGAAACTGCAACACAAGAATCCACAAATCAGCTGAGGCACCCAAAACAATGACAGCAAGCAGAATTGCAGCAAGACAACAGCTGTGCCCTGATTGAAAAAGAACCTTCCTCTTGTGCCCTGAACTCCATATTGCAGCCTCAAAACCAAAGCTCACATCAGAAAATTCATTACAAACTATGATAAATAAGAAAAATCAGAAAAAAAGCCAAAGAAATGCAAGAATCCATAATGATATTGGGCTTGATTTAGTCGCAAGGAAGCCAGCAGTTCCCAGATTCATCCACGCCTAAATCTGACTGCCTGTGGAATTCTCACAGAATGGACCCGAAAATCACAGTGAAACTCCGTTTGGAGGCAATTAATATCTGTCACCTCAGCCAAAGTTTTCCATTTTATTTTCCAAAACAAAAAAACTCACTTTGGTCGTGTTACCTGCAGATTTAAAATCTTGAAACGACTATTTGTTGTGTTGTTTATTTCATAATGGCTACTCTGTACAAACTCTTCTTTGCATTGCATCAGAATACTAAATTTGGGAAGGAAGAAGGCAAAACCAACTCAGACCCAGAAAACATTTAGGAAATTGCCGCTCAAGAAACCACAAATCAGCTGAGGCACCCAAAACCTTGAAAGCAAGACAGAATTGGAGCAAGCCAACAGCTGTGCCCTGATTGAACAAGACCATTAATCCAGTGCCCAGAACTCCATATTGCAGCCTCAAAACCAAAGCTCCCATCAGAAAATTCATTACAAACCATGATAAATAAGGGAAATCTGAGAAAGCCAAAGAAATTCAAGAGTCCTTTGTGGTATTTGGCTGGATTTAGACAGAAGGAAACTGGCTGTTTCCAGATTCATCCCCCCCTTCCACAGACAGACCTTGGAATTCTGATTGAATTCACCTCAAAATCGCACTCACACTCAATTTGGAGGGAATTAGAATCTGTCCCCTCAGCAGAAGTGTTCCATGTCATTTTCCAAAACACAGAAACTCATCTTGGTCGAGTTGCCTGTAGATTTCTAATCCTGAAAGGTCAATTTGCTGTGTTTTTTTTTTTTTTTCTTTTATAATGGCTACTCTGCCAAAATCTTGCTTGTATTGCATCAGAATACAAAATTTGGGAATAAGAAGGCAAAACCGACTCAGACCCAGAAAACATTTAGGAAATTGCCGCTCAAGAAACCACAAATCGGCTGAGGCACCCAAAACAATGACTGCAAGCCAGAATTGGAGCAAGCCAACAGCTGTGCCTTATTGAAAAAGAACCTTCCTCTTGTGCCCTGAACTCAATATGCCAGCCTCAAAACCAAAGCTCACATCAGAAAATTCATTACAAACCAGGATGAATAAGAAAAATGAGAAAAAAGCCAAAGAAATGCAGGAGTTCTTAGGGATATTGGGCTTGAATTATGGCCATGTAAACGGCTGTTTCCAGATACATCCACACCTCCCAACTGAGTGTCTTTGGTTTCTGAATGAATTAACAAGAAAATCGCAGTGAAACTCGGTTTTGGAGGCAATTAATATCTGTCACCTCAGCCAGAGTGTTCAATTTTATTTTCATAAACACAAAAACTTACCTTGCTCGTGTTACCTGTATATATATAAGCTTCAAACGCCTATTTGTTGTGTTTTTTATTTCATAATGGCTACTCTGTCCAAACTCTTGTTTGTATTACGTCAGAATACAAAATTTGGGAAGGAAGAAGGCAAAACCGACTCAGACCCAGAAAACATGTAGGAAATTGCCGCTAAAGAAACCAAAAACAGTTGAGGCATGCAAAACAATGACAGCAAGCCAGAATTGCAACAAGCCAACAGCTGTGTCCTGTTTGAAAAAGACCATTGATCCGGTGCCCTGAACTCAATATGCCAGCCTCAAAACCAAAGCTCACATCAGAAAATTCATTACAAACCATGATAAATCAGAAAAATGAGACAAAAGCCAAAGAAATGCACGACTTCTTAGTGATATTTGGCTGGATTTAGACACAAGGAAACTGGCTGTTTAAAGATTCATCCCCCCCTTCCACTGACTGACTTTGGAATTCTGATTGATTTCACCTCAAAATTGCACTCACACTCAATTTGGAGGGAATTAGAATCTGTCCCCTCAGCAGAAGGGTTCCATGTCATTTTCCAAAACACAGAAACTAATCTTGATCCTGTTGCCAGCAGATTTCTAATCCTGAAAGGGCAATTTCTGTGTTTTTTTTTTTCTTTCATAATGGCTACTCTGTCCAAATCTTGCTTGTTTTGCATCAGAATACAAAATATGGGAATAAGAAGGCAAAACCGACTCAGACCCAGAAAACATTTAGGAAATTGCCGCTCAAGAAACCACAAATCGGCTGAGGCACCCAAAACAATGACAGCAAGCCAGAATTGCAGCAAGCCAACATCTGTGCCCTGATTGAAAAAGAACCTTCCTCTTGTGCCCTGAGCTCAATATACCAGCCTCAAAACCAAAGCTCACATCAGAAAATTCATTACAAACCATGATAAATAAGAAAAATGAGAAAAAAGCCAAAGAAATGCAGGAGTTCTTAGTAATATTAGGCTTGATTTATTGCCATGTAAATGACTGTTTCCAGATTCATCCACACCTCCCAGCTGAGTATCTGTGGTTTCTGACTGAATTAACCTGATTATCGCAGTGAAACTCGGTTTGGAGGCAATTAATATCTGTCACCTCAGCCAAAGTGTTCCATTTTATCTTCCAAAACTCAAAAACTCACCTTAGTCTTCTTACCTGTAGATTTCAAAACTTCAAATGCCTATTTGTTTTGTTTTTTATTTCATAATGGCTACTCTGCCCAAGCTCTTGTTTGTATTGCGTCAGAATACAAAATTTGGCAAGGAAGAAGGCAAAACCAACTCAGACACCAAAAAAACATTTAGGAAATTGCCGCTCAAGAAACCACAAATCGGCTGAGGCACCCAAAACCTTGAAAGCAAGACAGAATTGGAGCAAGCCAACAGCTGTGCCCTGATTGAACAAGACCATTAATCCAGTGCCCTGAACTCCATATTCCATCCTCAAAACCAAAGCTCCCATCAGAAAATTCATTAGAAACCATGATAAATAAGGGAAATCTGAGAAAGCGAAAGAAATTCAAGAGTCCTTTGTGGTATTTGGCTGGATTTAGACAGAAGGAAACTGGCTGTTTCCGGATTCATCCCCCCCCCTTCCACAGACAGACTTTGGAATTCTGATTGAATTCACCTCAAAATCGCACTCACACTCAATTTGGAGGGAATTAGAATCTGTCCCCTCAGCAGAAGGGTTCCATGTCATTTTCCAAAACACAGAAACTCATCTTGGTCGTGTTGCCTATAGATTTCTAATCCTGAAAGGGCAATTTGCTGTGTTTTTTTTTTCTTTCATAATGGCTACCCTGTCCAAAATCTTGCTTGTATTGCGTCAGAATACAAAATTTGGGAATAAGAAGGCAAATCCGACTCAGACCCAGAAAACATTTAGGAAACTGCAACACAAGAATCCACAAATCAGCTGAGGCACCCAAAACAATGACAGCAAGCAGAATTGCAGCAAGACAACAGCTGTGCCCTGATTGAAAAAGAACCTTCCTCTTGTGCCCTGAACTCCATATTGCAGCCTCAAAACCAAAGCTCACATCAGAAAATTCATTACAAACTATGATAAATAAGAAAAATCAGAAAAAAAGCCAAAGAAATGCAAGAATCCATAATGATATTGGGCTTGATTTAGTCGCAAGGAAGCCAGCAGTTCCCAGATTCATCCACGCCTAAATCTGACTGCCTGTGGAATTCTCACAGAATGGACCCGAAAATCACAGTGAAACTCCGTTTGGAGGCAATTAATATCTGTCACCTCAGCCAAAGTTTTCCATTTTATTTTCCAAAACAAAAAAACTCACTTTGGTCGTGTTACCTGCAGATTTAAAATCTTGAAACGACTATTTGTTGTGTTGTTTATTTCATAATGGCTACTCTGTACAAACTCTTCTTTGCATTGCATCAGAATACTAAATTTGGGAAGGAAGAAGGCAAAACCAACTCAGACCCAGAAAACATTTAGGAAATTGCCGCTCAAGAAACCACAAATCAGCTGAGGCACCCAAAACCTTGAAAGCAAGACAGAATTGGAGCAAGCCAACAGCTGTGCCCTGATTGAACAAGACCATTAATCCAGTGCCCAGAACTCCATATTGCAGCCTCAAAACCAAAGCTCCCATCAGAAAATTCATTACAAACCATGATAAATAAGGGAAATCTGAGAAAGCCAAAGAAATTCAAGAGTCCTTTGTGGTATTTGGCTGGATTTAGACAGAAGGAAACTGGCTGTTTCCAGATTCATCCCCCCCTTCCACAGACAGACCTTGGAATTCTGATTGAATTCACCTCAAAATCGCACTCACACTCAATTTGGAGGGAATTAGAATCTGTCCCCTCAGCAGAAGTGTTCCATGTCATTTTCCAAAACACAGAAACTCATCTTGGTCGAGTTGCCTGTAGATTTCTAATCCTGAAAGGTCAATTTGCTGTGTTTTTTTTTTTTTTTCTTTTATAATGGCTACTCTGCCAAAATCTTGCTTGTATTGCATCAGAATACAAAATTTGGGAATAAGAAGGCAAAACCGACTCAGACCCAGAAAACATTTAGGAAATTGCCGCTCAAGAAACCACAAATCGGCTGAGGCACCCAAAACAATGACTGCAAGCCAGAATTGGAGCAAGCCAACAGCTGTGCCTTATTGAAAAAGAACCTTCCTCTTGTGCCCTGAACTCAATATGCCAGCCTCAAAACCAAAGCTCACATCAGAAAATTCATTACAAACCAGGATGAATAAGAAAAATGAGAAAAAAGCCAAAGAAATGCAGGAGTTCTTAGGGATATTGGGCTTGAATTATGGCCATGTAAACGGCTGTTTCCAGATACATCCACACCTCCCAACTGAGTGTCTTTGGTTTCTGAATGAATTAACAAGAAAATCGCAGTGAAACTCGGTTTTGGAGGCAATTAATATCTGTCACCTCAGCCAGAGTGTTCAATTTTATTTTCATAAACACAAAAACTTACCTTGCTCGTGTTACCTGTATATATATAAGCTTCAAACGCCTATTTGTTGTGTTTTTTATTTCATAATGGCTACTCTGTCCAAACTCTTGTTTGTATTACGTCAGAATAGAAAATTTGGAAAGGAAGAAGGCAAAACCGACTCAGACCCAGAAAACATGTAGGAAATTGCCGCTAAAGAAACCAAAAACAGTTGAGGCATGCAAAACAATGACAGCAAGCCAGAATTGCAACAAGCCAACAGCTGTGTCCTGTTTGAAAAAGACCATTGATCCGGTGCCCTGAACTCAATATGCCAGCCTCAAAACCAAAGCTCACATCAGAAAATTCATTACAAACCATGATAAATCAGAAAAATGAGACAAAAGCCAAAGAAATGCACGACTTCTTAGTGATATTTGGCTGGATTTAGACACAAGGAAACTGGCTGTTTAAAGATTCATCCCCCCCTTCCACTGACTGACTTTGGAATTCTGATTGATTTCACCTCAAAATTGCACTCACACTCAATTTGGAGGGAATTAGAATCTGTCCCCTCAGCAGAAGGGTTCCATGTCATTTTCCAAAACACAGAAACTAATCTTGATCACGTTGCCAGTAGATTTCTAATCCTGAAAGGGCAATTTCTGTGTTTTTTTTTTCTTTCATTATGGCTACTCTGTCCAAATCTTGCTTGTATTGCATCAGAATACAAAATATGGGAATAAGAAGGCAAAACCGACTCAGACCCAGAAAACATTAAGGAAATTGCCGCTCAAGAAACCACAAATCGGCTGAGGTTCCCAAAACAATGACAGCAAGCCAGAATTGGAGCAAGCCAACAGCTGTGCCCTGATTGAAAAAGAACCTTCCTCTTGTGCCCTGAACTCAATATTGCAGCCTCAAAACCAAAGCTCACATCAGAAAATTCATTACAAATCATCATAAATAAGAAAAAAGAGAAAAAAGCCAAAGAAATGCAAGAATCCATAATCATAGTGGCTTGAATTAGTTGCAAGGAAACCGGCTGTTCCCGGATTCATCCACCCCTCCAGCTGACTGCCTGTGGAATTCTGACTGAATTAACCTGAAAATCGCAGTAAGACTCAGTTTGGAGGCAATAATATCAGTCACCTCAGCCAAAGTGTTCCATTTGATTTTCCAAATCACAAAAACTCACCTTGGTCGTGTTACCCTTAGATTCATAAGCTTCAAACGCTAATTTGTTGTTTTTTTTTTTTATTTCATAATGGCTACTCTGTCAAAACTCTTGTTTGTATTGCGTCAGAATACAAAATGTGGGAAGGAAGAAGGCAAAACCAACTCAGACCCAGAAATCATTTAGGAAATTGCCGCTCAAGAAACCACAAATCGGCTGAGGCACCCAAAACCTTGAAAGCAAGACAGAATTGGAGCAAGCCAACAGCTGTGCCCTGATTGAACAAGACCATTAATCCAGTGCCCTGAACTCCATATTCCATCCTCAAAACCAAAGCTCACATCAGAAAATTCATTAGAAACCATGATAAATAAGGGAAATCTGAGAAAGCGAAAGAAATTCAAGAGTCCTTTGTGGTATTTGGCTGGATTTAGACAGAAGGAAACTGGCTGTTTCCGGATTCATCCCCCCCCTTCCACAGACAGACCTTGGAATTCTGATTGAATTCACCTCAAAATCGCACTCACACTCAATTTGGAGGGAATTAGAATCTGTCCCCTCAGCAGAAGGGTTCCATGTCATTTTCCAAAACACAGAAACTCATCTTGGTCGTGTTGCCTATAGATTTCTAATCCTGAAAGGGCAATTTGCTGTGTTTTTTTTTTTCTTTCATAATGG
The DNA here is from genome assembly GCF_964237555.1 of Oryctolagus cuniculus. NCBI lineage: Eukaryota > Metazoa > Chordata > Mammalia > Lagomorpha > Leporidae > Oryctolagus > Oryctolagus cuniculus. The sequence continues at coordinate 226,668 of NW_027208233.1, read as the reverse complement.
CTACTCTGTCCAAAATCATGCTTATGTTGCATCAGAATACAAAATTTGGGAATAAGAAGGCAAATCCGACTCAGACCCAGAAAACATTTAGGAAACTGGAACACAAGAATCCACAAATCAGCTGAGGCACCCAAAACAATGACAGCAAGCCAGAAGTGGAGCACGCCAACAGCTGTGCCCTGATTGAAAAAGAACCTTCCTCTTGTGCCCTGAACTCCATATTGCAGCCTCAAAACGAAAGCTCACATCAGAAAATTCATTACAAACAATGATAAATAAGAAAAATCAGAAAAAAAGCCAAAGAAATGCAAGAATCCATAATGATATTGGGCTTGATTTAGTCGCAAGGAAGCCAGCAGTTCCCAGATTCATCCACGCCTAAAGCTGACTGCCTGTGGAATTCTCACAGAATGAAACCGAAAATCACAGTGAAACTCCGTTTGGAGGAATTAATATCTGTCACCTCAGCCAAAGTTTTCCATTTTATTTTCCAAAACAAAAAAACTCACTTTGGTCGTGTTACCTGCAGATTTAAAATCTTGAAACGCCTATTTATTGTGTTGTTTATTTCATAATGGCTACTCTGTACAAACTCTTCTTTGCATTGCATCAGAATACTAAATTTGGGAAGGAAGAAGGCAAAACCAACTCAGACCCAGAAAACATTTAGGAAATTGCCGCTCAAGAAACCACAAATCAGCTGAGGCACCCAAAACCTTGAAAGCAAGACAGAATTGGAGCAAGCCAACAGCTGTGCCCTGATTGAACAAGACCATTAATCCAGTGCCCAGAACTCCATATTGCAGCCTCAAAACCAAAGCTCCCATCAGAAAATTCATTACAAACCATGATAAATAAGGGAAATCTGAGAAAGCCAAAGAAATTCAAGAGTCCTTTGTGGTATTTGGCTGGATTTAGACAGAAGGAAACTGGCTGTTTCCAGATTCATCCCCCCCTTCCACAGACAGATCTTGGAATTCTGATTGAATTCACCTCAAAATCGCACTCACACTCAATTTGGAGGGAATTAGAATCTGTCCCCTCAGCAGAAGTGTTCCATGTCATTTTCCAAAACACAGAAACTCATCTTGGTCGCGTTGCCTGTAGATTTCTAATCCTGAAAGGTCAATTTGCTGTGTTTTTTTTTTTTCTTTTATAATGGCTACTCTGCCAAAATCTTGCTTGTATTGCATCAGAATACAAAATTTGGGAATAAGAAGGCAAAACCGACTCAGACCCAGAAAACATTTAGGAAATTGCCGCTCAAGAAACCACAAATCGGCTGAGGCACCCAAAACAATGACAGCAATCCAGAATTGGAGCAAGCCAACAGCTGTGCCCTGATTGAAAAAGAACCTTCCTCTTGTGCCCTGAACTCAATATACCAGCCTCAAAACCAAAGCTCACATCAGAAAATTCATTACAAACCAGGATGAATAAGAAAAATGAGAAAAAAGCCAAAGAAATGCAGGAGTTCTTAGTAATATTGGGCTTGATTTATTGCCATGTGAACAGCTGTTTCCAGATTCATCCACACCTCCCAGCTGAATATCTGTGGTTTCTGACTGAATTAACCTGAAAATCGCAGTGAAACTCGGTTTGGAGGCAATTAATATCTGTCACCTCAGCCAAAGTGTTCCATTTTATCTTCCAAAACTCAAAAACTCACCTTAGTCTTCTTACCTGTAGATTTCAAAACTTCAAATGCCTATTTGTTTTGTTTTTTATTTCATAATTGCTACTCTGTCCAAACTCTTGTTTGTATTGCGTCAGAATACAAAATGTGGGAAGGAAGAAGGCAAAACCAACTCAGACCCAGAAAACCTTTAGGAAATTGCCACTCAAGAAACCAAAAGTCAGCTGAAGAACCCACAACAATGACAGCAAGCCAGAATTGGAGAAAGCCAACAGCTGTGCCCTGATTGAAAAAGAACCTTCCTCTTGTGCCCTGAACTCAATATACCAGCCTCAAAACCAAAGCTCACATCAGAAAATTCATTACAAACCATGATAAATAAGAAAAATGAGAAAAAAGCCAAAGAAATGCAGGAGTTCTTAGGGATATTGGGCTTGAATTATGGCCATGTAAACGGCTGTTTCCAGATTCATCCACACCTCCCAACTGAGTGTCTTTGGTTTCTGAATGAATTAACAAAAAAATCGCAGTGAAACTCGGTTTTGGAGGCAATTAATATCTGTCACCTCAGCCAGAGTGTTCAATTTTACTTTCGAAAACACAAAAACTTACCTTGCTCCTGTTACCTGTACATATATAAGCTTCAAACGCATATTTGTTGTGTTTTTTATTTCATAATGGCTACTCTGTCCAAACTCTTGTTTGTATTACGTCAGAATACAAAATTTGGAAAGGAACAAGGCAAAACCAACTCAGACCCAGAAAACATTTAGGAAATTGCCGCTCAAGAAAGCACAAATCAGCTGAGGCACCCAAAACCTTGAAAGCAAGACAGAATTGGAGCAAGCCAACAGCTGTGCCCTGTTTGAAAAAGACCATTGATCCGGTGCCCTGAACTGCATATTGCAGCCTCAAAACCAAAGCTCCCATCAGAAAATTCATTACAAACCACGATAAATAAGGGAAATCTGAGAAAGCCAAAGAAATTCAAGAGTCCTTTGTGGTATTTGGCTGGATTTAGACAGAAGGAAACTGGCTGTTTCCAGATTCATCCCCCCCTTCCACAGACAGACCTTGGAATTCTGATTGAATTCACCTCAAAATCGCACTCACACTCAATTTGGAGGGAATTAGAATCTGTCCCCTCAGCAGAAGTGTTCCATGTCATTTTCCAAAACACAGAAACTCATCTTGGTCGAGTTGCCTGTAGATTTCTAATCCTGAAAGGGCAATTTGCTGTGTATTTTTTTTTCTTTCATAATGGCTACTCTGCCAAAATCTTGCTTGTATTGATTCAGAATACAAAATTTGGGAATAAGAAGGCCAAACCGACTCAGACCCAGAAAACATTTAGGAAATTGCCGCTCAAGAAACCACAAATCGGCTGAGGCACCCAAAACAATGACAGCAATCCAGAATTGGAGCAAGCCAACAGCTGTGCCCTGATTGAAAAAGAACCTTCCTCTTGTGCCCTGAGCTCAATATACCAGCCTCAAAACCAAAGCTCACATCAGAAAATTCATTACAAACCATGATAAAGAAGAAAAATGAGAAAAAAGCCAAAGAAATGCAGGAGTTCTTAGTAATATTGGGCTTGATTTTTTGCCATGTAAACGGCTGTTTCCAGATTCATCCACACCTCCCAACTGAGTGTCTTTGGTTTCTGAATGAATTAACAAAAAAATCGCAGTGAAACTCGGTTTGGAGGCAATTAATATCTGTCACCTCAGCCAAAGTGTTCCATTTTATCTTCCAAAACCCAAAAACTCACCTTAGTCTTCTTACCTGTAGATTTCAAAACTTCAAATGCCTATTTGTTTTGTTTTTTATTTCATAATTGCTACTCTGTCCAAACTCTTGTTTGTATTGCGTCAGAATACAAAATGTGGGAAGGAAGAAGGCAAAACCAACTCAGACCCAGAAAACCTTTAGGAAATTGCCACTCAAGAAACCAAAAGTCAGCTGAGGAACCCACAACATTGACAGCAAGCCAGAATTGGAGAAAGCCAACAGCTGTGCCCTGATTGAAAAAGAACCTTCCTCTTGTGCCCTGAACTCCATATGCCAGCCTCAAAACCAAAGCTCACATCAGAAAATTCATTACAAACCATGATAAATAAGAAAAATGAGAAAAAAGCCAAAGAAATGCAGGAGTTCTTAGTAATATTGGGCTTGATTTATTCCCATGTGAACGGCTGTTTCCAGATTCATCCACACCTCCCAGCTGTCTGCCTGTGGAATTCTGACTGAATTACCCTGAAAATCGCAGTGAAACTCAGTTTGGAGTCAATTAATATCTGTGACCTCAGCCAAAGTGTAACATTTTTTTTTCCAAAACACAAAAACTCACCTTGGTCATGTAACCTGTAGATTTCTAAGCTTCAAATGCCCATTTGTTGTGTTTTGTATTTCATAATCGGTACTCTGCCCAAACTCATGTTTGTATGGCGTCAGAATACAAAATTTGGGAAGGAGGAAGGCAAAACCAAATCAGACCCAGAAAATATTCAGGAAATTGCCGCTCAAGAAACCAAAAGTTAGCTGAGGCACCCAAAACAATGACAGCAAGCCAGAATTGGAGCAAGCCAACAGCTGTGCCCTGTTTGAAAAAGACCATTCCTCCAGTACCCTGAACTCCATATTCCAGCCTCAAAACCAAAGCTCACATCAGAAAATTCATTACAAACCATGATAAATAAGGGAAATGAGAAAAAGCCAAAGAAATGCAAGCCTGTGAATACCTAACTGAATTAACTGAATTAATCTGAAAATCGCAGTGAAACTCGGTTTTGGAGGCAATTAATATCTGTCACCTCAGCCAGAGTGTTCAATTTTAATTTCGAAAACAAAAAATCATACCTTGGTCTTGTGACCAGTACATATATAAGCTTCAAACGCATATTTGTTGTGTTTTTTATTTCATAATGGTTACTCTGTCCAAACTCTTGTTTGTATTATGCCAGAATACAAAATTTGGGAAGGAAGAAGGCAAAACCTACTCAAAGCCAGAAAACATGTAGGAAATTGCCGCTCAAGAAACCACAAATGGGCTGAGGCACCCAAAACCTTGAAAGCAAGACAGAATTGGAGCAAGCCAACAGCTGTGCCCTGATTGAACTAGACCATTAATCCAGTGCCCTGAACTCCATATTCCAGCCTCAAAACCAAAGCTCACAAAAAAAAAATCATTACAAACAATGATAAATAAGGGAAATCTGAGAAAGCCAAAGTAATTCAAGAGTCCTTTGTGGTATTTGGCTGGATTTAGACAGAAGCAAACAGACTGTTTCCGGATTCATCCCCCCCTTCCACAGACTGACTTTGGAATTCTGACTCAATTCACCTCAAAATCGCACTCACACTCAATTTGGAGGGAATTAGTATCTGTCCCCTCAGCAGAAGTGTTCCATGTCATTTTCCAAAACACAAAAACTCATCTTAGTCGTGTTGCCTGTAGACTTCTAATCCTGAAAGGGCAATTTACTGTGTTTTTTTTTTCTTTCATAATGGCTACTCTGTCCAAAATCTTGCTTGTATTGATTCAGAATACAAAATTTGGGAATAAGAAGGCAAATCCGACTCAGACCCAGAAAACATTTAGGAAACTGCAGAAAAAGAATCCACAAATCAGCTAAGGAATCCAAAACAATGACAGCAAGCAGAACTGGAGCACGCCAACAGCTGTGCCCTGATTGAAAAAGAACCTTCCTCTTGTGCCCTAAACTCAATATGCCAGCCACACAACCAAAGCTCACATCAGAAAATTCATTTCAAACCATGATAAATAGGAAAAATCAGAGAAAAGCCAAAGAAATGCAAGTTTTCTTAGTGATATTGGGCTTGATTTATTCCTAAGTAAACAGCTGTTTCCAGATTCATCCACAACTCCCAGCTGAGTGAATAGGGATTCTGACTGAATTCACCTCAAAATGGCAGTGAAATTCGGTTTGGAGACAATTAATATCTGTCACCTTAGCCAAGGTGTTCCATTTTATTTTCCAAAACAAAAAAACTCACTTTGGTCATGTTTCCTATAGATTTCAAAGCGTCAAACGCCTATTTGTTGTGTTTTTTATTTCATAATGGCTACTCTGTCCAAAATATTGCTTGTATTGCATCAACATACAAAATTTCGGAAGGTAGAAGGCAAAGCCAACTCAAACCCAGAAAACATTTAGGAAATTGCCACTCAAGAAACCAAAAGTCAGCTGAGGCTCCCAAAATCATGACAGCAAGCCAGAATTGGAGCAGGCAATCAGCTGAGTCCTGATTGAAAAAGGCCATTCTTCCGGTACCCTGAACTCCATATTCCAGCCTCAAAACCAAAGCTCACATCAGGAAATTCATTACAAACCACGATACATAAGAAAAATGAGAAAAAAGCCAAGAAATGCAAGAAACCATAATGATATTGAGCTGGATTTAGTTGCAAGGAAACCGGCTGTTCCCGGATTCATCCAACACTCCAGCTGACTGCGTGTGGAATTCTGACTGAATTAACCTGAAAATTGCAGTGAAACTCAGTTTGGAGGCAATTAATATCTGTCACCTCAGCCAAAGTGTTCCATTTTATTTTCCAAAACACAAAAACTCACCTTGGTCTTGTTACCTGTAGATTTCCAAGCTTCAAATGCCTATTTGTTGTTTTGTTTATTTCATAATGGCTACTCTGTCCAAACTCTTCTTTGCATTGCATCAGAATACAAAATTTGGGAATAAGAAGGCAAATCCAACTCAGACACAGAAAACATTTATGAAATTGCCACTCAAGAAACCACGAATCTTCTGAGGCATCCAAAACAATGACAGCAAGCCGGAATTTGAGCAAATCAACAACTGTGCCCTGATTGAAACAGAACCATCCTCTTGTGCCCTGAACTCAATATGCCAGCCTCAAAACCAAAGCTCACATCAGAAAATGCATTACAAACCATTACAAATAAGAAAAATGAGAAAAAAGCCAAAGAAATGCAAGAATCCATAATGATATTGGGTTTGATTTAGTTGCAAGGAAACCGGCTGTTCCCAGATTCATCCACCACTAAAGCTGACTGCCTGTGGAATTCTGACTGAATTAACCTGAAAAATGCAGTGAAACTCAGTTTGAACGCAATTAATATCTGTCACCTCAGCCAAAGTGTTCCATTTGATTTTTCAAAACTCAAAAACTCACCTTGGTCATGATACCTGTAGAATCATAACCTTCAAACGCCTATTTGTTGTTGTTTTTGATTTCATAATCGGTACTCTGTCTGAACTCATGTTTGTATTGCGTCACAATACAAAATTTGGGAAGGAAGAAGGCAAAAACCTCTCAGACACAGAAAACATTTAGGAAATTGCCGCTCAAGAAAACAAAAGTCAGCTAAGGCACCCAAAACAATGACAGCAAGGCAGACTTGGAGCAAGTCAACAGCTGTGCCCTTTTTGAAAAATAACCTTCCTCTTGTGCCCTGAACTCCATATTGCAGCCTCAAAACCAAAGCTCACATCAGAAAATTCATTACAAACCATGATAAATAAGAAAAATCAGAAAAAAGCCAAAGAAATGCTAGAATCCATAATGATATTGTGCTTGATTTAGTCGCAAGGAAATTGGCTGTTCCCAGATTCATCCACCCCTCCAGCTGACTGCCTGTGGAATTCTGACTGAATTAACCTGAAAATCGCAGTGAAACTCAGTTTGGAGGCCATTAATATCTGTCACCTCAGCCAAAGTGTTCCATTTTATTTGCCAAAACACAAAACCTCATCTTGTCCTGTTACCTGTAGATTTCTGAGCTTCAAACGCCTATTTGTAGTGTTTTTTATTTCATAATGGCTACTCTGCCCAAACTCTTCTTTCTATGGCGTCAGAATACAAAATTTGGAAAGGAACAAGGCAAAACCAACTCAGACCCAGAAAACATTTAGGAAATTGCCGCTCAAGAAACCACAAATCGGCTGAGGCACTCAAAACAATGACAGCAAGCCAGAATTGGAGCAGGCCAACAGCTGTGCCCTGTTTGAAAAAGACTATTCCTCCGGTGCCCTGAACTTCATATTGCAGCCTCAAAACCAAAGCTGACATCAGAAAATTCATTACAAACCATGATAAATAAGAAAAATGAGAAAAAAGCCAAAGAAATGCAAGAATCAATAATGATATTGGGCTTGGTTCAGTCACAAGGAAACCGGCTGTTCCCGGATTCATCCACCCCTCCAGCTGACTGCCTGTGGAATTCTGACTGAATTAACCTGAATATCGCAGTGAAACTCCGTTTGGAGGCAGTAAATAACTGTCACCTCAGCCAAAGTGTTCCATTTGATTTTCCAAAACACAAAAACTCCCCTTGGTCGTGTTACGTGTAGATTTCTAAGCTTCAAAAGCCTATTTGTTGTGTTTTTTATTTCATAATAGCTACTCTGCACAAACTCTTGTTTGTATTGTGTCAGAATACAACATTTGGGAAGGAAGAAGGCAAAACCAACTCAGACCGAGAAAACATTTTGGAAATTGCCGCTCGAGAAACCAAAAACAGCTGAGGCATGCAAAACAATGACAGCAAGCCACAATTGCAACAAGCCAACAGCTGTGTCCTGTTTGAAAAAGACCATTGCCCCGGTGCCCTGAACTCTATATTGCAGCCTCAAAACCAAAGCTGACATCAGAAAATGCATTACAAACCATGATAAATAAGAAAAATGAGAAAAAAACCAAAGAAATGCAAGAATCCATAATGATATTGGGCTTGATTTAGTCTAAAGGAAACCGGCTGTTCCTGGATTCATCCACCCCTCCAGCGGACTGCCTGTGGAATTCTGACAGAATTAACCTGAAAATCGCAGTGAAACTCAGTTTGGAGGCAATTAATATCTGTCACCTCAGACCATTTTATTATCTAAAACACAAACACTCACCTTGCTCGTGTTACCTGTAGATTTCTAAGGTTCAAATGCCTATTTGTTGTATTTTTTATTTCATAATGGCTACTCTGTCCAGAAAACATTTAAAATTTCCGCTCAAGAAACCACAAATCGGCTGAGGTACTTAAAACAATGACAGCAAGCCAGAATTGGAGCAGGCCAACAGCTGTGCCCTTTTTGAAAAAGACCATTCCTCCGGTGCCCTGAACTCAATATGCCAGCCTCAAAACCAAAGCTCACATCAGAAAATTCATTACAAACCATGATAAATAAGAAAACGGAGAAAAAAGCCAAAAAATGCAAGAATCCATAATGATATTGGGCTTGATTCAGTTGCAAGGAAACCGGCTGTTCCCGGATTCATCCACCCCTTCAGCGGACTGCCTGTGGAATTCTGACTGAATTAACCTGAATATCGCAGTGAAACTCAGTTTGGAGGCAATTAATATCTGTCACATAGCCAAAGTGTTCCATTGTATTTTGCAAAACACAAAAACTCCCCTTGGTCGTGTTACCTGTAGATTTCTAAGCTTAAAACGCCTATTTGTAGTGTTTTTTATTTCATAATGGCTACTTTAAACAAACTCTTGTTTGTATTGCGTCAGAATACAAAATTTGGGAAGGAAGAAGGCAAAACCAACTCAGACCCAGAAAACATTTAAGAAATTGCCGCTCAAAAAACCACAAATCGGTTGAGGCACTCAAAACAATGACAGCAAGGCAGAATTGGAGCAGGCCAACAGCTGTGCCCTGTTTGAAAAAGACCATTCCTCCGGTGCCCTGAACTCCATATTGCAGCCTAAAAACCAAAGCTCACATCAGAAAATTCATTTAAACCATGATAAATAAGAAAACGAAGAAAAAAGCCAAAGAAATGCAAGAATCCATAATGATATTGGGCTTGATTGAGTCGCAAGGAAATTGGCTGTTCCCAGATTCATCCACCCCTCCAGCTGACTGCCTGTGGAATTGTGACTGAATTCACCTGAAAATCGCAGTGAACCTCAGTTTGGAGGCAATTAATATCTGTCACCTCAGCCAAAGTGTTCCATTTGATTTTTCAAAACACAAAAACTCACCTTGGTCATGTTACCTGTAGATTTCTAAGCTTCAAACGCCTATTTGTTGTGTTTTTTATTTCATAATCGGTATTCTGTCTGAACTCATGTTTATATTGCGTCAGAATACAAAATTTGGGAAGGAAGAAGGCAAAAACCTCTCAGACACAGAAAACATTTAGGAAATTGCCGCTCAAGAAAACAAAAGTCAGCTAAGGCACCCAAAACAATGACAGCAAGGCAGAATTGGAGCAAGCCAACAGCTGTGCCCTTTTTGAAAAATAACCTTCCTCTTGTGCCCTGAACTCCATATTGCAGCCGCAAAACCAAAGCTCACATCAGAAAATTCATTACAAACCATGATAAATAAGAAAAATGAGAAAAAAGCCAAAGAAATGCTAGAATCCATAATGATATTGGGCTTGATTTAGTCGCAAGGAAATTGGCTGTACCCAGATTCATCCACCCCTCCAGCTGACTGCCTGTGGAATTCTGACTGAATTAACCTGAAAATCGCAGTGAAACTCGGTTTGGAGGCCATTAATATCTGTCACCTCAGCCAAAGTGTTCCATTTGATTTGCCAAAACACAAAACCTCATCTTGTCCTGTTACCTGTAGATTTTTGAGCTTCGAACGCCTATTTGTAGTGTTTTTTATTTCATAATGGCTACTCTGCCCAAACTCTTGTTTGTATTGCGTCAGAATGCAAAATTTGGGAAGGAAGAAGGCAAAACCAACTCAGACCCAGAAAACATTTAGGAAATCGCCGCTCAAGAAACCACAAATCGGCTGAGGCACTCAAAACAATGACAGCAAGCCAGAATTGGAGCAGGCCAACAGCTGTGCCCTGTTTGAAAAAGACCACTCCTCCGGTGCCCTGAACTCCATATTGCAGCCTCAAAACCAAAGCTGACATCAGAAAATTCATTACAAAACATGATAAATAAGAAAAAATGAGAAAAAAGCCAAAAAATGCAAGAATCCATAATGATATTGGGCTTGGTTCAGTCGCAAAGCAAACCGGCTGTTCCCAGATTCATCCACCCCTCCAGCTGACTGCCTGTGGAATTCTGACTGAATTAACCTGAATATCGCAGTGAAACTCCGTTTGGAGGCAGTAAATAACTGTCACCTCAGCCAAAGTGTTCCATTTGATTTTCCAAAACACAAAAACTCCCCTTGGTCGTGTTACGTGTAGATTTCTAAGCTTCAAAAGCCTATTTGTTGTGTTTTTTATTTCATAATAGCTACTCTGCACAAACTCTTGTTTGTATTGTGTCAGAATACAACATTTGGGAAGGAAGAAGGCAAAACCATCTCAGACCCAGAAAACATTTTGGAAATTGCCGCTCAAGAAACCACTAATCGGCTGAGGCACTCAAAACGATTACAGCAAGCCAGAATTGGAACAGGCCAACAGCTGTGCCATGTTTGAAAAGGCCCATTGCCCCGGTGCCCTGAACTCCATATTGCAGCCTCAAAACCAAAGCTGACATCAGAAAATGCATTACAAACCATGATAAATAAGAAAAATGAGAAAAAAGCCAAACAAATGCAAGAATCCATAATGATATTGGGCTTGATTTAGTCGCAAGGAAACCGGCTGTTCCTGGATTCATCCACCACTCCAGCTGACTGCCTGTGGAATTCTGACTGAATTAACCTGAAAATCGCAGTGAAACTCAGTTTGGGGGCAATTAATATCTGTCACCTCAGACCATTTTATTATCCAAAACACAAAAACTCACCTTGCTCGTGTTACCTGTAGATTTCTAAGATTCAAACGCCTATTAGTTGTATTTTTTATTTCATAATGGCTACTCTGTCCAGAAAACATTTAAAATTTCCGCTCAAGAAGCTACAAATCGGCTGAGGTACTTAAAACAATGACAGCAAGCCAGAATTGGAGCAGGCCAACAGCTGTGCCCTGATTGAAAAAGACCATTCCCCCAGTGCCCTGAACTCCATATTGCAGCCTCAAAACCAAAACTCACATCAGAAAATTCATTAGAAACGATGATAAATATGAAAACGAAGAAAAAAGCCAAAGAAATGCAAGAATCCATAATGCTATTGGGCTTGATTGAGTCGCAAAGAAACCGGTTGTTCCCGGATTCATCCACCCCTCCAGCTGACAGCCTGTGGAATTCTGACTGAATTAACCTGAAAATCGCATTGAAACTCTTTTTGGAGGCAATTAATATCTGTCACCTCAGCCAAAGTGTTCCATTTGATTTTCCAAAACACAAAAACTCACCTTGGTCGTGTTACCTGTAGATTTCTAAGCTTCAAATGCCTATTTGTTGTGTTTTTTATTTCATAATGGCTACTCTGCTGAAACTCTTGTTTGTATTGCGTCAGAATACAAAATTTGACAAGGAAGAAGGCAAAAGCAACTCAGACCCAGAAAACATTCAGAAAATTGCCACACAAGAAACCACAAATCGGCTGAGGCACTCAAAACAATGACAGCAAGCCAGAATTGGAGCAGGCCAACAGCTGTGCCCTGTTTGAAAAGGACCATTCCTCTGGTGCCCTGAACTCAAAATGCCAGCCTCAAAACCAAAGCTCACATCCGAAAATTCATTACAAACCATGATAAATAAGAAAGATGAGAAAAAAGCCAAAGAAATGCAAGAATCCACAATGATATTGGGCTTGATTTAGTCGCAAGGAAATCATCTTTCCCGGATTCATCCACCCCTCCAGCTGACTGCCTGTGGAATTCTGACAGAATTAACCTGAAAATCGCAGTGAAACTCAGTTTGGAGGCAATTAATATGTGTCACCTCAGCCAAAGTGTTCCATTTGATTTTCCAAAACACAAAATCTCACCTTGGTCGTGTTACCTGTAGATTTCTAAGCTTCAAACTCCTATTTCTTGTGTTTTTTTTAATTTCATAATGGCTACTCTGTCCAACCTCTTGTTTGTATGGCGTCAGAATACAAAATTTGGGAAGGAAGAAGGCAAAACCAACTCTGACCCAGAAAACATTTAGGAAATAGCCACTCAACACACCAAAAATCAGCTGAGGCACCCAAAACAATGACAGCAAGCCAGAACTGGAGCAAGCAAATGGCTGTGCCCTGTTTGAAAAAGAACCTTCCTCTTGTGCCCTGAACTCCATATTGCAGACTCAAAACCAAAGCTCACATCAGAAAATTCACTACAAAGCATGATACATAAGAAAAATGAAAAAAAAGCCAAAGAAATGCAAGAATCCATAATGATATTGGGCTTGATTTAGTCTCAAGGAAATCAGCTCTTCCCAGATTCATCCCCCCCTCCAGCTGACTACCTGTGGAATTTTGACTGCATTAACCTGAAAATCACAGTGAAACTCAGTTTGGAGGCAATTAATATCTGTCACCTCAGCCAAAGTGTTCCATTTGATTTTCCAAAACACAAAAACTCACCATGGTCGAGTTACCTGTAGATTTCTAAGCTTCAAAAGCATATTTGTTGTGGTTTTTATTTCATAATGGCTACTTTAACCAAACTCTTTTTTGTATTGCGTCAGAATACAAAATTTGACAAGGAAGAAGGCAAAACCAACTCAGACCCAGAAAACATTTAGGAAATTGCCGCTCAAGAAACCAAAAGTCAGCAGAGGTACCCAAACCAATTACATTAAACCAGAATTGGAGCAAGCAAAGAGCTGTGCCCTGATTGAAAAAGATTCATCCTCTTCTGCCCTGAACTCCATCTTCCAGACTCAAAACCAAAGCTCACATCAGAAAATTCATTACACACCATGATAAATAAGAAAAATGAGAATAAATCCAAAGAAATGCAAGAGTCCATAATGATATTAGGTTTGATTTAGTCGCAAGGAAACCGGTTGTTCCCAGATTCATCCACCCCTCCAGCTGACTGCCTGTGGAATTCTGACTGAATTAACCTGAAAATCACAGTGAAACTCAGTTTGGAGGCAATTAATATCTGTCACCTGAGCCAAAGTGTTCCATTTTATATTCCAAAACACAAAAACTCACCTTGGTCATGTTACCAGTAGATGTCTAAGCTTCAAACGCCTATTTGTTGTGTTTTTTATTTCATAATGGCTACTCTGTCTAAACTCTTGTTTGTATTGCGTCAGAAGCAACATTTGAAGGAAGAAGGCAAAACCAACTCAGACCCAGAAAACATTTAGGAACTTGCCGCTCAAGAAAGCAACCTCAGCTGAGGCCCCCAAACCAATGACAGTAAGCCAGAATTGGAGCAAGCAAAGGTCTGTGCCCTGATTGAATATGGCCATTCCTCCGGTGCTCTGAACTCCATCTTGCAGACTCAAAACCAAAGCTCACATCAGAAAATTCATTACAAACCATCATAAATAAGAAAAATGAGAAAAAAGCCAAAGAAATGCAAGAATCCATAATGATATTGGGCTTGATTCAGTCGCAAGGAAACCGGCTGTTCCCAGATTCATCCACCCCTCCATCTGGCTACCTGTGGAATTCGACTGAATTAACCTGAACATCGCAGTGAAACTCAGTTTGGAGGCAATTAATATCTGTCACCTCAGTCAAAGTGTTCCATTTGATTTTCCAAAACACAAAAACTCACCTTGGTCGTGTTACCTGTAGATTTCTAAGCTTCAAAAGCCTATTTGTTGTGTTTTTTATTTCATAATGGCTACTCTGCCGAAACTCTTGTTTGTATTGCGTCAGAATACAAAATTTGGGAAGGAAGAAGGAAAAACCAACTCAGACCCAGAAAACATTTAGGAAAATGCCGCTCAAGAAACCACAAATCGGCTGAGGCACCCAAAACAATGACAGCAAGCCAGAATTGGAGCAAGCCAACAGCTATGCCCTGATTGAAAATGACCATTCCTCTTGTGCCCTGAACTCCATATGCCAGCCTAAAAACCAAAGCGCACATCAGAAAATTCATTACAAACCATGATAAATAAGAAAAATAAGAGCCAAAGAAATGCAAGAATCCATAATGATATTGGGCTTGATTTAGTCTCAAGGAAATCAGCTCTTCCCAGATTCATCCCCCCCTCCAGCTGACTACCTGTGGAATTTTGACTGCATTAACCTGAAAATCACAGTGAAACTCAGTTTGGAGGCAATTAATATCTGTCACCTCAGCCAAAGTGTTCCATTTGATTTTCCAAAACACAAAAACTCACCATGGTCGAGTTACCTGTAGATTTCTAAGCTTCAAAAGCATATTTGTTGTGGTTTTTATTTCATAATGGCTACTTTAACCAAACTCTTTTTTGTATTGCGTCAGAATACAAAATTTGACAAGGAAGAAGGCAAAACCAACTCAGACCCAGAAAACATTTAGGAAATTGCCGCTCAAGAAACCAAAAGTCAGCAGAGGTACCCAAACCAATTACATTAAACCAGAATTGGAGCAAGCAAAGAGCTGTGCCCTGATTGAAAAAGATTCATCCTCTTCTGCCCTGAACTCCATCTTCCAGACTCAAAACCAAAGCTCACATCAGAAAATTCATTACACACCATGATAAATAAGAAAAATGAGAATAAATCCAAAGAAATGCAAGATTCCATAATGATATTAGGTTTGATTTAGTCGCAAGGAAACCGGTTGTTCCCAGATTCATCCACCCCTCCAGCTGACTGCCTGTGGAATTCTGACTGAATTAACCTGAAAATCACAGTGAAACTCAGTTTGGAGGCAATTAATATCTGTCACCACAGCCAAAGTGTTCCATTTTATATTCCAAAACACAAAAACTCACCTTGGTCATGTTACCAGTAGATGTCTAAGCTTCAAACGCCTATTTGTTGTGTTTTTTATTTCATAATGGCTACTCTGTCTAAACTCTTGTTTGTATTGCGTCAGAAGCAACATTTGAAGGAAGAAGGCAAAACCAACTCAGACCCAGAAAACATTTAGGAACTTGCCGCTCAAGAAAGCAACCTCAGCTGAGGCCCCCAAACCAATGACAGTAAGCCAGAATTGGAGCAAGCAAAGGTCTGTGCCCTGATTGAATATGGCCATTCCTCCGGTGCCCTGAACTCCATCTTGCAGACTCAAAACCAAAGCTCACATCAGAAAATTCATTACAAACCATCATAAATAAGAAAAATGAGAAAAAAGCCAAAGAAATGCAAGAATCCATAATGATATTGGGCTTGGGTCAGTCGCAAGGAAACCGGCTGTTCCCAGATTCATCCACCCCTCCATCTGGCTACCTGTGGAATTCGACTGAATTAACCTGAACATCGCAGTGAAACTCAGTTTGGAGGCAATTAATATCTGTCACCTCAGTCAAAGTGTTCCATTTGATTTTCCAAAACACAAAAACTCACCTTGGTCGTGTTTTCTGTACATGTATAACCTTGAAATGCTTGTTTGTTGTGTTTTTTATTTCATAATGGCTACTCTGCCGAAACTCTTGTTTGTATTGCATCAGAATACAAAATTTGGGAAGGAAGAAGGAAAAACCAACTCAGACCCAGAAAACATTTAGGAAAATGCCGCTCAAGAAACCACAAATCGGCTGAGGCACCCAAAACAATGACAGCAAGCCAGAATTGGAGCAAGCCAACAGCTATGCCCTGATTGAAAATGACCATTCCTCTTGTGCCCTGAACTCCATATGCCAGCCTAAAAACCAAAGCGCACATCAGAAAATTCATTACAAACCATGATAAATAAGAAAAATAAGAGCCAAAGAAATGCAAGAATCCATAATGATATTGGGCTTGATTTAGTCGCAAGGAAACCGGCTGTTCCCGGATTCATCTACCCCTCCAGGTGACTGCCTGTGGAATTCTGACTGAATTAACCTGAATATCGCAGTGAAACTCAGTTTGGAGGAAATTAATATCTGTCACCTAGCCAAAGTGTTCCATTTGACTTTCCAAAACACAAAAACTCACCTTGGTTGTGTTACCTGTAGATTTCTAAGCTTCAAACGCCTATTGGTTGTGTTTTTCATTCCATAATGGCTACTCTGTCCAAACTCTTGTTTGTATGCCGTCAGAATACAAAATTTGGGAAGGAAGAAGGCAAAACCAACTCAGACCCAGAAAACATTTAGGAAATTTCCACTCAAGAAACCAAAAGTCAGCTGAGGCTCCCAAAATAATGACAGCAAGCCAGAATTGGAGCAAGCCAACAGCTGTGCCCTGATGGAAAAAGGCCATTCCTCCGGCGCCCTGAACTCCATATTGCAGCTTCAAAACCAAAGCTGACATCAGAAAATTCATTACAAACCATGATAAATAAGACAAATGAGAAAAAAGACAAAGAAATGCAAGAATCCATAATGATATTGGGCTGGATTTATTCGCAAGGATACCGGCTGTTCCCAGTTCATCCACACCTCCAGCTGACTGCCTGTGGAATTGTGACTGAATTCACCTGAAAATCGCAGTGAAACTCAGTTTGGAGGCAATTTATATCTGTCACCTCAGCCAACGTGTTCCATTTGATTTTCCAAAACACAAAACCTCACCTTGGTCATGTTACCTGTAGATTTCTAAGCTTCAAATGCCTATTTGCTGTGTTTTTCATTACAAAATGGCTGCTCTGCCCAAACTCTTGTTTGTATGGCGTCAGAATACAAAATTTGGGAAGGAAGAAGGCAAAAACCTCTCAGACACAGAAAACATTTAGGAAATTGCCGCTCAAGAAAACAAAAGTCAGCTAAGGCACCCAAAACAATGACAGCAAGGCAGAATTGGAGCAAGCCAACAGCTGTGCCCTTTTTGAAAAATAACCTTCCTCTTGTGCCCTGAACTCCATATTGCAGCCGCAAAACCAAAGCTCACATCAGAAAATTCATTACAAACCATGATAAATAAGAAAAATGAGAAAAAAGCCAAAGAAATGCTAGAATCCATAATGATATTGGGCTTGATTTAGTCGCAAGGAAATTGGCTGTACCCAGATTCATCCACACCTCAAGCTGACTGCCTGTGGAATTCTGACTGAATTAACCTGAAAATCGCAGTGAAACTCGGTTTGGAGGCCATTAATATCTGTCACCTCAGCCAAAGTGTTCCATTTTATTTGCCAAAACACAAAACCTCATCTTGTCCTGTTACCTGTAGATTTCTGAGCTTCGAATGCCTATTTGTAGTGTTTTTTATTTCATAATGGCTACTCTACCCAAACTCTTGTTTGTATTGCGTCAGAATGCAAAATTTGGGAAGGAAGAAGGCAAAACCAACTCAGACCCAGAAAACATTTAGGAAATCGCCGCTCAAGAAACCACAAATCGGCTGAGGCACTCAAAACAATGACAGCAAGCCAGAATTGGAGCAGGCCAACAGCTGTGCCCTGTTTGAAAAAGACCACTGCTCTGGTGCCCTGAACTCCATATTGCAGCCTCAAAACCAAAGCTGACAACAGAAAATTCATTACAAACCATGATAAATAAGAAAAATGAGAAAAAAGCCAAAGAAATGCAAGAATCCATAATGATATTGGGCTTGGTTCAGTCGCAAAGGAAACCGGCTGTTCCCGGATTCATCCACCCCTCCAGCTGACTGCCTGTGGAATTCTGACTGAATTAACCTGAATATCGCAGTGAAACTCCGTTTGGAGGCAGTAAATAACTGTCACCTCAGCCAAAGTGTTCCATTTGATTTTCCAAAACACAAAAACTCCCCTTGGTCGTGTTACCTGTAGATTTCTAAGCTTCAAAAGAATATTTGTTGTGTTTTTTATTTCATAATAGCTACTCTGCCCAAACTCTTGTTTGTATTGTGTCAGAATACAACATTTGGGAAGGAAGAAGGCAAAACCATCTCAGACCCAGAAAACATTTTGGAAATTGCCGCTCAAGAAACCACTAATCGGCTGAGGCACTCAAATCAATGACAGCAAGACAGAATTGGAGCAGGCCAACAGCTGTGCCATGTTTGAAAAAGACCATTGCCCCGGTGCCCTGAACTCCATATTGCAGCCTCAAAACCAAAGCTGACATCAGAAAATGCATTACAAACCATGATAAATAAGAAAAATGAGAAAAAAGGGAAACAAATGCAAGAATACATAATGATATTGGGCTTGATTTAGTCGCAAGGAAACCGGCTGTTCCTGGATTCATCCACCCCTCCAGCTGACTGCCTGTGGAATTCTGACTGAATTAACCTGAATATCGCAGTGAAACTCAGTTTGGTAGCAATTAATATCTGTCACCTCAGCCAAAGCGTTCCATTTTATGTTCCAAAACACAAAAACTCACCATGGTCGTGCTACCTGTAGATTTCTAAGCTTCAAAATCCTATTTCTTGTGGTTTTTATTTCATAATGGCTACTCTGCCCAAACTCTTGTTTGTTTGGCATCAGAAAAGATAATTTGGGAAGGCAGACAGCAAAACCAACTCAGACCCAGAAAACCCATAATGATATTGGGCTGGATTTATTCGCAAGGATACCGGCTGTGCCCAGATTCATCCACCCCTACAGCTGACTGCCTGTGGAATTGTGACTGAATTCACCTGAAGTCAGCCGCGGCACCCAAAACAATGACGGGAAGCAAGAATTGGAGCAGGCCAACAGCTGTGCCCTGTTTGAAAAAGACCATTCCTCTTGTGCCCTGAACTCCATATGCCAGCCTCAAAACCAAAGCTCACATCAGAAAATTCATCACGAACCATGATAAATAAGAAAAAGGAGAAAAAAGCCAAAGAAATGCAAGAATGCATAATGATATTCAGCTTGATTTCGTCACAAGGAAACCGGCTGTTCCCGGATTCATCCACCCCTCCAGCGGACTGCCTGTGGAATTCTGACGGAATTCACCTGAAAATCGCAGTGAAACTCAGTTTGGAGGCAATTACTATCTGTAACCTCAGCCAAAGTGTTCCATTTGATTTTCTAAAACACAAAAACTCACCTTGGTCGTATTACCTGTAGATTTCTAAGCTTTAAACGCATATTTGTAGTGTTTTTTATTTCATAATGGCTACTCTGCCGAAACTCTTGTTTGCATGCCATCAGAAAAGAAAATTTGGGAAGGAAGAAGGCAAAACCAACTCAGACCCAGCAAACATTTAGGAAATTGCCGCTCAAGAAACCAAAAGTCAGCTGAGGCACCCAAAGAAATGACAGCAAGCCAGATTTGGAGCAGGCCAACAGCTATGCCCTGTTTGAAAAAGAGTATTCCTCCGGTACCCTGAACTCCATATGCCAGCCTCAAAACCAAAGCTCACATCAGAAAATTCATTACAAACCATGATAAATAAGTAAAATGAGAAAAAAGCCAAAGAAATGCAAGAATCCATAATGATATTGGGCTTGATTGAGTCGCAAGGAAACCGGCTGTTCCCAGATTCATCCACCACTCCTGCTGACTGCCTGTGGAATTCTGACTGAATTAACCAGAAAATCGCAGTGAAACTCACTTTGGAGGCAATATATATCTGTGACCTCAGCCAAAGTATTCCATTTGATTTTCCAAAACATAAAAACTCACCTTGGTTATGTTACCTGTAGATTTCTAAGCTTCAAAGGCCTATTTGTAGTGTTTTTTAATTCATAATGGCAACTCTGTCCAAACTATTGGTTGTATCGTGTCAGAATACAATATTTGGGAAGGAAGAAGGCAAAACCAACTAAGATCCAGAAAACATTTAGTAAATTGCCACTCAAGAAACCAAAAGTCAGCTGAGGCACCCAAAACAATGACAGCAAGCCAGAATTGGAGCAGGCCAACAGCTGTGCCCTGATTGAAAAAGAACCTTCCTCTGGTGACCTGAACTCAATATGCCAGCCTCAAAACCAAAGCTCACATCAAAAAATTCATTACAAACCATGATAAATAAGAAAAATGAGAAAAAAGCGAAAGAAATGCAAGAATCCATAATGATATTGGGCTGGATTTAGTCGCCAGGAAACCGGCTATTCCCGGATTCATCCACCGCTCCTGCTGATTGCCTGTGGAATTCTGACTGAATTCACCTGAAAATCGCAGTGAAACTCAGTTTGGAGGCAATTAATATCTGTCTCCTTAGGCAAAATGTTCCATTTGATTTTCCAAAACACAAAAACTCACCTTGGTCGTGTTACCTGTAGATTTCTAAGCTTCAAACGCCTATTTGCTGTGTTTTTCATTACAAAATGGCTACTCTGCCCAAACTCTTGTTTGTATTGTGGCAGAATACAAAATTTGGGAAGGAAGAAGGCAAAACCAACTCAGACGCAGAAAACATTTAGGATATTGCCGCTCAAGAAACCACAAATCGTCTGAGGCTCCCAAAACAATGACAGCAAGCCAGAATTGGAGCAGGCCAAGAGCTGTGCCCTGTTTGAAAAAGACCATTCCCAGCCGGCTCTGCGGCTCATTAAGCTAATCCTCCACCTTGCGGCCCCAGCACAACAGGTTCTAGTCCCGGTCTGGGTGCAGATTCTGTCCCGGTTGCCCCTCTTCCAGGCCAGCCCTCTGCTGTGGCCAGGGAGTGCAGTGGAGGATGGCCCAAGTGTTGGGGCACTGCACCCCATGGGAGACCAGGAAATGCACCTGGCTCCTGGTTCCTGCAATCGGATCAGCGCGGTGCGCCCGCCGCAGCACACTGGCCGCGGCGGCCATTGGAGGGTGAACCAACGGCAAAGGAAGAAATTTCTCCCTGTCTCTCTCTCTCACTGTCCACTCTGCCTGTCAAGAAAAAAAAAAAAGGAAAAAGACCATTCCCCGGATCCTGAACTCCATATTGCAGCTTCAAAACCAAAGCTCACCTCAGAAAATTCATTACAAACCATGATAAATAAGAAAAATAAGAAAAAGGCCAAAGAAATGCAAGAATCCATTATGATATTGGGCTTGATTCACTCGAAGGAAACAGGCTGTTCCAGGATTCATCCACCCCTGCAGCTGACTGCCTGTGGTATTCTGACTGAATTAACCTGAAAATCACAGTGAAACTCAGTTTGGAGGCAATTAATATCTGTCACCTCAGCCAAAGTGTTCCATTTGATTTTCCAAAACACAAAAACTCCCCTTGGTCGTGTTACCTGTAGATTTCTAAGCTTCAAACGGCTATTTGTTGTGTTTTTTATTTCATAATACCTACTCTGTCCAAACTCTTGTTTGTATTGCATCAGAATACAAAATTTGGGAAGGAAGAAGGCAAAACCAACACAGACCCAAAAAACATCTAGTAAATTGACACACTAGAATCCACAAATTTGCTGAAGCACTCAAAACATTGACAGCAAGCCAGAATTGGAGCAAGCCAACAGCTGTGCCCTGATTGAAAAGAACCATCCTCTTGTTCCCTGAACCCAATATGCCAGCCTTAAAACCAGAGCTCACATCAGAAAATTTATTACAAACCATGATACATAAGAGAAATGAGAAAAAGCCAAAGAAATGCAAGAATCCATAATGATATTGGGCTTGATTTAGTCGCAAGGAAACCAGCTGTTCCTGGATTCATCCACCCCTGCAGCTGAATGCCTGTGGAATTCTGATGGAATTAACCTGAAAATCGCAGGGAAACTCAGTTTGGAGGCAATTAATATCTGTCACCTCAGCCAAAGTGTTCCATTTTCTTTTCCAAAACACAAAAACTCACCTTGGTCGTGTTACCTGTAGATTTCTGAGCTTCAAACGCCTATTTGTTGCACTTTGTATTTCATAATAGCTACTCTGTCCAAACTCTTGTTTGTATTGCATCAGAATACAAAATTTGGGAAGGAAGAAGGCAAAAACAACTCAGACCCAGAAAATATTTAGGAAATTACTGCTCAAGAAACCAAAAGTAAGCTGAGGCATGCAGAACAATGACAGCAAGACAGAATTGGAGCAAGCCAACAGCTGTGCCCTGATTGAAAAAGAACCTTCCTCTTGTGCCCTGAACTCAATATGCCAGCCTCAAAACCAAAGCTCACATCAGAAAATTCATTACAAACCACGATAAATAAGGGAAATCTGAGAAAGCCAAAGAAATTCAAGAGTCCTTTGTGGTATTTGGCTGGATTTAGACACAAGGAAACTGGCTGTTTCAGGATTCATCCCACCCTTAAACAGACTGACTTTGGAATTCTGATTGAATTCACCTCAAAATTGCACTCACACTCAATTTGGAGGAAATTAGTATCTGTCCCCTCAGCAGAAGGGGTCCATGTCACTTTCCAAAACAAAGAAACTCATCTTGATTGTGTTGCCTGTAAAGTTCTAATCCTGAAAGGCCAATTTGCTTTGTATTTTTTTTTTCTTTCATAATGGCTACTCTGTAAAAATATTGCTTGTATTGCATCAGAATACAAAATTTGGGAATAAGAAGGCAAAAGTAACTCAGACCCAGAAAACATTTAGGATATTGCCACTCAAGAATCCACAATCAGCTGAGGCACCCAAAACAATGACAGCAAGCCAGAATTGGAGCAACCCAACAGCTGTGCCCTGATTGAAAAACAACCCTCCTCTTGTGCCCTGAACTCAATATGCCAGCTTAAAACCAAAGCTCACATCAGAAAATTCATTACAAACCATGATAAATAAGAAAAATGAGAAAAAGCCAAAGAAATGCAAGAATCCATAATGATATTGGGCTTGATTTAGTCACAAGGAAATCGGCTCGTCCAAGATTCATCCCCCCCTCCAGCTGACTGCCTGTGGAATTCTGACTGAATTACTCTAAAATCGCAGTGACAATCAGTTTGGAGGCAATTACTATCTGTCACCTCAGCCAAAGTGTTCCACTTTATTTTCCAAAACACAAAAATTCACTTGGTCTTGTTACCTGTAGATGTATAAGCTTCAAACGCCTATTTGTTGTGTTTTTTATTTCATAATGGCTACTCTGTCAAAACTCTTGTTTGTATTGCCTCAGAATACAAAATTTGGGAAGGAAGAAGGCAAAACCAACTCAGACCCATAAAACATTTAGGAAATTGCCGCTCAAGAAACCAAAATCAGCTGAGGCACCCAAAACAATGACAGCAAGCCAGAATTGGAGCAAGCCAACAGCTGTGCCCTGTTTGAAATAGAACCATCCTCTTGTGCCCTGAACTCAATATGCCAGCCTCAAAACCAAAGCTCACATCAGAAAATTCATTACAAACCATGATACAAAAGAAAAATGAGAAAAATCCAAAGCAATGCAAGAATCCATAATGATATTGGGCTTGATTTAGTCACAAGGAAACCAGATGTTCCCGGACGCATCCACCCCTCCAGCTGACTGCCTGTGGAATTCCGACTGAATTAACCTGAAAATTGCAGTGAAACTCAGTTTGGAGGCAATTACTATCTGTCACCTCAGCCAAAGTGTTCCATTTGATTTTCCAAAACACAAAATCTCACCTTCGTCGTGTTACCTGTAGCTTCAAATGCCTATTTGTTGTGTTTTTTATTTCATAATGGCTACTCTGTCCAAACTCTTGTTTGTATTGCGTCAGAATACAAAATTTGGGAAGGAAGAAGGCAAAACCAACTGAGACCCAGAAAACATTTAGGAAATTGCCGCTCAAGAAACCACAAATCGGCTGAGGCACTCAAAACAATGACAGCAAGCCAGAATTGCAGCAACCCAACAGCTGTGCCCTGATTGAAAAAGTTCCTTCCTTTTGTGACCTCAACTCCATATTGCAGCCTCAAAACCAAAGCTCACATCAGAAAATTCATTACAAACCATGATAAATAAGAAAAATGAGAAAAAAGCCAAAGAAATGCAAGAATCCATAATGATATTGGACTTCATTTAGTCACAAGGAAACCGGCTATTACCGGATTCATCCACCCATCCAGCTGACTGACTGTGGAATTCTGACTGAATTAAGCTGAATGGAGGCAGTTAATATCTGTCACCACAGCCAAAGTGTTCCATTTTATTTTCCAAAACACAAAATCTCACCTTGGTCATGTTGCCTGTAGATTTCTAAGCTTCAAACGCCTATTTGTTGTGTTTTTTATTTCATAATGGCTACTCTGTCCAAACTCTTGTTTATATTGTGTCAGAATACAAAATTTGGGAAGAAAGCAGGCAAAACCAACTGAGACTCAGAAAACATTTAGGAAATTGCCGCTCAAGAAACCAAAAGTCAGCTGAGGCACCGAAAACAATGAAAGCAAGCCAGAACTTGAGCAAGCCAACAGCTGTGCCCTGATTGAAAAAGACCATTAACGCAGTGCCCTGAACTCCATATTGCAGTCTCAAAACCAAAGCTCACATCAGAAAATTCATTACAAACCATGATAAATAAGAAAAATGAGAAAAAAGCCAAAGAATTGCAAGAATCCATAATGATATTGGGCTTGATTTAGTCGTAAGGAAACCGGCTGTTCCCAGATTCATCCACCCCTCCAGCTGACTGCCTGTGGATTTCTGACTGAATTAACCTGAAAATCACAGTGAAACTCAGTTTGGAGGCAATTAATACCTGTCACCTCAGCCAAAGTGTTCCATTGTATTTTCCAAAACACAAAAACTCACCTTGGTCGTGTTACCTGTAGATGTATAAGCTTCAAACGCCTATTTGTTTTGTTGCTTATTTCATAATGCTACTGTAAACAAACCCTTGTTTGTATTGCGTCAGAATACAAAATTTGGGAAGAAAGAAGGCAAAATCAACTCAGACCCAGTAATCATTTAGGAAAATGCCGTTCAAGAAACCAAAAGTCAGCTGAGACACCCAAAACAATGACAGCAAGCCAGAAGTGGAGCAAGCCAACAGCTCTGCCCTGTTTGAAAAAGACCATTCCTCCGGTGCCCTGAACTCCATATTGCCGCCTCAAAAGCAAAGCTCACATCAGAAAATTCATTACAAACCAGGATAAATAAGGGAAATTTGAAAAAAAACAAAGAAATGCAAGAGTCCTTTGTGATATTTGGCTGGATTTAGACACAAGGAAACCGGCTGTTCCCGGATTCATCCACCACTCCAGCTGACTGCCTGTGGAATTCTGACTGAATTAACCTGAAAATCGCAGTGAAACTCAGTTTGGAGGCAATTAATATCTGTCACCTCAGCCAAAGTGTTTCATTTGATTTTCCAAAACACAAAAACTAACCTTGGTCGTGTTACCTGTAGATTTCTAAGCTTCAAACACATATTTGTTGTGTTTTTTACTTCATAATGGCTACTGTGCCCAAACTCTTGTTTCTATTGCGTAAGAATACAAAATTTGGGAAAGAAGAAGGAAAAACCAACTGAGAATCAGAAAACATTTAGGAAATTGCTACACAAGAAACGACAAATCGGCTGAGGCACCCAAAACAATGACAGCAAGCCAGAAGTGGAGCAAGCCAACAGCTGTGCCCTGATTGAAAAAGAACCTTCCTCTTGTGCCCTGAACTCAATATGCCAGCCTCAAAACCAAAGCTCAAACCAGAAAATTCATTACAAACCATGATAAATCAGGGAAATGTGAAAAAGCCAAAGAAATGCAAGAGTCCTTTGTGATAATTATCTGGAATTACACAATAGAAAACTAGCTATTTCCAGATTCATCCCCCCCATCCACAGACTGACTTTGGAATTCTGATTGAATTCACCTCAAAATCGCACTCACACTCAATTTGGAGGGAATTAGAATCTGTCCCCTCAGCAGAAGGGTTCCATGTCATTTTCCAAAACACAGAAACTCATCTTGCTCATGTTGCCTGTAGATTTCTAATCCTGAAAGGGTAATTTGCTGTGTTTTTTTTTTCTTTCATAATGGCTACTCTGTCCAAAATCTGCTTGAATTGCATCAGAATACAAAATTAGGGAATAAGAAGGCAAAACCAACTGAGACCCAGAAAACATTTAGGAAATTACCACCCAAGAATCCACAAATCGCCTGAGGGACACAAAAAAATGACAGCAAAGCAGAATTGAAGTAAACCAACAGCTGTGCCCTCATTGAAAAATACCATTCCTCTGGTGCCTTGACCTCAACATGCCAGCCTCAAAACCAAAGGTCACATCAGAAAATTCATTACAAGCCATGATAAATAAGAAAAATCAGAAAAAAGCCAAAGAAATGCAAGAATCCATAATGATATTGGACTTCATTTAGTCGCAAGGAAACCGGCTGTTCCCGGATTCATCCACCCCTCCATGGGAATGCCTGTGGACTTCTGACTGAATTATCCAGAAAATCGCAGTGAAACTCAGTTTGGAGACTATTAATATCTATCACCTCAGCCAAAGTGTTCCATTTGATTTTCCAAAACACTAAAACTCAACTTGGTCATGTTACATGTAGCTTCAAATGCCTATTTGTTTTCTTTTTTATTTCATTATGGCTACTCTTTCAAACTATTGTTTGCATTGTGTCAGAATAAAAAATTTGGGAATAAGAAGGCAAAACCAACTCTGAACCAGTAAACATTTAGGAAATTGCCACTGAAGAAACCAGAAATCGGCTGAGGCACCCAAACCAATGACAGCAAGCCAGAATTGGAGCAAGGCAACAGTTGTTCCCTGATTAAAAAAGAACTGTCCTCTTGCACCCTGAACTCAATATGCCAGCCTGAAAACCAAAGCTCACATCTGAAAATTCATTACAAACCATAATTAATAAGGAAAATGAGAAAAAAAGCCAAAGAAATGCACGAGTTCTTAGTGATATTGTGCTGGATTTAGTCGCAAGGCAACCGGCTGTTCTCGGATTCATCCACCCCTCCAGCTGACTGCCTGTGGAGTTCTGACTGAATTATCCTGAAAATCGCAGTGAAACTCAGTTTGGAGGCAATTAATATCTGTCACCTCAGTCAAAGTTTCCATTGTATTTTCCAAAACACAAAAACTCACCTTGGTCGTGTTACCTGTAGATTTCTAAGCTACAAACACCTATCTGTTGTGTTTTTTATTTCATAATGGCTACTGTGTCTAAACTCTTGTTTCTATTGTGGCAGAATACAAAATTTGGGAAGGAAGAAGGCAAAACCAACTCAGACCCAGAAAACATTTAGGAAATTGCCACACAAGAAACCACAAATCGGCTGAGGCACCAAAACCAATGACAGCAAGCCAGAATTGGAGCAAGGCAACAGCTGTGCCCTGATTGAAAAAGAACATCCTCTTGTGCCCTGAACTCAATATGCCAGCCTCAAAACCACAGCTCACATCAGAAAATTCATTACAAACCATGATAAATAAGGAAAATCAGAAAAAAGCCAAAGAAATGCAAGAATCCATAATGATATTGGGCTTGATTCAGTCACAAGGAAACCGGCTGTTCCCAGATGCATCCACCCCTCCAGCTGACTGCCTGTGGAATTCTGAGTGAATTAACCCGAAAATCGCAGTGAAACTCAGTTTGGAGGCAATTAATATCTGTCACCTCAGCCAAAGTGATCCATTTGATTTTCCAAAACACAAAAACTCACCTTGGTCGTGTTATCTGTAGATTTATATGCTTCGAACACCTTTTGTTGTGTTTTTTATTTCATAATGGCTACTCTGTCGAAACTCTTGTTTGCATTGTGTCAGAATGCAAAATTTGGGAAGGAAGAAGGCAAAACCAATTCAGACCCAGAAAACATTTAGGAAATTGCCACTCAGGAAACCTGAAGTCAGCTGAGGCACCCAAAACAATGACAGCAAGCCAGAATTGGAGCAAGCCAACAGCTGTATACTGTTTGAAAAAGACCATTCCTCTGGTGCCCTGAACTCCATATTGCAGCCTTAAAACCAAAGCTCACATCAGAAATTTCATTTCAAACCTTGATAAATAAGGGAAATGTGAAAGAGCCAAGGAAATGCAAGAGTCCTTTGTGATATTTGGCTGGATTTAGAGAAAAGGAAACTGCCTGTTTCAACATTCATCCCCCCTTCCATAGACTGACTTTGGAATTCTGATTGAATTCACCTCAAAATCTCACTCACACTGTATTTGGAGGGAATTAGAATCTGTCCCCTCAGCAGAACGGTTCCATGTCATTTTCCAAAACACAGAAACTCATATTGGTCGTGTTGCCTGTAGAATTCTAATCCTGAAAGGGCAATATGCTTTTTTTTTTTTTTTTTTTCATAATGGCTACTCTGTCCAAACTCTGCTTGTATTGCATCAGAATACAAAATTTTTGAAGGTAGAAGGCAAAACCAACTCAGACCCAGAAAACATTTAGGAAATTGCTGCTGAAGAAACCAAAAGTCAGCTGAGGCACCCAAACCAATGACAGCAAGCCAATTGGAGCTAGCCAACAGCTGTGCCCTGATTGAAAAAGTTCCTTCCTTTTGTGACCTCAACTCCATATTGCAGCCTCAAAACCAAAGCTCACATCAGAAAATACATTACAAACCATGATAAATAAGAAAAATGAGACAAAAGCCAAAGAAATGCAAGAATCCATAATGATATTGGGCTTTTTTAGTCTCAAGGAAACCGGCTGTTCCCGGATTCTTCCATCCCTCCAGCTGACTGCCTGTGGACTTCTGACTGAATTAACCTGTAAATCGCAGTGAAACTCAGTTTGGAGGCAATTAATATTTGTCACCTCAGCCAAAGTGTTCCATTTGATTTTCCAAAACAAAAAAACTCACCTCGGTCTTGTTACCTGTAGATTTATAAGCTTCAAAGCCCTATTTGCTGTGGTTTTTATTTCATAATGGCTACTCTGTCCAAACTCTTGTTCGTATTGCGTCAGAATAAAAAATTTGGCAAGGAAGACGGCAAAAGCAACTCAGACCCAGAAAACATTTAGGAAATTGCCACTCAAGAAACCACAAATTGGCTGAGGCACCCAAAACAATGATAGCAAGAAAGAATTGGAGCAACCCAACAGCTGTGCCCTGTTTGAAAAAGAACCTTCCTCTTGTGTCCTGAACTCAATATGCCAGCCTCAAAATCGATGCTCACATCAGAAAATTCATTACAAACCAGGATAAATAAGAAAAATGAGAAATGAGCAAAGAAATGCGCCAGTTCTTAGTGATATTGGGTAGGATTTAGTTACAAGGAAACCGGCTGTTCCCGGATTCATCGAACCCTCCAGGTGACTGCCTGTGGAATTCTGACTGAATTAACCTGATATTCGCAGTGAAACTCAGTTTAGAATCTATTGAAATCTGTCACCTCAGCCAAAGTGTTCCATTTGATTTTCCAAAACACAAAAACTCACCTTGGTCGTGTTACCTGTAGATTTCTTAGCTTCAAATGCCTATTTGTTTTCTTTTTTATTTCATGATGGCTACTCTGTCCAAACTCTTGTTTGTATTGCCTCAGAATACAAAATTTGGGAAGGAAGAAGGCAAAACCAACTCAGACCCAGAAAACATTTAGGAAATTTCCGCTCAATAAATCACACATCTGCTGAGGCACCCAAAACCATGAAAGAAAGATAGAACTGGAGCTAGCCAACAGCTGTGCCATGTTTGAAAAAGACCATTAATCCAGTGCCCTGAACTCAACATGCCAGCCTCAAAACCAAAGCTCACATCAGAAAACTCATTACAAACCATGATAAATAAGAAAAATGCAAAAAAAGCCAAGAAATGCAAGAATCCATAATGATATTGGGCTTGATTTAGTCGCAAGGAAACCGTCTGTTTTTGTTGTGTTTTTTATTTCATACTGGCTACTGTGCCCAAACTCTTGTTTGCATTGTGTCAGAATACAAAATGTGGAAAGGAAGAAGACAAAACCAACTCAGACCCAGAAAACATTTATGAAATTGCCGCTTAAGAAACCAAAAATCAGCTGAGGCACCGAAAGCAATGACAGCAAGCCAAAATTGGAGCAAGCCAACAGCTGTGCCCTGATTGAAAAAGAACCTTCCTCTTGTGCCCTGAACTCCATATTGCAGCCTCAAAACTAAAGCTCACATCAGAAAATTCATTACAAACCATGATAAATAAGGGAAATGTGAAAAAGCCAAAGAAATGCAAGAGTTCTTTGTGATATTTGGCTGGATTAGACACAAGGAAACTGACTGTTTCCAGATTTGTCCCCCCCTTCCACAGACTGACTTTGGAATTCTGATTGAATTTACCTCAAAATCGCACTCACACTCAATTTGGAGGGAATTAGAATCTGTCGCCTCAGCAGAAGGGTTCCATGTCATTTTCCAAAACACAGAAACTCATCTTGCTCATGTTGCCTGTAGATTTCTAATCCTGAAAGGGCAATTTGCTGTGTTTTTTTTTTTTTCTTTCATAATGGCTACTCTATCCAAAATCTTACAAACCTTGATAAATAAGAAAAATGAGAAAAAAGCCGAAGAAATACAAGAAGCTTTGTGGTATTTGGCTGGATTTAGTCGCAAGGAAACCGGCTGTTCCCAGATTCATCCACCCCTCCAGGTGATGGCCTGTGGAATTCTGACCTAACTAACCTTAAAATCGCAGTGAAACTCAGTTTGGAGGCAATTAATATCTGTCACCTCAGCCAAAGTGTTCCATTTGATTTTCCAAAACACAAAACCTCACCTTGCTCTTGTTACCTGTAGATTTCTAAGCTTCACAAGCCTATTTGTTGTGTTTTTTATTTCATAATGGCTGCTCTCCCCAAAATCTTGTTTGTATTGCGTCAGAATACAAAATTTGGGAAGGAAGAAGGCAAAACCAACTCAGACCCAGAAAACTTTTAGGAAATTGAGGCTCAAAAAGCAAAAGTCAGCTGAGGCATCCAAAACAATGACAGCAAGCCAGAATTGGAGCAAAGCAACAGCTGTGCCCTGATTGAAAAAGAACCTTCTTCTTGTGCCCTGAACTCCATATTGCAGCCTCAAAACCAAAGCTCACATCAGAAAATTCATTACAAACCATGAAAAATAAGGAAAATGAGAAAAAAGCCAAAGAAATGCAAGAATCCATAATGATATTTGGCTTCATTGAGTCGCAAGGAAACCGGCTGTTCCCGGATTCATCAACCCTCAGCTGACTGCCTGTGGAATTCTGACTGTATTATCCTGAAAATCGCAGTGAAACTCAGTTTGGAGGCAATTAATATTTGTCACCTCAGCCAAAGTGTTCCATTGTATTTTGCAAAACACAAAACCTCACCTTGGTCATGTTACCTGTAGATTTCTAAGCTTCACAAGCCTATTTGTTGTGTTTTTTATTTCATAATGGCTGCTCTCCCCAAAATCTTGTTTGTATGGCGTCAGAATACAAAATTTGGGAAGGAAGAAGGCAAAACCAACTGAGATTCAGAAAACATTTAGGAAATTGCCGCTCAAGAAACTGAAGGACACTGAGGCACCCAAAACCTTGAATGGAAGACAGAATTGGAGTAAGCCAACAGCTGTTACCTGATTGAACAAGACCATTCCTCCGGTGCCCTGAACTCCATCTTGCAGGTTCAAAACCAAAGCTCACATCAGAAAATTCATTACAAACCATGAAAAATAAGAAAAATCCTAAAAAATCCAAAGAAATTCAGGAGTTCTTAGTGATATTGGGCTTGAATCATTCCCTTGTTAATGGCTGTTTCCAGATTCATCCATACCTCCCAGCTGAGTGTCTGTGGTTTCTGACTGAATTAACATGAAAATCGCAGTGAAACTCGGTTTGGAGGCAATTACTATCTGTCACCTCAGCCAAAGTGTTCCATTTGATTTTCCAAAACACAAAAACTCACCTTGGTCGTGTTACCTGTAGATTTCTAAGCTTCAAATGCATATTTGTTGTGTTGTTTATTTCATAATGGCTACTCTGTCCAAACTCTTGTTTATATTGCGTCAGAATACAAAATTTGGGAAGGAAGAAGGCAAATCCAACTGAGACTCAGAAAACATTTAGGAAATTGCCGCTCAAGAAACCTAAAGTCAGCTGAGGCACTAAAAAAATGACAGCAATCCAGAACTTGAGCAAGCCAACAGCTGTGCCCTGATTGAAAAAGACCATTAATCCAGTGCCTGAACTCCATATTCAAGCCTCAAAACCAAAGCTCACATCAGAAAATTCATTACAAACCATGATAAATAAGAAAAATGAGAAAAAAGCCAAAGAAATGCAAGAGTCCTTTGTGATATTGGGCTTGATTTAGTTGCAAGGAAACCAGCTGTTCCCGGATTCATCCACCCCTCCAGCTGACTGCCTGTGGAATTCTGACTGAATTAACCTGAAAATCACAGTGAAACTCAGTTTGGAGGCAATTAATATCTGTCACCTCAGCCAAAGTGTTCCATTTTATTTTCCAAAACACAAAACCTCACCTTGGTCGTGTTACCTGTAGATTTCTAAGCTTCAAACACCTATTTGTTGTGTTTTTTATTTCATAATGGCTACCGTGCCCAAACTCTTGTTTGTATTGTGGCAGAATACAAAATTTGGGAAGGAAGAAGCCAAAACCAACTCAGACCCATAAAACATTTAGGAAATTGCCGCTCAAGAAACCAAAAGTCAGCTGAGGCACCCAAAACAATGACAGCAAGGCAAAATGGGAGCAAGGCGACAACTGTACCCTGTTTGAAAAAGACCATTCCTCCTGTGCCCTGAACTCCATATTCCAGCCTCAAAACCAAAGCTCACAGCAGAAAATTCATTACAAACCATGATAAATAAGGGAAATGTGAAAAAGCCAAAGAAATGCAGGAGTCCTTTGTGATATTTGGCTGGATTCAGACACCAGGAAACTGGCTGTTCCCAGATTCATACCCCCTTCCACGGACAGACTTTGGAATTCTGATTGAATTCACCTCAAAATCGCTCTCACACTCAATTTGGAGGGAATTAGGATCTGTCCCCTCAGCAGAAGCGTTGCATGTCATTTTCCAAAACACAGAAACTCATCTTGGTCGAGTTGCCTGTAGATTTCTAATCCTGAAAGGGCAATTTGCTGTGTTATTTTTTCTTTCATAATGGCTACTCTGTCAAAATCTTGCTTGTATTGCATCAGAATACAAAATTTGGGAAGGAAGAAGTTAAAACCGACTCAGACCCAGAAAATATTTAGCAAATTACCGCTCAAGAAACCACAAATCGGCTGAGGCACCCAAAACAATGACAGCAAGCCAGAATTGGAGCAAGCCAACAGCTGTGCCCTGATTGAACAAAACCATTAATCCAGTGCCCTGAACTCCATCTTCCAGCCTCAAAACCAAAGCTCACAAAAAATAATCATTACAAACAATGATAAATAAGGGAAATCTGAGAAAGCCAAAGTAATTCAAGAGTCCTTTGTGGTATTTGGCTGGATTTAGACAGAAGGAAACAGGCTGTTTCTGGATTCATCCCCCCCTTCCACAGACTGACTTTGGAATTCTGACTCAATTCACCTCAAATTCGCACTCACACTCAATTTGGAGGGAATTAGTATCTGTCCCCTCAGCAGAAGTGTTCCATGTGAATTTCCAAGACACAGAAACTCATCTTGGTCGTGTTGCCTGTAGATTTCTAATCCTGAAAGGGCAATTTACTGTGTTTTTTTTTTTCTTTCATAATGGCTACTCTGTCCAAAATCTTGCTTGTATTGCGTCAGAATACAAAATTTGGGAATAAGAAGGCAAATCCGATCAGAACCAGAAAACATTTAGGAAACTGCAGAAAAAGAATCCACATATCAGCTGAGGCACCCAAAACAATGACAGCAAGCAGAATTGGAGCACGCCAACAGCTGTGCCCTGATTGAAAAAGAACCTTCCTCTTGTGCCCTAAACTCAATATGCCAGCCACAAAACCAAAGCTCACATCAAAAAATTCTTTTCAAACCATGATAAATAGGAAAAATCAGAAAAAAGCCAAAGAAATGCAAGTTTTCTTAGTGATATTGGGCTTGATTTATTCCTAAGTAAACAGCTGTTTCCAGATTCATCCACAACTCCCAGCTGAGTGAATAGGGATTCTGACTGAATTCACCTCAAAATGGCAGTGAAATTCGGTTTGGAGACAATTAATATCTGTCACCTCAGCCAAAGTGTTCCATTTTATTTTCCAAAACAAAAAAACTCACTTTGGTCATGTTACCTATAGATTTCCAAGCTTCAAACGCCTATTTGTTGTGTTTTTTATTTCATAATGGCTACTCTCTCCAAAATCTTCCTTGTATTGCATCACATACAAAATTTGGGAAGGAAGAAGGCAAAGCCAACTCAGACACAGAAAACATTTAGGAAATTGCCACTCAAGAAACCAAAAGTCAGCTGAGGCACCCAAAACCATGACAGCAAGCCAGAATTGGAGGAGGCAATCAGCTGAGTCCTGATTGAAAAAGGCCATTCTTCCGGGACCCTGAACTCCATATTCCAGCCTCAAAACCAAAGCTGACATCAGGAAATTCATTACAAACCACGATACATAAGAAAAATGAGAAAAAAGCCAAGAAATGCAAGAATCCATAATGATATTGAGCTGGATTTAGTCGCAAGGAAACGGGCTGTGCCCGGATTCATCCACCCCTCCAGCTGACTGCCTGTGGAATTCTGACTGAATTCACCTGAAAATCGCAGTGAAACTCAGTTTGGAGGCAATTAATATCTGTCACCTCAGCCAAAGTGTTCCATTTTATTTTCCATAATACAAAAACTCACCTTGGTCATGTTATCTGTAGATTTCTAAGCTTCAAACACCTATGTGTAGTGTTTTTTATTTCATAATGGCTGCACTGGCCAAACTCTTGTTTGTATTGTGTCAGAATACAAAATTTGGGAAGGAAGAAGGCAAAACCAACTCAGACCCAGAAAACATTTAGGAAATTGCCGCTCAAGAAATCACAAATCAGCTGAGGCACCCAAAAAAATGTCAGGATGCCAGAATTAGAACACGCCAACAGCTGTGCCCTGATTGAAAAAGAACCTTCCTCTTGTGCCCTGAACTCAATATGCCAGCCTCAAAACCAAAGCTCACATCAGAAAATTCATTACAAACCATGATAAATAAGAAAAATCAGAAAAAAGCCAAAGAAATGCAGGAGTTCTTAGTGATATTGGGCTTGATTTATTCTCTTATTGCTGGCTGGTTGCAGATTCATCAACAACTCCCAGCTGAGTGTCTGTGGTTTCTGACTGAATTCACCTGAAAATCACAGTGAAACTCGGTTTGGAGGCAATTAATATCTGTCACCTCAGCCAAAGTGTTCCACTTTACTTTCCAATACACAAAAACTCACCTTGGTCATGCTACCTGCAGATTTCTAAGCTTCAAACGCAATTTGTTGTGTTGTTTATTTCATAATGGCTACTGTGCCCAAACTTTGTTTGTATTGTGTCAGAATGCAAAATTTCAAAAGGGAGAAGGCAAAAGCAACTCTGACCCAGAAAACATTTAGGAAATTTTCACTCAAGAAACCAAAAGTCAGCTGAGGCACCCAAAACAATGACAGCAAGCCAGAAGTGGAGCATGCCAACAGCTGTGCCCTGATTGAAAAAGAACCTTCCTCTTGTGCCCTGAACTCAATATGCCAGCCTCAAAACCAAAGCTCACATCAGAAAATTCATTACAAACCATGATCCATAAGAAAAATGAGAAAAAAGCCAAAGAATTGCAAGAATCCCTAATTATATTGGGCTTGATTTAGTCGCAAGGAAACCGGCTGTTCTCGGATTCATTCGCCCCTCAAGCTGACAGCCTGTGGAATTCTGACTGAATTAACCTGAAAATCGCAGTGAAACTCAGTTTGGAGGCAATTAATATCTGTCACCTCAGCCAAAGTGTTCCATTTGATTTTCCAAAACAGAAAAACTCACCTTGGTTGTTTTACCTGTAGATGTCTAAGTCTCAACATCCTATTTCTTGTGTGTTTTATTTCATAATGGCTACTCTGTCCAAACTCTTGTTTGTATTGCATCAGAATACAAAATTTGGGAAGGAAGAAGGCAAAACCAACTCAGACGCAGAAAACATTTAGGAAATTGCCGCTCAAGAAGCCA
The DNA here is from genome assembly GCF_964237555.1 of Oryctolagus cuniculus. Taxonomy (NCBI): domain Eukaryota; kingdom Metazoa; phylum Chordata; class Mammalia; order Lagomorpha; family Leporidae; genus Oryctolagus; species Oryctolagus cuniculus. The sequence goes on along the minus strand of NW_027208233.1, from coordinate 190,385 downwards.
AAAGTCACTGAGGCACCCAAAACAATGACAGCAAGCCAGAAGTGGAGCAAGCCAACAGCTGTGCCCTGATTGAAAAAGAACCTTCCTCTTGTGCCCTGAACTCAATATGCCAGCCTCAAAACCAAAGCTCACATCAGAAAATTCATTACAAGCCATGATAAATACGACAAAAGAGAAAAAAGCCAAAGAATTGCAAGAATCCATAATGATATAGGGCTTGATTTAGTCGCTAGGAAACCGGCTGTTCCCAGATTCATCCACCACTAAAGCTGACTGCCTGTGGAATTCTGACTGAATTAACCTGAAAATCACAGTGAAACTCAGTTTGGAGGCAATTAATATCTGTCACCTCAGCCAAAGTGTTCCATTTGATTTTCCAAAACACAAAAACTCACCTTGGTAGTGTTACTTGTAGATTTCTAAGCTTCAAACGCCTATTAGTTGTGTTTTTTCTTTCGTAATGGCTATTCTGTACAAACTCTTCTTTGCATTGCATCAGAATACTAAATTTGGGAAGGAAGAAGGCAAAGCCAACTCAGACCCTGAAAACATTTGGGAAATTGCCACACAAGAAACCACAAATCGGCTGAGGTACCCAAAACAATGACAGCAAGCCAGAAGTGGAGCAAGCCAACAGCTGTGCCCTGATTGAAAAAGAACCTTCCTCTTGTACCCTGAACTCAATATGCCAGCCTCAAAACCAAAGCTCACATCAGAAAATTCATTACAAGCCATGATAAATAAGAAAAAAGAGAAAAAAGCCAAAAAAATGCAAGAATCCATGATGATATAGGGCTTGATTTAGTCGCTAGGAAACCAGCTGTTCACGGATTCATCCACCCCTCCAGCTGACAGCCTGTGGAATTCTGACTGAATTAACCTGAAAATCGCAGTGAAACTCAGTTTGGAGGCAATTAATATCTGTCACCTCAGCCAAAGTGTTCCATTTTATGTTCCAAAACACAAAAACTCACCTTGGTCATGTTACCTGTTTATTTCTAAGCTTCAAACGCCTATTAGTTGTGTTTTTTATTTCATAATGGCTACTCTGTCGGAAATCTCGCTTGCATTGCATCAGAATACAAAATTTGGGAAGGAAGAAGGCAAAGCCAACTCAGACCCAGAGAACATTTAGGAAATTGCCACACAGGAAACCACAAATTGGCTGAGGAACCCAAAACAATGACAGCAAGCCAGAATTGCAGCAAGCCAACAACTGTACCCTCTTTGAAAAAGACAGGTCCTCCAGTACCCTGAACTCCATATTGCAGCCTGAAAACCAAGCTCACATCAGAAAATTCATTACAAACCATGATAAATCAGGAAAATGTGAAAAAGCCAAAGAAATGCAAGAGTCCTTTTTGATATTTGGCTGGATTCAGATACAAGGAAACTGGCTGTTTCCAGATTCATACCCCCCTTCCACAGACTGACTTTGGAATTCTGATTGAATTCACCTCAAAATCGCACTCACACTCAATCTGTCACCTCAGCAGAAGGGTTCTATGTCATTTTCCAAAACACAGAAACTCATCTTGGTCGTGTAGCCTGTAGATTTATAATCCTGAAAGGGCAATTCGCTGTGTTTTTTTTTTTTTCTTTCATAATGGCTACTCTCCAAAATCTTGCTTGTATTGCATCAAAATGCAAAATTTGGAAATAATTTGGGAAGGCAAAACCGACTCAGACCCAGAAAACATTTAGGAAATTGGCACTCAAGAAACCACAAATCGGCTGAGGCACCCAAAACAATGACAGCAAGCCAGAATTGGAGCAAGCCAACAGCTGTGCCCTGATTGAAAAAGACCCTCCTCCGGTTCCCTGAACTGCATATTGCAGCCTCTAAACCAAAGCTCATATCAGAAAATTCATTACAAATCATGATAAATAAGAAAAAAGAGAAAAATCCAAAGAAATGCAAGAATCCATAATGATATTGGGTTTGATTTAGTTGCAAGGAAACCGGCTGTTCCCAGATTCATCCACCACTAAAGCTGACTGCCTGTGGAATTCTGACTGAATTAACCTGACAATCGCAGTGAAACTCAAGAAACCAAATTTCAGCTGAGGCACCCAAAACACTGACAGGAAGCCAGAATTAGAGCACACAAACAGCTGTGCCCTGTTTGAAAAAGACCATTCCTCCGGTGCCCTGAACTCTATATTGCAGCCTCAAAACCAAAGCTCACATCAGAAAATTCATTACAAACCATGATAAATAAGGGAAATGTGAAAAAGCCAAAGAAATGCAAGAGTTCTTTTTGATATTTGGCTGGATTCAGATAAAAGGAAACTGGCTGTTTCCAGATTCATCCCAACCTTCCACAGACTGACTTTGGAATTCTGATTGAATTCACCTCAAAATCGCACTCACACTCAATTTGGAGTGAATTAAAATCTGTCCCCTCAGCAGAAGGGTTCCATGACTTTTTCCAAAACACAGAAACTCATCTTGGGCGTGTTGCCTGTAGATTTCTAATCCTGAAAGGGCAATGCGCTGTGTTTTTTTTTTTTCTTTCATAATGGCTACTCTCCAAAATCTTGCTTGTATTGCATCAGAATACAAAATTTGGGAATAAGTAGGCAAAACCGAATCAGACCCAGAAAACATTTAGGAAATTGGCACTCAAGAAACCACAAATCAGCTGAGACACCCAAAACAATGACAGCAAGCCAGAATTGGAGCAAGCCAAGAGCTGTGCCCTGATTGAAAAAGAACCTTCCTCTTGTGCCTGAACTCAATATGCCAGCCTCAAAACCAAAGCTCACATCAGAAAATTCATTACAAACCATGATAAATACGACAAAAGAGAAAAAAGCCAAAAAAATGCAAGAATCCATAATGATATAAGGCTTGATTTAGTCACAAGGAAACCGGCTGTTCCCGGATTCATCCACCCCTCCAGCTGACGGCCTGTGGAATTCTGACTGAATTAACCTGAAAATCACAGTGAAACTCAGTTTGGAGGCAATTAATATCTGTCACCTCAGCCAAAGTGTTCCATTTTATTTTCATAAACACAAAAACTCACCTTGGTCATGTTACCTGTAGATTTCTAAGCTTCAAACGCCTATTTGTTGTGTTTTTTATTTCATAATGGCTACTCTGTACAAACTCTTCTTTGCATTGCATCAGAATACAAAATTTGGGAAGGAAGAAGGCAAAGCCAACTCAGACCCAGAAAACATTTGGGAAATTGCCACACAAGAAACCACAAATCTGCTGAAGTACTCAAAATAAGGACAGCGAGCCAGAACTGCAGCCAGCCAACAGCTGTGCCCTGATTGAAAAAGAACCATCCTCTTCTGCCCTGAACTCAATATGCCAGCCTCAAAACCAAAGCTCACATCAGAAAATTAATTACAAACCATGATAAATAAGAAAAAAGAGAAAAAAGCCAAAGAAATGCAAGAGCACTTTGTGATATTTGGCTGGATTTAGACACAAGGAAACTGGCTGTTTCCAGATTCATCCCCCCCTTCCACAGACCGACTTTGGAATTCTGATTGAATTCACCTCAAAATCGCACTCACACTCATTTGGGAGGGAATTAGAATCTGTCCCCTCAGCAGAAGCGTTCTATGTCATTTTCCAAAACACAGAAACTCATCTTGGTCGTGTTTCCTGTAGATTTCTAATCCTGAAAGGGCAATGCGCTGTGTTTTTTTTTTTTTTTCTTTCTTTCATAATGGCTACTCTCCAAAATCTTGCTTGTATTGCATCAGAATACAAAATTTGGGAAGGAAGAAGACAAAACCAACTCAGACCCCGAAAACATTTAGGAAATTGGCACTCAAGAAACCACAAATCGGCTGAGGCACCCAAAACAATGACAGCAAGCCAGAAGTGGAGCAAGCCAACAGCTGTGCCCTGATTGAAAAAGAACCTTCCTCTTGTGCCCTGAACTCAATATGCCAGCCTCAAAACCAAAGCTCACATCAGAAAATTCATTACAAACCATGATAAATAAGGGAAATGTGAAAAAGCCAAAGAAATGCAAGAGTCCTTTGTGATATTTGGCAGGATTTAGACACAAAGAAACTGGCTGTTTCCAGATTCATCCCCCCCTTCCACAGACCGACTTTGGAATTCTGATTGAATTCACCTCAAAATCGCTCTCACACTCCATTTGGAGGGCATTAGAATCTGTCACCTCAGCAGAAGCGTTCCATGTCATTTTCCAAAACACAGAATCTCATCTTGGTTGTGTTGCCTATGGATTTCTAATCCTGAAAGGTCAATTTGCTGTGTTTTTTTTTTTTTTTCTTTCATAATGGCTACTCTGTCCAAAATCTTGCTTGTATTGCATCAGAATACAAAATTTGGGAAGGAAGAAGACAAAACCAACTCAGACCCCGAAAACATTTAGGAAATTGCCACACAAGAAACCACAAATCAGCTGAGGCACCCAAAACAATGACAGCAAGCCAGAAGTGGAGCAAGCCAACAGCTGTGCCCTGATTGAAAAAGAACCTTCCTCTTGTGCCCTGAACTCAATACGCCAGCCTCAAAACCAAAGCTCCCATCAGAAAATTCATTACAAACCATGATAAATAAGGGAAATGTGAAAAAGCCAAAGAAATGCAAGAGTCCTTTGTGATATTTGGCAGGATTTAGACACAAAGAAACTGGCTGTTTCCAGATTCATCCCCCCCTTCCACAGACTGACTTTGGAATTCTGATTGAATTCACCTCAAGATCGCTCTCACACTCCATTTGGAGGGAATTAGAATCTGTCCCCTCAGCAGAAGCGTTCCATGTCATTTTCCAAAACACAGAATCTCACCTTGGTTGTGTTGCCTATGGATTTCTAATCCTGAATGGTAAATTTGCTGTGTTTTTTTTTTCTTTCATAATGGCTACTCTGTCCAAAATTTTGCTTGTATTGCATCAGAATACAAAATTTGGGAAGGAAGAAGGCAAAACCAACTCAGACCCAGAAAACATTTAGGAAATTGCCACACAAGAAACCACAAATCAGCTGAGGTACCCAAAACAATGACAGCAAGCCAGAAGTAGAGCAAGCCAACAGCTGTGCCCTGATTGAAAAAGAACCTTCCTCTTGTGCCCTGAACTCAATATGCCAGCCTCAAAACCAAAGCTCACATCAGAAAATTCATTACAAGCCATGATAAATAAGAAAAAAGAGAAAAAAGCCAAAAAAATGCAAGAATCCATGATGATATAGGGCTTGATTTAGTCGCTAGGAAACCAGCTGTTCACGGATTCATCCACCCCTCCAGCTGACAGCCTGTGGAATTCTGACTGAATTAACCTGAAAATCGCAGTGAAACTCAGTTTGGAGGCAATTAATATCTGTCACCTCAGCCAAAGTGTTCCATTTTATGTTCCAAAACACAAAAACTCACCTTGGTCATGTTACCTGTTTATTTCTAAGCTTCAAACGCCTATTAGTTGTGTTTTTTATTTCATAATGGCTACTCTGTCGGAAATCTCGCTTGCATTGCATCAGAATACAAAATTTGGGAAGGAAGAAGGCAAAGCCAACTCAGACCCAGAGAACATTTAGGAAATTGCCACACAGGAAACCACAAATTGGCTGAGGAACCCAAAACAATGACAGCAAGCCAGAATTGCAGCAAGCCAACAACTGTACCCTCTTTGAAAAAGACAGGTCCTCCAGTACCCTGAACTCCATATTGCAGCCTGAAAACCAAGCTCACATCAGAAAATTCATTACAAACCATGATAAATCAGGAAAATGTGAAAAAGCCAAAGAAATGCAAGAGTCCTTTTTGATATTTGGCTGGATTCAGATACAAGGAAACTGGCTGTTTCCAGATTCATACCCCCCTTCCACAGACTGACTTTGGAATTCTGATTGAATTCACCTCAAAATCGCACTCACACTCAATTTGGAGGGAATTAGAATCTGTCACCTCAGCAGAAGGGTTCTATGTCATTTTCCAAAACACAGAAACTCATCTTGGTCGTGTAGCCTGTAGATTTATAATCCTGAAAGGGCAATTCGCTGTGTTTTTTTTTTTTTCTTTCATAATGGCTACTCTCCAAAATCTTGCTTGTATTGCATCAAAATGCAAAATTTGGAAATAATTTGGGAAGGCAAAACCGACTCAGACCCAGAAAACATTTAGGAAATTGGCACTCAAGAAACCACAAATCGGCTGAGGCACCCAAAACAATGACAGCAAGCCAGAATTGGAGCAAGCCAACAGCTGTGCCCTGATTGAAAAAGACCCTCCTCCGGTTCCCTGAACTGCATATTGCAGCCTCTAAACCAAAGGTCATATCAGAAAATTCATTACAAATCATGATAAATAAGAAAAAAGAGAAAAATCCAAAGAAATGCAAGAATCCATAATGATATTGGGTTTGATTTAGTTGCAAGGAAACCGGCTGTTCCCAGATTCATCCACCACTAAAGCTGACTGCCTGTGGAATTCTGACTGAATTAACCTGACAATCGCAGTGAAACTCAAGAAACCAAATTTCAGCTGAGGCACCCAAAACACTGACAGGAAGCCAGAATTAGAGCACACAAACAGCTGTGCCCTGTTTGAAAAAGACCATTCCTCCGGTGCCCTGAACTCTATATTGCAGCCTCAAAACCAAAGCTCACATCAGAAAATTCATTACAAACCATGATAAATAAGGGAAATGTGAAAAAGCCAAAGAAATGCAAGAGTTCTTTGTGATATTTGGCTGGATTCAGATAAAAGGAAACTGGCTGTTTCCAGATTCATCCCAACCTTCCACAGACTGACTTTGGAATTCTGATTGAATTCACCTCAAAATCGCACTCACACTCAATTTGGAGTGAGTTAAAATCTGTCCCCTCAGCAGAAGGGTTCCATGACTTTTTCCAAAACACAGAAACTCATCTTGGGCGTGTTGCCTGTAGATTTCTAATCCTGAAAGGGCAATGCGCTGTGTTTTTTTTTTTTCTTTCATAATGGCTACTCTCCAAAATCTTGCTTGTATTGCATCAGAATACAAAATTTGGGAATAAGTAGGCAAAACCGACTCAGACCCAGAAAACATTTAGGAAATTGGCACTCAAGAAACCACAAATCAGCTGAGACACCCAAAACAATGACAGCAAGCCAGAATTGGAGCAAGCCAAGAGCTGTGCCCTGATTGAAAAAGAACCTTCCTCTTGTGCCTGAACTCAATATGCCAGCCTCAAAACCAAAGCTCACATCAGAAAATTCATTACAAACCATGATAAATACGACAAAAGAGAAAAAAGCCAAAAAAATGCAAGAATCCATAATGATATAAGGCTTGATTTAGTCACAAGGAAACCGGCTGTTCCCGGATTCATCCACCCCTCCAGCTGACTGCCTGTGGAATTCTGACTGAATTAACCTGAAAATCACAGTGAAACTCAGTTTGGAGGCAATTAATATCTGTCACCTCAGCCAAAGTGTTCCATTTTATTTTCATAAACACAAAAACTCACCTTGGTCATGTTACCTGTAGATTTCTAAGCTTCAAACGCCTATTTGTTGTGTTTTTTATTTCATAATGGCTACTCTGTACAAACTCTTCTTTGCATTGCATCAGAATACAAAATTTGGGAAGGAAGAAGGCAAAGCCAACTCAGACCCAGAAAACATTTGGGAAATTGCCACACAAGAAACCACAAATCTGCTGAAGTACTCAAAATAAGGACAGCGAGCCAGAACTGCAGCCAGCCAACAGCTGTGCCCTGATTGAAAAAGAACCATCCTCTTCTGCCCTGAACTCAATATGCCAGCCTCAAAACCAAAGCTCACATCAGAAAATTAATTACAAACCATGATAAATAAGAAAAAAGAGAAAAAAGCCAAAGAAATGCAAGAGCACTTTGTGATATTTGGCTGGATTTAGACACAAGGAAACTGGCTGTTTCCAGATTCATCCCCCCCTTCCACAGACTGACTTTGGAATTCTGATTGAATTCACCTCAAAATCGCACTCACACTCATTTGGGAGGGAATTAGAATCTGTCCCCTCAGCAGAAGCGTTCTATGTCATTTTCCAAAACACAGAAACTCATCTTGGTCGTGTTTCCTGTAGATTTCTAATCCTGAAAGGGCAATGCGCTGTGTTTTTTTTTTTTTTCTTTCTTTCATAATGGCTACTCTCCAAAATCTTGCTTGTATTGCATCAGAATACAAAATTTGGGAAGGAAGAAGACAAAACCAACTCAGACCCCGAAAACATTTAGGAAATTGGCACTCAAGAAACCACAAATCGGCTGAGGCACCCAAAACAATGACAGCAAGCCAGAAGTGGAGCAAGCCAACAGCTGTGCCCTGATTGAAAAAGAACCTTCCTCTTGTGCCCTGAACTCAATATGCCAGCCTCAAAACCAAAGCTCACATCAGAAAATTCATTACAAACCATGATAAATAAGGGAAATGTGAAAAAGCCAAAGAAATGCAAGAGTCCTTTGTGATATTTGGCAGGATTTAGACACAAAGAAACTGGCTGTTTCCAGATTCATCCCCCCCTTCCACAGACCGACTTTGGAATTCTGATTGAATTCACCTCAAAATCGCTCTCACACTCCATTTGGAGGGCATTAGAATCTGTCACCTCAGCAGAAGCGTTCCATGTCATTTTCCAAAACACAGAATCTCATCTTGGTTGTGTTGCCTATGGATTTCTAATCCTGAAAGGTCAATTTGCTGTGTTTTTTTTTTTTTTCTTTCATAATGGCTACTCTGTCCAAAATCTTGCTTGTATTGCATCAGAATACAAAATTTGGGAAGGAAGAAGACAAAACCAACTCAGACCCCGAAAACATTTAGGAAATTGCCACACAAGAAACCACAAATCAGCTGAGGCACCCAAAACAATGACAGCAAGCCAGAAGTGGAGCAAGCCAACAGCTGTGCCCTGATTGAAAAAGAACCTTCCTCTTGTGCCCTGAACTCAATACGCCAGCCTCAAAACCAAAGCTCCCATCAGAAAATTCATTACAAACCATGATAAATAAGGGAAATGTGAAAAAGCCAAAGAAATGCAAGAGTCCTTTGTGATATTTGGCAGGATTTAGACACAAAGAAACTGGCTGTTTCCAGATTCATCCCCCCCTTCCACAGACTGACTTTGGAATTCTGATTGAATTCACCTCAAGATCGCTCTCACACTCCATTTGGAGGGAATTAGAATCTGTCCCCTCAGCAGAAGCGTTCCATGTCATTTTCCAAAACACAGAATCTCACCTTGGTTGTGTTGCCTATGGATTTCTAATCCTGAATGGTAAATTTGCTGTGTTTTTTTTTTCTTTCATAATGGCTACTCTGTCCAAAATTTTGCTTGTATTGCATCAGAATACAAAATTTGGGAAGGAAGAAGGCAAAACCAACTCAGACCCAGAAAACATTTAGGAAATTGCCACACAAGAAACCACAAATCAGCTGAGGTACCCAAAACAATGACAGCAAGCCAGAAGTGGAGCAAGCCAACAGCTGTGCCCTGATTGAAAAAGAACCTTCCTCTTGTGCCCTGAACTCAATATGCCAGCCTCAAAACCAAAGCTCACATCAGAAAATTCATTACAAGCCATGATAAATAAGAAAAAAGAGAAAAAAGCCAAAGAATTGCAAGAATCCATAATGATATAGGGCTTGATTTAGTCGCTAGGAAACCGGCTGTTCCTGGATTCATCTACCCCTCCAGCTGACTGCCTGTGGAATTCTGACTGAATTAACCTGAAAATCACAGTGAAACTCAGTTTGGAGGCAATTAATATCTGTCACCTCAGCCAAAGTGTTCCATTTGATTTTCCAAAACACAAAAACTCACCTTGGTAGTGTTACTTGTAGATTTCTAAGCTTCAAACGCCTATTAGTTGTGTTTTTTCTTTCGTAATGGCTATTCTGTACAAACTCTTCTTTGCATTGCATCAGAATACAAAATTTGGGAAGGAAGAAGGCAAAGCCAACTCAGACCCTGAAAACATTTGGGAAATTGCCACACAAGAAACCACAAATCGGCTGAGGCACTCAAAACAATGACAGCAAGCCAGAAGTGGAGCAAGCCAACAGCTGTGCCCTGATTGAAAAAGAACCATCCTCTTGTGCCCTGAACTCCATATTGCAGCCTCAAAACCAAAGCTCACATCAGAAAATTCATTACAAACCATGATAAATAAGGGAAATGTGAAAAAGCCAAAGAAATGCAAGAGTCCTTTGTGATATTTGGCAGGATTTAGACACAAAGAAACTGGCTGTTTCCAGATTCATCCCCCCCTTCCACAGACTGACTTTGGAATTCTGATTGAATTCACCTCAAAATCGCACTCACACTCCATTTGGAGGGAATTAGAATCTGTCACCTCAGCAGAAGCGTTCCATGTCATTTTCCAAAACACAGAATCTCATCTTGGTTGTGTTGCCTATGGATTTCTAATCCTGAAAGGTCAATTTGCTGTGTTTTTTTTTTTTTTTTCTTTCATAATGGCTACTCTCCAAAATCTTGCTTGTATTGCATCAGAATACAAAATTTGGGAAGGAAGAAGGCAAAACCAACTCAGACCCAGAAAACATTTAGGAAATTGCCACACAAGAAACCACAAATCAGCTGAGGCACCCAAAACAATGACAGCAAGCCAGAAGTGGAGCAAGCCAACAGCTGTGCCCTGATTGAAAAAGAACCTTCCTCTTGTGCCCTGAACTCAATATGAGAGCCTCAAATCTAAGCTCACATCAGAAAATTCATACAAACCATGATAAATAAGGGAAATGTGAAAAAGCTGAAGAAATGCAAGCCTGTGGAATCCTAACTGAATTAACTGAATTAACCTGAAAATCGCAGTGAAACTGAGTTTGGAGGCAATTAATATCTGTCACCTCAGCCAAAATGTTCCATTTCATTTTCCAAAACACAAAAACAACTTGGTCATGTTACCTGTAGATTTGTACGCTTCAAACACCTATTTGTTGTGTTTTTTATTTCATAATGGCTACTCTGTCCAAAATCTTGCTTGTATTGCATCAGAATACTAAATTTGGGAAGGAAGAAGGCAACACCAAATCAGACCCAGAGAACATTTAGGAAATTGCCACACAAGAAACCACAAATCAGCTGAGGCACCCAAAACAATGACAGCAAGCCAGAATTGGAGCAAGACAACAGCTGTGCCCTGATTGAAAAAGAACCTTCCTCTTGTACCCTGAACTCAATATGCCAGCCTCAAAACCAAAGCTCACATCAGAAAATTCATTACAAACCATGATAAATAAGAAAAAAGAGAAAAAAGCCAAAAAAATGCAAGAATCCATGATGATATAGGGCTTGATTTAGTCGCTAGGAAACCAGCTGTTCACGGATTCATCCACCCCTCCAGCTGACAGCCTGTGGAATTCTGACTGAATTAACCTGAAAATCGCAGTGAAACTCAGTTTGGAGGCAATTAATATCTGTCACCTCAGCCAAAGTGTTCCATTTTATGTTCCAAAACACAAAAACTCACCTTGGTCATGTTACCTGTTTATTTCTAAGCTTCAAACGCCTATTAGTTGTGTTTTTATTTCATAATGGTTCTCTGTCGGAAATCTCGCTTGCATTGCATCAGAATGCAAAATTTGGGAAGGAAGAAGGCAAATCCAACTCAGACCCAGAGAACATTTAGGAAATTGCCACACAGGAAACCACAAATTGGCTGAGGAACCCAAAACAATGACAGCAAGCCAGAATTGCAGCAAGCCAACAACTGTACCCTCTTTGAAAAAGACAGGTCCTCCAGTACCCTGAACTCCATATTGCAGCCTCAGAACCAAGCTCACATCAGAAAATTCATTACAAACCATGATAAATCAGGAAAATGTGAAAAAGCCAAAGAAATGCAAGAGTCCTTTTTGATATTTGGCTGGATTCAGATACAAGGAAACTGGCTGTTTCCAGATTCATACCCCCCTTCCACAGACTGACTTTGGAATTCTGATTGAATTCACCTCAAAATCGCACTCACACTCAATTTGGAGGGAATTAGAATCTGTCACCTCAGCAGAAGGGTTCTATGTCATTTTCCAAAACACAGAAACTCATCTTGGTCGTGTAGCCTGTAGATTTATAATCCTGAAAGGGCAATTCGCTGTGTTTTTTTTTTTTCTTTCATAATGGCTACTCTCCAAAATCTTGCTTGTATTGCATCAGAATACAAAATTTGGGAATAAGAAGGCAAAACCGACTCAGACCCAGAAAACATTTAGGAAATTGGCACTCAAGAAACCACAAATCGGCTGAGGCACCCAAAACAATGACAGCAAGCCAGAATTGGAGCAAGCCAACAGCTGTGCCCTGATTGAAAAAGACCCTCCTCCGGTTCCCTGAACTGCATATTGCAGCCTCTAAACCAAAGCTCATATCAGAAAATTCATTACAAATCATGATAAATAAGAAAAAAGAGAAAAATCCAAAGAAATGCAAGAATCCATAATGATATTGGGTTTGATTTAGTTGCAAGGAAACCGGCTGTTCCCAGATTCATCCACCACTAAAGCTGACTGCCTGTGGAATTCTGACTGAATTAACCTGACAATCGCAGTGAAACTCAAGAAACCAAATTTCAGCTGAGGCACCCAAAACACTGACAGGAAGCCAGAATTAGAGCACACAAACAGCTGTGCCCTGTTTGAAAAAGACCATTCCTCCGGTGCCCTGAACTCTATATTGCAGCCTCAAAACCAAAGCTCACATCAGAAAATTCATTACAAACCATGATAAATAAGGGAAATGTGAAAAAGCCAAAGAAATGCAAGAGTTCTTTGTGATATTTGGCTGGATTCAGATAAAAGGAAACTGGCTGTTTCCAGATTCATCCCAACCTTCCACAGACTGACTTTGGAATTCTGATTGAATTCACCTCAAAATCGCACTCACACTCAATTTGGAGTGAGTTAAAATCTGTCCCCTCAGCAGAAGGGTTCCATGACTTTTTCCAAAACACAGAAACTCATCTTGGGCGTGTTGCCTGTAGATTTCTAATCCTGAAAGGGCAATGCGCTGTGTTTTTTTTTTTTCTTTCATAATGGCTACTCTCCAAAATCTTGCTTGTATTGCATCAGAATACAAAATTTGGGAATAAGTAGGCAAAACTGACTCAGACCCAGAAAACATTTAGGAAATTGGCACTCAAGAAACCACAAATCAGCTGAGACACCCAAAACAATGACAGCAAGCCAGAATTGGAGCAAGCCAACAGCTGTGCCCTGATTGAAAAAGAACCTTCCTCTTGTGCCTGAACTCAATATGCCAGCCTCAAAACCAAAGCTCACATCAGAAAATTCATTACAAACCATGATAAATACGACAAAAGAGAAAAAAGCCAAAAAAATGCAAGAATCCATAATGATATAAGGCTTGATTTAGTCACAAGGAAACCGGCTGTTCCCGGATTCATCCACCCCTCCAGCTGACTGCCTGTGGAATTCTGACTGAATTAACCTGAAAATCGCAGTGAAACTCAGTTTGGAGGCAATTAATATCTGTCACCTCAGCCAAAGTGTTCCATTTTCTTTTCATAAACACAAAAACTCACCTTGGTTATGTTACCTGTAGATTTCTAAGCTTCAAACGCCTATTTGTTGTGTTTTTTATTTCATAATGGCTACTCTGTACAAACTCTTCTTTGCATTGCATCAGAATACAAAATTTGGGAAGGAAGAAGGCAAAGCCAACTCAGACCCAGAAAACATTTGGGAAATTGCCACACAAGAAACCACAAATCTGCTGAAGTACTCAAAATAAGGACAGCGAGCCAGAACTGCAGCCAGCCAACAGCTGTGCCCTGATTGAAAAAGAACCATCCTCTTCTGCCCTGAACTCAATATGCCAGCCTCAAAACCAAAGCTCACATGAGAAAATTAATTACAAACCATGATAAATAAGAAAAAAGAGAAAAAAGCCAAAGAAATGCAAGAGCACTTTGTGATATTTGGCTGGATTTAGACACAAGGAAACTGGCTGTTTCCAGATTCATCCCCCCCTTCCACAGACTGACTTTGGAATTCTGATTGAATTCACCTCAAAATCGCACTCACACTCATTTGGGAGGGAATTAGAATCTGTCCCCTCAGCAGAAGCGTTCTATGTCATTTTCCAAAACACAGAAACTCATCTTGGTCGTGTTTCCTGTAGATTTCTAATCCTGAAAGGGCAATGCGCTGTGTTTTTTTTTTTTTTTCTTTCTTTCATAATGGCTACTCTCCAAAATCTTGCTTGTATTGCATCAGAATACAAAATTTGGGAATAAGAAGGCAAAACCGACTCAGACCCAGAAAACATTTAGGAAATTGGCACTCAAGAAACCACAAATCGGCTGAGGCACCCAAAACAATGACAGCAAGCCAGAAGTGGAGCAAGCCAACAGCTGTGCCCTGATTGAAAAAGAACCTTCCTCTTGTGCCCTGAACTCAATATGCCAGCCTCAAAACCAAAGCTCACATCAGAAAATTCATTACAAACCATGATAAATAAGGGAAATGTGAAAAAGCCAAAGAAATGCAAGAGTCCTTTGTGATATTTGGCAGGATTTAGACACAAAGAAACTGGCTGTTTCCAGATTCATCCCCCCCTTCCACAGACCGACTTTGGAATTCTGATTGAATTCACCTCAAAATCGCTCTCACACTCCATTTGGAGGGCATTAGAATCTGTCACCTCAGCAGAAGCGTTCCATGTCATTTTCCAAAACACAGAATCTCATCTTGGTTGTGTTGCCTATGGATTTCTAATCCTGAAAGGTCAATTTGCTGTGTTTTTTTTTTTTTCTTTCATAATGGCTACTCTGTCCAAAATCTTGCTTGTATTGCATCAGAATACAAAATTTGGGAAGGAAGAAGACAAAACCAACTCAGACCCCGAAAACATTTAGGAAATTGCCACACAAGAAACCACAAATCAGCTGAGGCACCCAAAACAATGACAGCAAGCCAGAAGTGGAGCAAGCCAACAGCTGTGCCCTGATTGAAAAAGAACCTTCCTCTTGTGCCCTGAACTCAATACGCCAGCCTCAAAACCAAAGCTCACATCAGAAAATTCATTACAAACCATGATAAATAAGGGAAATGTGAAAAAGCCAAAGAAATGCAAGAATCCATAATGATATAGGGCTTGATTTAGTCGCTAGGAAACCGGCTGTTCCTGGATTCATCCACCCCTCCAGCTGACAGCCTGTGGAATTCTGACTGAATTAACCTGAAAATCACAGTGAAACTCAGTTTGGAGGCAATTAATATCTGTCACCTCAGCCAAAGTGTTCCATTTTATTTTCCAAAACACAAAAACTCACCTTGGTCATGTTACCTGTAGATTTCTAAGCTTCAAACGCCTATTTGTTGTGTTTTTTCTTTCATAATGGCTATTCTGTACAAACTCTTCTTTGCATTGCATCAGAATACAAAATTTGGGAAGGAAGAAGGTAAAGCCAACTCAGACCCTGAAAACATTTGGGAAATTGCCACACAAGAAACCACAAATCGGCTGAGACACTCAAAACAATGACAGCAAGCCAGAAGTGGAGCAAGCCAACAGCTGTGCCCTGATTGAAAAACAACCTGCCTCTTGTGCCCTGAACTCAATATGCCAGCCTCAAAACCAAAGCTCACATCAGAAAATTCATTACAAACCATGATAAATAAGAAAAAAGAGAAAAAAGCCAAAGAAATGCAAGAATCCATAATGATATTGGGTTTGATTTAGTTGCAAGGAAACCGGCTGTTCCCAGATTCATCCACCACTAAAGCTGACTGCCTGTGGAATTCTGACTGAATTAACCTGACAATCGCAGTGAAACTCAAGAAACCAAATATCAGCTGAGGCACCCAAAACAAAGACAATACCCAGAATTGGAGCAGGCCAACAGCTGTGCCCTGTTTGAAAAAGACCATTCCTCAGGTGCCCTGAACTCTATATTGCAGTCTGAAAACCAAAGCTCACATCAGAAAATTCATTACAAACCATGATAAATAAGGGAAATGTGAAAAAGCCAAAGAAATGCAAGAGTCCTTTGTGATATTTGGCAGGATTTAGACACAAAGAAACTGGCTGTTTCCAGATTCATCCCCCCCTTCCACAGACTGACTTTGGAATTCTGATTGAATTCACCTCAAAATCGCTCTCACACTCCATTTGGAGGGAATTACAATCTGTCCCCTCAGCAGAAGCGTTCTATGTCATTTTCCAAAACAAAGAAACTAATCTTGGTCTTGTTGCCTGTAGATTTCTAATCCTGAAAGGGCAATGCGCTTTTTTTTTTTTTCTTTCATAATGGCTACTCTCCAAAATCTTGCTTGTATTGCATCAGAATACAAAATTTGGGAATAAGAAGGCAAAACCGACTCAGACCCAGAAAACATTTAGGAAATCGGCACTCAAGAAACCACAAATCGGCTGAGGCACCCAAAACAATGACAGCAAGCCAGAAGTGGAGCAAGCCAACAGCTGTGCCCTGATTGAAAAAGAACCTTCCTCTTGTGCCCTGAACTCAATATGCCAGCCTCAAAACCAAAGCTCACATCAGAAAATTCATTACAAACCATGATAAATAAGGGAAATGTGAAAAAGCCAAAGAAATGCAAGAGTCCTTTGTGATATTTGGCAGGATTTAGACACAAAGAAACTGGCTGTTTCCAGATTCATCCACCCCTTCCACAGACCGACTTTGGAATTCTGATTGAATTCACCTCAAAATCGCTCTCACACTCCATTTGGAGGGCATTAGAATCTGTCCCCTCAGCAGAAGCGTTCCATGTCATTTTCCAAAACACAGATCTCACCTTGGTTGTGTTGCCTATGGATTTCTAATCCTGAAAGGTCAATTTGCTGTGTTTTTTTTTTTCTTTCATAATGGCTACTCTGTCCAAAATCTTGCTTGTATTGCATCAGAATACAAAAATTGGGAAGGAAGAAGACAAAACCAACTCAGACCCCGAAAACATTTAGGAAATTGCCACACAAGAAACCACAAATCAGCTGAGGCACCCAAAACAATGACAGCAAGCCAGAAGTGGAGCAAGCCAACAGCTGTGCCCTGATTGAAAAAGAACCTTCCTCTTGTGCCCTGAACTCAATATGCCAGCCTCAAAACCAAAGCTCACATCAGAAAATTCATTACAAACCAAGATAAATAAGAAAAAAGAGAAAAAAGCCAAAAAAATGCAAGAATCCATAATGATATAGGGCTTGATTTAGTCTCTAGGAAACCGGCTGTTCCCAGATACATCCACCCCTCCAGCTGACAGCCTGTGGAATTCTGACTGAATTAACCTGAAAATCACTGTGAAACTCAGTTTGGAGGCCATTAATATCTGTCACCTCAGCCAAAGTGTCCATTTTATTTTCATAAACACAAAAACTCACCTTGGTCATGTTACCTGTAGATTTCTAAGCTTCAAACGCCTATTTGTTGTGTTTTTTCTTTCATAATGGCTATTCTGTACAAACTCTTCTTTACATTGCATCAGAATACAAAATTTGGGAAGGAAGAAGGCAAAGCCAACTCAGACCCTGAAAACATTTGGGAAATTGCCACACAAGAAACCACAAATCGGCTGAGACACTCAAAACAATGACAGCAAGCCAGAAGTGGAGCAAGCCAACAGCTGTGCCCTGATTGAAAAAGAACCATCCTCTTGTGCCCTGAACTCAATATGCCAGCCTCAAAACCAAAGCTCACATCAGAAAATTCATTACAAACCATGATAAATAAGAAAAAAGAGAAAAAAGCCAAAGAAATGCAAGAATCCATAATGATATTGGGTTTGATTTAGTTGCAAGGAAACCGGCTGTTCCCAGATTCATACACCACTAAAGCTGACTGCCTGTGGAATTCTGACTGAATTAACCTGACAATTGCAGTGAAACTCAAGATACCAAATTTCAGCTGAGGCACCCAAAACAAAGACAATAGCCAGAATTGGAGCACACCAACAGCTGTGCCCTGTTTGAAAAAGACCATTCCTCAGGTGCCCTGAACTCTATATTGCAGCCTCAAAACCAAAGCGCACATCAGAAAATTCATTACAAACCATGATAAATAAGGGAAATGTGAAAAAGCCAAAGAAATGCAAGAGTCCTTTGTGATATTTGGCTGGATTTAGACACAAAGAAACTGGCTGTTTCCAGATACATCCCCCCCTTCCACAGATTGACTTTGGAATTCTGATTGAATTCACCTCAAAATCGCACTCACACTCATTTCGGAGGGAATTAGAATCTGTCCCCTCAGCAGAAGCGTTCTATGTCATTTTCCAAAACACAGAAACTCATCTTGGTTGTGTTGCCTGTAGATTTCTAATCCTGAAAGGGCAATGCGCTGTGTTTTTTTTTTTTTTCTTTCATAATGGCTACTCTCCAAAATCTTGCTTGTATTGCATCAGAATACAAAATTTGGGAATAAGAAGGCAAAACCGACTCAGACCCAGAAAACATTTAGGAAATTGCCACTCAAGAAACCACAAATCGGCTGAGGCACCCAAAACAATGACAGCAAGCCAGAAGTGGAGCAAGCCAAGAGCTGTGCCCTGATTGAAAAAGAACCTTCCTCTTGTGCCCTGAACTCAATATGCCAGCCTCAAAACCAAAGCTCACATCAGAAAATTCATTACAAACCATGATAAATAAGGGAAATGTGAAAAAGCCAAAGAAATGCAAGAGTCCTTTGTGATATTTGTCAGGATTTAGACACAAAGAAACTGGCTGTTTCCAGATTCATCCACCCCTTCCACAGACCGACTTTGGAATTCTGATTGAATTCACCTCAAAATCGCTCTCACACTCCATTTGGAGTGCATTAGAATCTGTCCCCTCAGCAGAAGCGTTCCATGTCATTTTCCAAAACACAGAATCTCATCTTGGTTGTGTTGCCTATGGATTTCTAATCCTGAAAGGTCAATTTGCTGTGTTTTTTTTTTTTTTTCTTTCATAATGGCTACTCTGTCCAAAATCTTGCTTGTATTGCATCAGAATACAAAATTTGGGAAGGCAGAAGGCAAAACCAACTCAGACCCCGAAAACATTTAGGAAATTGCCACTCAAGAAACCACAAATCAGCTGAGGCACCCAAAACAATGACAGCAAGGCAGAAGTGGAGTAAGCCAACAGCTGTGCCCTGATTGAAAAAGAACCTTCCTCTTGTGCCCTGAACTCAATATGCCAGCCTCAAAACCAAAGCTCACATCAGAAAATTCATTACAAACCATGATAAATAAGAAAAAAGAGAAAAAAGCCAAAAAAATGCAAGAATCCATAATGATATAGGGCTTGATTTAGTCGCTAGGAAACCGGCTGTTCCCGGATTCATCCACCCCTCCAGCTGACAGCCTGTGGAATTCTGACTGAATTAACCTGAAAATCACAGTGAAACTCAGTTTGGAGGCAATTAATATCTGTCACCTCAGCCAAAGTGTTCCATTTTATTTTCCAAAACACAAAAACTCACCTTGGTCATGTTACCTGTAGATTTCTAAGCTTCAAACGCCTATTTGTTGTGTTTTTTTTATTTCATAATGGCTATTCTGTACAAACTCTTCTTTGCATTGCATCAGAATACAAAATTTGGGAAGGAAGAAGGCAAAGCCAACACAGACCTGAAAACATTTGGGAAATTGCCACACAAGAAACCAGAAATCGGCTGAGGCACTCAAAACAATGACAGCAAGCCAGAATTGGAGCAAGCCAACAGCTGTGCCCTGATTGAAAAAGAACCATCCTCTTGTGCCCTGAACTCAATATGCCAGCCTCAAAACCAAAGCTCACATCAGAAAATTCATTACAAACCATGATAAATAAGAAAAAAGAGAAAAAATCCAAAGAAATGCAAGAATCCATAATGATATTGGGTTTGATTTAGTTGCAAGGAAACCGGCTGTTCCCAGATTCATCCACCACTAAAGCTGACTGCCTGTGGAATTCTGACTGAATTAACCTGACAATCCCAGTGAAACTCAAGAAACCAAATTTCAGCTGAGGCACCCAAAACAAAGACAATAGCCAGAATTGGAGCACACCAACAGCTGTGCCCTGTTTGAAAAAGACCATTCCTCCGATGCCCTGAACTCTATATTGCAGTCTCAAAACCAAAGCTCACATCAGAAAATTCATTACAAACCATGATAAATAAGAAAAAAGAGAGAAAAGCCAAAAAAATGCAAGAATTCATAATGATATAGGGCTTGATTTAGTCGCTAGGAAACCGGCTGTTCCCAGATACATCCACCCCTCCAGCTGACAGCCTGTGGAATTCTGACTGAATTAACCTGAAAATCACAGTGAAACTCAGTTTGGAGGCAATTAATATCTGTCACCTCAGCCAAAGTGTTCCATTTTATTTTCATAAACACAAAAACTCACCTTGGTCATGTTACCTGAAGATTTCTAAGCTTCAAACGCCTATTTGTTGTGTTTTTTCTTTCATAATGGCTATTCTGTACAAAGTCTTCTTTAAATTGCATCAGAATACAAAATTTGGGAAGGAAGAAGGCAAAGCCAACTCAGACCCTGAAAACATTTGGGAAATTGCCACACAAGAAACCACAAATCGGCTGAGGCACTCAAAACAATGACAGCAAGCCAGAAGTGGAGCAAGCCAACAGCTGTGCCCTGATTGAAAAAGAACCATCCTCTTGTGCCCTGAACTCCATATTGCAGCCTCAACCAAAGCTCACATCAGAAAATTCATTACAAACCATGATAAATAAGAAAAAAGAGAAAAAAGCCAAAGAAATCTAAGAATCCATAATGATATTGGGTTTGATTTAGTTGCAAGGAAACCGGCTGTTCCCAGATTCATCCACCACTAAAGCTGACTGCCTGTGGAATTCTGACTGAATTAACCTGACAATCGCAGTGAAACTCAAGAAACCAAATTTCAGCTGAGGCACCAAAAACAAAGACAATAGCCAGAATTGGAGCAGGCCAACAGCTGTGCCCTGTTTGAAAAAGACCATTCCTCCTGTGCCCTGAACTCTATATTGCAGCCTCAAAACCAAAGGTCACATCAGAAAATTCATTACAAACCATGATAAATAAGGGAAATGTGAAAAAGCCAAAGAAATGCAAGAGTCCTTTGTGATATTTGGCAGGATTTAGACACAAAGAAACTGGCTGTTTCCAGATTCATCCCCCCCTTCCACAGACTGACTTTGGAATTCTGATTGAATTCACCTCAAAATCGCTCTCACACTCCATTTGGAGGGCATTAGAATCTGTCCCCTCAGCAGAAGCGTTCCATGTCATTTTCCAAAACACAGATCTCACCTTGGTTGTGTTGCCTATGGATTTCTAATCCTGAAAGGTCAATTTGCTGTGTTTTTTTTTTTCTTTCATAATGGCTACTCTGTCCAAAATCTTGCTTGTATTGCATCAGAATACAAAAATTGGGAAGGAAGAAGACAAAACCAACTCAGACCCCGAAAACATTTAGGAAATTGCCACACAAGAAACCACAAATCAGCTGAGGCACCCAAAACAATGACAGCAAGCCAGAAGTGGAGCAAGCCAACAGCTGTGCCCTGATTGAAAAAGAACCTTCCTCTTGTGCCCTGAACTCAATATGCCAGCCTCAAAACCAAAGCTCACATCAGAAAATTCATTACAAACCAAGATAAATAAGAAAAAAGAGAAAAAAGCCAAAAAAATGCAAGAATCCATAATGATATAGGGCTTGATTTAGTCTCTAGGAAACCGGCTGTTCCCAGATACATCCACCCCTCCAGCTGACAGCCTGTGGAATTCTGACTGAATTAACCTGAAAATCACTGTGAAACTCAGTTTGGAGGCCATTAATATCTGTCACCTCAGCCAAAGTGTCCATTTTATTTTCATAAACACAAAAACTCACCTTGGTCATGTTACCTGTAGATTTCTAAGCTTCAAACGCCTATTTGTTGTGTTTTTTCTTTCATAATGGCTATTCTGTACAAACTCTTCTTTACATTGCATCAGAATACAAAATTTGGGAAGGAAGAAGGCAAAGCCAACTCAGACCCTGAAAACATTTGGGAAATTGCCACACAAGAAACCACAAATCGGCTGAGACACTCAAAACAATGACAGCAAGCCAGAAGTGGAGCAAGCCAACAGCTGTGCCCTGATTGAAAAAGAACCATCCTCTTGTGCCCTGAACTCAATATGCCAGCCTCAAAACCAAAGCTCACATCAGAAAATTCATTACAAACCATGATAAATAAGAAAAAAGAGAAAAAAGCCAAAGAAATGCAAGAATCCATAATGATATTGGGTTTGATTTAGTTGCAAGGAAACCGGCTGTTCCCAGATTCATCCACCACTAAAGCTGACTGCCTGTGGAATTCTGACTGAATTAACCTGACAATTGCAGTGAAACTCAAGATACCAAATTTCAGCTGAGGCACCCAAAACAAAGACAATAGCCAGAATTGGAGCACACCAACAGCTGTGCCCTGTTTGAAAAAGACCATTCCTCAGGTGCCCTGAACTCTATATTGCAGCCTCAAAACCAAAGCGCACATCAGAAAATTCATTACAAACCATGATAAATAAGGGAAATGTGAAAAAGCCAAAGAAATGCAAGAGTCCTTTGTGATATTTGGCTGGATTTAGACACAAAGAAACTGGCTGTTTCCAGATACATCCCCCCCTTCCACAGATTGACTTTGGAATTCTGATTGAATTCACCTCAAAATCGCACTCACACTCATTTCGGAGGGAATTAGAATCTGTCCCCTCAGCAGAAGCGTTCTATGTCATTTTCCAAAACACAGAAACTCATCTTGGTTGTGTTGCCTGTAGATTTCTAATCCTGAAAGGGCAATGCGCTGTGTTTTTTTTTTTTTTCTTTCATAATGGCTACTCTCCAAAATCTTGCTTGTATTGCATCAGAATACAAAATTTGGGAATAAGAAGGCAAAACCGACTCAGACCCAGAAAACATTTAGGAAATTGCCACTCAAGAAACCACAAATCGGCTGAGGCACCCAAAACAATGACAGCAAGCCAGAAGTGGAGCAAGCCAAGAGCTGTGCCCTGATTGAAAAAGAACCTTCCTCTTGTGCCCTGAACTCAATATGCCAGCCTCAAAACCAAAGCTCACATCAGAAAATTCATTACAAACCATGATAAATAAGGGAAATGTGAAAAAGCCAAAGAAATGCAAGAGTCCTTTGTGATATTTGTCAGGATTTAGACACAAAGAAACTGGCTGTTTCCAGATTCATCCACCCCTTCCACAGACCGACTTTGGAATTCTGATTGAATTCACCTCAAAATCGCTCTCACACTCCATTTGGAGTGCATTAGAATCTGTCCCCTCAGCAGAAGCGTTCCATGTCATTTTCCAAAACACAGAATCTCATCTTGGTTGTGTTGCCTATGGATTTCTAATCCTGAAAGGTCAATTTGCTGTGTTTTTTTTTTTTTTTCTTTCATAATGGCTACTCTGTCCAAAATCTTGCTTGTATTGCATCAGAATACAAAATTTGGGAAGGCAGAAGGCAAAACCAACTCAGACCCCGAAAACATTTAGGAAATTGCCACTCAAGAAACCACAAATCAGCTGAGGCACCCAAAACAATGACAGCAAGGCAGAAGTGGAGTAAGCCAACAGCTGTGCCCTGATTGAAAAAGAACCTTCCTCTTGTGCCCTGAACTCAATATGCCAGCCTCAAAACCAAAGCTCACATCAGAAAATTCATTACAAACCATGATAAATAAGAAAAAAGAGAAAAAAGCCAAAAAAATGCAAGAATCCATAATGATATAGGGCTTGATTTAGTCGCTAGGAAACCGGCTGTTCCCGGATTCATCCACCCCTCCAGCTGACGGCCTGTGGAATTCTGACTGAATTAACCTGAAAATCACAGTGAAACTCAGTTTGGAGGCAATTAATATCTGTCACCTCAGCCAAAGTGTTCCATTTTATTTTCATAAACACAAAAACTCACCTTGGTCATGTTACCTGTAGATTTCTAAGTTTCAAACGCCTATTTGTTGTGTTTTTTTTATTTCATAATGGCTATTCTGTACAAACTCTTCTTTGCATTGCATCAGAATACAAAATTTGGGAAGGAAGAAGGCAAAGCCAACACAGACCTGAAAACATTTGGGAAATTGCCACACAAGAAACCAGAAATCGGCTGAGGCACTCAAAACAATGACAGCAAGCCAGAATTGGAGCAAGCCAACAGCTGTGCCCTGATTGAAAAAGAACCATCCTCTTGTGCCCTGAACTCAATATGCCAGCCTCAAAACCAAAGCTCACATCAGAAAATTCATTACAAACCATGATAAATAAGAAAAAAGAGAAAAAATCCAAAGAAATGCAAGAATCCATAATGATATTGGGTTTGATTTAGTTGCAAGGAAACCGGCTGTTCCCAGATTCATCCACCACTAAAGCTGACTGCCTGTGGAATTCTGACTGAATTAACCTGACAATCCCAGTGAAACTCAAGAAACCAAATTTCAGCTGAGGCACCCAAAACAAAGACAATAGCCAGAATTGGAGCACACCAACAGCTGTGCCCTGTTTGAAAAAGACCATTCCTCCGATGCCCTGAACTCTATATTGCAGTCTCAAAACCAAAGCTCACATCAGAAAATTCATTACAAACCATGATAAATAAGAAAAAAGAGAGAAAAGCCAAAAAAATGCAAGAATTCATAATGATATAGGGCTTGATTTAGTCGCTAGGAAACCGGCTGTTCCCAGATACATCCACCCCTCCAGCTGACAGCCTGTGGAATTCTGACTGAATTAACCTGAAAATCACAGTGAAACTCAGTTTGGAGGCAATTAATATCTGTCACCTCAGCCAAAGTGTTCCATTTTATTTTCATAAACACAAAAACTCACCTTGGTCATGTTACCTGAAGATTTCTAAGCTTCAAACGCCTATTTGTTGTGTTTTTTCTTTCATAATGGCTATTCTGTACAAAGTCTTCTTTAAATTGCATCAGAATACAAAATTTGGGAAGGAAGAAGGCAAAGCCAACTCAGACCCTGAAAACATTTGGGAAATTGCCACACAAGAAACCACAAATCGGCTGAGGCACTCAAAACAATGACAGCAAGCCAGAAGTGGAGCAAGCCAACAGCTGTGCCCTGATTGAAAAAGAACCATCCTCTTGTGCCCTGAACTCCATATTGCAGCCTCAACCAAAGCTCACATCAGAAAATTCATTACAAACCATGATAAATAAGAAAAAAGAGAAAAAAGCCAAAGAAATCTAAGAATCCATAATGATATTGGGTTTGATTTAGTTGCAAGGAAACCGGCTGTTCCCAGATTCATCCACCACTAAAGCTGACTGCCTGTGGAATTCTGACTGAATTAACCTGACAATCGCAGTGAAACTCAAGAAACCAAATTTCAGCTGAGGCACCAAAAACAAAGACAATAGCCAGAATTGGAGCAGGCCAACAGCTGTGCCCTGTTTGAAAAAGACCATTCCTCCTGTGCCCTGAACTCTATATTGCAGCCTCAAAACCAAAGGTCACATCAGAAAATTCATTACAAACCATGATAAATAAGGGAAATGTGAAAAAGCCAAAGAAATGCAAGAGTCCTTTGTGATATTTGGCAGGATTTAGACACAAAGAAACTGGCTGTTTCCAGATTCATCCCCCCCTTCCACAGACTGACTTTGGAATTCTGATTGAATTCACCTCAAAATCGCTCTCACACTCCATTTGGAGGGAATTAGAATCTTTCACCTCAGCAGAAGCGTTCCATGTCATTTTCCAAAACACAGAATCTCACCTTGGTTGTGTTGCCTATGGATTTCTAATCCTGAAAGGTCAATTTGCTGTGTTTTTTTTTTTTTCTTTCATAATGGCTACTCTGTCCAAAATCTTGCTTGTATTGCATCAGAATACAAAATTTGGGAAGGAAGAAGGCAAAACCAACTCAGACCCAGAAAACATTTAGGAAATTGCCACACAAGAAACCACAAATCAGCTGAGGCACCCAAAACAATGACAGCAAGCCAGAAGTGGAGCAAGCCAAGAGCTGTGCCCTGATTGAAAAAGAACCTTCCTCTTGTGCCCTGAACTCAATACGCCAGCCTCAAAACCAAAGCTCACATCAGAAAATTCATTACAAACCATGATAAATAAGAAAAAGAGAAAAAAGCCAAAGAAATGCAAGAATCCATAATGATATAAGGCTTGATTTAGTCACAAGGAAACCGGCTGTTCCCGGATTCATCCACCCCTCCAGCTGACTGCCTGTGGAATTCTGACTGAATTAACCTGAAAATCACAGTGAAACTCAGTTTGGAGGCAGTTAATATCTGTCACCTCAGCCAAAGTGTTCCATTTTTTTTTCCAAAACACAAAAACTCACCTTGGTCATGTTACCTGTAGATTTCTAAGCTTCAAATGCCTATTTGTTGGGTTTTTTATTTCATAATGGCTATTCTGTACAAACTCTTCTTTGCATTGCGTCAGAATACAAAATTTGGGAAGGAAGAAGGCAAAGCCAACTCAGACCCTGAAAACATTTGGGAAATTGCCACACAAGAAACCACAAATCGGCTGAGGCACTCAAAACAATGACAGCAAGCCAGAAGTGGAGCAAGCCAACAGCTGTGCCCTGATTGAAAAAGAAGCATCCTCTTGTGCCCTGAACTCCATATTGCAGCCTCAAAACCAAAGCTCACATCAGAAAATTCATTACAAACCATGATAAATAAGAAAAAAGTGAAAAAGCCAAAGAAATGCAAGAATCCATAATGATATTGGGTTTGATTTAGTTGCAAGGAAACCGGCTGTTCCCAGATTCATCCACCACTAAAGCTGACTGCCTGTGGAATTCTGACTGAATTAACCTGACAATCCCAGTGAAACTCAAGAAACCAAATTTCAGCTGAGGCACCCAAAACAAAGACAATAGCCAGAATTGGAGCAAACCAAGAGCTGTGTCCTGTTTGAAAAAGACCATTCCTCCGGTGCCCTGAACTCTATATTGCAGCCTCAAAACCAAAGTTCACATCAGAAAATTCATTACAAACCATGATAAATAAGGGAAATGTGAAAAAGCCAAAGAAATTCAAGAGTCCTTTATGATATTTGGCTGGATTTAGACACAAAGAAACTGGCTGTTTCCAGATTCATCCCCCCCTTCCACAGACTGACTCTGGAATTCTGATTGAATTCACCTCAATATCGCACTCACACTCATTTGGGAGGGAATTAGAATCGGTCCCCTCAGCAGAAGCGTTCTATGTCATTTTCCAAAACACAGAAACTCATCTTGGTTGTGTTGCCTGTAGATTTCTAATCCTGAAATGGCAATGCGCTGTGTTTTTTTTTTTTTCTTTCATAATGGCTACTCTCCAAAACATGCTTGTATTGCATCAGAATACAAAATTTGGGAATAAGAAGGCAAAACCGACTCAGACCCAGAAAACATTTAGGAAATTGGCACTCAAGAAACCACAAATCGGCTGAGGCACCCAAAACAATGACAGCAAGCCAGAATTGGAGCAAGCCAACAGCTGTGCCCTCATTGAAAAAGAACCTTCCTCTTGTGCCCTGAACTCAATATGCCAGCCTCAAAACCAAAGCTCACATCAGAAAATTCATTACAAACCATGAAAAATAAGAAAAATGAGAAAAAAGCCAAAAAAATGCAAGAATCCATGATGATATTGGACTTGATTTAGTCTCAAGAAAACCGAATGTTCCCGGATTCATCCACACCTCCAGCTGATGCCTGTGGAATTCTGACTGAATTAACCTGAAAATCACAGTGAAACTCAGTTTGGAGGCAATTAATATCTGTCACCTCAGCCAAAGTGTTCCATTTGATTTTCCAAAACACAAAAACTCACCTTGGTCGTGTTACCTGTAGATTTATATTCTTCAAATGCCCATTTGTAATGTTTTTTATTTCATAATGGCTACTCTGTCCAAACTCTTGTTTGTGTTGCGTCAGAATACAGAATTTGGGAATGAAGAAGGCAAAGCCAACTCAGACCCAGAAAACATTTAGGAAATTGCCACACAAGAAACCACAAATCGGCTGAGGCACCCAAAACAATGACAGCAAGCCAGAATTGAAGCAGGCCAACAGCTATGCCCTGTTTGAAAAAGACCATTCCTCCTGTGCACTGAACTCTATATTGCAGCCTCAAAACCAAAGCTCACATCAGAAAATTCATTACAAACCATGATAAAAAGAAAAAAGAGAAAGAAGCCAAAGAAATGCAAGAGTCCTTTGTGATATTGGGCTTGATTTAGTTGCAAGGAAACCAGCTGTTCCCGGATTCATCCACCCCTCCTAGCTGACTGGCTGTGGAATTCTGATTGAATTCACCTGAAAATCGCACTCACTCTCGATTTGGAGGAAATTAATATCTGCCCCTCAGTGGAAGGGTTCTATGTCATTTTCCAAAACCCAAAAACTCATCTTGGTCATGTTGCCTATGATTTCTAATCATGAAAACCCAATATGTTCTGTTTTTCAATTTCCTGATGGATCCTCGTTCTAAACCCTTGTTTGTATTGCATCAGAATACACAATTTGAAAAGGAAAAAGGCAAAACCAACTCAGACCAACAAAGCATTTAGGAAAAAGTCGCTCAAAATGAAAAATTGCCTGAGGCACCCAAAGCAATTACAGAAAGCCAGAATTGGAGAGAAACAACAGCTGTGCCCTAATTGAAAAAGACCATTCCTCTGGTTCCCTGAACTCCTTAAGCCAGCCTCAAAACCACAACCCACATCAGAAAATTTATTACAAACCATGATAAATAAGAAAATGTGAAAAATGCAAAAAAGAAAAAGAAATGCAAGAGTCCTTCGTGATATGGCGCTTGTTTTAGTACAAGGAAACCAGCTGTTTCCGGATTCATCCACCCCTCCCAGCTGACTGACTGTGGAATTCTGATTGTATTCACCTGAAAAGAGAGAACATTTATAAGTATATTGGGACTGTGGAACCTGTCATTTACCAATCACATGTTAGACTGAATCATAGACCAAATATAGGGAAGAAATCCTATGCATGTAAACCTTGTGGGAATTCATTCAGTATTAAATACCCTCCATCACAGCACTCATATTGTGGAAAACCCTCATGTGTGTAATGATTGTGTGGAAACCACTCACCAGAAGTCAGATCTCATTAGACATCAGAGAATTCACACAGGGTTGAAATCTTACAAATCTAATGACTGTGGGAAGTTCTTTGGCCAGAAGAAACACCTCATAAATCATCAGAGAATTCACACAGGTGAGAAACCTTTTGAATGTAATGACTGTGGAAAATCCTTTGGCCAGAAGGCAAACCTCATAAATCATCAGAGAATTCACACAGGTGAGAAACCTTATGAATGCAATTACTATGGAAAATCCTTTGGCCAGAAGGCAAACCTCATAAATCATCAGAGAATTCACAGAGGGGAGAAACCTTATGAATGCAATCATTGTGGAAAAGCCTTTGCTGAGAAATCAAAGCTCACAAAGCATCAGACAATTTGTACTGGGGGAAACCTTATGATTGCAATGACTGTGGAAAAACCTTTGCTGAGAAGTCAAACCTCAGAAAGTATCAGAGCCTTCACACCATGGAGAAAGCTTATAAATGAAATGACTGTGGAAAAGCCTTTGGTCCCATCCTTGCATACCAAGGATAAATCCCACTTGGTCTGGGTGGATGATCTTTCTGATGCATTGTTGGATTCAATTGGCCAGAATTCTGTTGCAGATCTTTGCATGTATGTTCATCAGGGAAATTGGTCTATAATTACTTTCTTTGTTGCACTTTTTTCAAGTTTAGGAATGAAGGTGATGTTGGCTTCATAGAAAGAATTTGGGAGAATCGCCTCTCTCTCAATTGTTTTGAATAACTTGAGAAGAATTGCAGTTAGTGCTTTAAATGTCTGTTAGAATTCAGCAGTGAAGCCTTCCAGTTTTGGGGTTTTCTTGGTAGTGATGGTCTTTATTACTGGTATCATTTCCATCTGGTTATGTGTGTGTTTAGGTTTTCTATATCTTTGTTGCTCAATTTAGGTAGGTTTTATGGATGGAAGGATGGTGGAAAGCCTCTTTGCTGTACTTCATAACTCATAAGATATCAGAGTATCCACACAGGGAATTTTCTACTTGACCTTTTTGTGCAAGTTATATCTCATGAAATATTAGAGAATTCACCAAGGGGAGAAATGCATGAATATAATACATGTGAATAGCCTTTGTGGTGCAAATCAGACCTCATCAAACATAAAAGAATTCTCATGGGGAGCAATTTTATGAATGTAATGACTCAGAGCCTTTTACCATAATTCAGCCCTCATTGTACATCATCAAATTCATATAGGGAAAAACTCCTTTGAAAGTAAAATCCCTTTAATTAGAAGCCATACCTCATAAGACAACAGGGAATTCACGTGGGAGAGAAACCTTATGGGTGTAATGAGTGTTGGAAAGCTCTGCCCAAATCTCTCCTTATATCAGAATGCACAACATATATATCTAATGAATGAAATAAATGTGAGAAAGTCATTTCACATAGGTAATGCCTCATAATCCATCATGGAATTTGAACAAGGGAGAGACCTTAACAATATAATGAATGTGGAAGAGCTTTTCTCCAAAATTCATGTAAGTATTGTGACAAAACCTTTTGCTGGAAATCACATCCTATCCAACAGAGACTCATGTAAAGGAGAAAGCTTATAAATATTATTAGAGTCAGAAGTCAATGGTACATCAGAGAATTGACACAGGTGGTTTCTTAGGCGTATACTGATTGTGCAAAAACATTTTCTTTATTTCAGGCTTGTATAGACACAGAATTCACAAAAGGTGATAGTCTTTGCATGCTGTAAATACAATAAAACCTTTAGCCAGAAATTAGACATCAACAGACTTCAGAGAATTCATAAGGAACAAAAGTCTATGCAATGAATTTGGAAAATGTATTTCTGTTATAAATCAGTCTTCAATTCCCATGAATAGACTCACAAATGAGAAAACATGCATGCATAGAAAAGTTTTGTACCATAAATTATCTCTAGATGGTAAACTAATATATCACACAAAAGAAATATCATGAGTGTAATGGAATTGGGAAACCCTTTGCTATAAGGCCGATTTCCAGAAAGCTTAGCAAGATTACAGAAAAGTCTCTGAAAATGTAACATGTCTGAAAGATTTGTTGGCATCACAAACTGGAGGATAGCTCAAGTGCATGTGTTTTTGTGCCTGGCATCCAAATTGATATCTCTTTTTCTTTGATGAATTCCTTGTTTATTTATTTAGCAGATTTAGAGACAAAGGATTCCTGTCCATTGATTTACTACTATATGCCCACAATTGCCATGGTAAAGTATATGGCAAAAACTGAGTGCTGGGGGCTGTGAATCTGATTCATCACTGATAACATTGAAGACATTGGTTCCTGGTTCTTATGCTGCTATGCATGGAAATGTTTCTCTAATTTCATTTTCAAATAGTTCATTGTTAATATAAAGAAATGCTTCTAATTTTTAAAATTTCATTGAAATAATTTGTGATTAATGTGTCCTAGTCATGCATTATTACAGGGTGTAGTGCAATATTTGCACACATTTATGCAGTAAAAAGTGATCAAGCTAAGCAACTACAGTTTTATTAAGTTTTTAAAGAGTTATTTATTTGAAAGACAGAGTTACAGAGAGAAGTAGCAGCAGAGAGAGAGAGAGGCCTTCCTCTGCCGGTTCACTCCCCAGATGGCCACAATGGCCGGAGCTCTGCCAATCTGATTCCAGGAACCAGGAGCTTCTTCCAGATCTCCCACTTGGGTGCAGGGACCCAAGGACTTGGGCCATCTTCTACTGCTTTCCCAGGCCATAGCAGAGAGTTGGATCAGAAGAGGAGCAGCCAGGACTAGAACTGGTACCCACAGGGGATGCTGGTGCTTCAGGCCAGGGTGTTAGCCCACTGTGCCACAATGCTGGCCCCCAAGCAACTACAGTTTCTAATTCTTCTCCATGATTTGAGACTACCAGGTCCTCTCCTTCAGTTCTTTACACAGAACCTAATATGGTTGAATGTAGTCATCTCATTATATTATGGAACACCAGAAGTTCTTTCTGCCTCTTTGATTTTTGATACCTATTATCCAATCCCCCTCTATCCCTAGCTGCTTCCCTTCTCAGCCTCTAGTAATCACAGTTCTGTGTTCAGATCCATTATTTTCTTTCACTTCCACATGCGACAAGGACCAGGTGACATTTGTGTTCCTGCTTCTGTCTTATTTCAATTAATTTAATAATATTTTGTTCTTTTTTTGTATCTAAAAGAGGTTGCCCTGTCCATTGTTTTTCATTGATGGACAGCTAGATTGGTTTCACATCCTGGCTGCAGTGAACTGTGTTATAGTGGCTGTGTTATGGGAAAATTGCCGTATCTTTGATATGCTCTCCTCCTTTCCTTCTAATAAAATTTCCTTATTCTATATAGCCAAGAGCAAGATAACTCTCACATGGTAGGTCAATTTTTATCTTAGTTTAATTTTTGTTATTTATTTGAAAGAGTTACAATAGAGGTAGAGACACAGAGAGGTCCTCCATTAGCTGGTTCGCTCTACAGATGACTACAAAGGCCAGAGTTATGCCATTCTGAAACCTGGAGACAGGAGCTTCCTCTGGGTCTCCCTCATGGGTGCATGGGCCCAAGGACTTGGGCCATCTTCTACTGCTATCCCAGGAGATAGCAGAGAGCTGTATTGGAAGAAGAGCAGCTGGAACTAGAACTGGCACCCAAATGGGATGCTGGCCCTTCAGGCCAGGGCTTTAACTCACTGCACAACAGCGCCAGCCCCAATTTTTATCCTTTTTAAGGAATGACCATACTGTTCTGCATAACATCTGTACTAACTTGTGTTTTCACCTACCATATATGGTGGTTTTCTTTTCCCATGTGCTCTCTAGCATTTGTTATTTTTTATCAGTTTGGCATAAAAATGATATAGTATTGTTCATGTTTTTGTGTATTTTGAAATCAGTTAATTTGTTTATTAAATCTTTATTATTTGAAAGGTGGATTTAGAGAGAGAGGGAAAGACATAGATAGCTTTCATCTGCTGGCTCACACCCCAGAGAGTTTCAACAGTTGAGCCTGGGGCATGCTGGAGTCAGGAGCTTCATCCAAGTCTCCCACATGAGTGGCAAGGACCTGAGTCCTTCGTCCATCTTCTGCTGGTTTCCCAGGTGTTTAGCAGTGAGCTAAATTGGAAGTGGAGATTCCTAAACTCAAAGTGGAACTCAGATGTTATGCTGGCCTCACAGATTGCAGCTTTCCCCACTTGGCCACAATGCCAGCCCCTCTATCAATTTAATTCCTCAAAAATAGCTCAGTAATGTTGGCATCTATCTCATTTTGTTTTTTCTCTGTTATTATTCAACTTATTGATGTCTTATTTTTGTTCACATTATTCCTCTCAATTGCTCTACCTGAGGTGAGTAGGGCTGCTGTGTTGCTTAAATGAAGTGTATGCTTTAGATTACTCATTTAATGAGTGCATGTCATTCACATAGCACTTCACTGAAGTTCTACTATGTCCCAAATCCTCTTCTAGGCACAGAATTTAGACCACTTTTCTCTTAGGCCCAGATCTTGCCTTTAACATACTACTTGGAATTTAGTAGCTCATGAAATCTGCAGACTGCATAAATGAATGAATATTTTGAGGGCTGTGCTTTTGTGGAGGAACTTCATAGGAGACCGAAGGAATAAAATAAATCAAAAGTATCCACAGTATATAGAATGTATACTATTTTACAAGTCACAGAGAAGAAGAAGAAGAAGAAGGAAAGTAGTAAGACTAGAAAGTTTGTGGCAAGACTAACAGGCGCTGGTCAAGAACTTAATAAGCACATTAGGAAAGCAGTAAGGTTTCTTTTTTTTTTTTTTTGAGGAAAAGTTTTTATTTCTAGTGATGAAATTGGCTACAGAACATTATGAAAGTTTAAAAATACAAAGAGAAATTGTCTATAATTAATAGATTCAAAATTTGACAATCAGTGAATATCATTATTAGTCATTACCAACAACAGTTATTGATTTGAAAGGCAGAGTGACAGGAAGAGGGAACCACTGCTTCACTCCCCAGACACTTGCAATAGCCAAAGCTTGACCAAGCCACAACCAGGAACTGGGAATTCATTCTGGATGTCCCATTTGGGTGCAGGGACCCAAGCACTTCTGCCATCCTCCGTCTCCTCCCAGGGTGCACACTAGCAGAAACTTGCCTCAAAGCAGAGAAGCTACCACTCAAGCCAGGCATTTGTATATGGGATGTGGGTGTGTGGTGGTGATAGCAAGCCCTCATGGATAAAAAAAAAAAAAAAAAAAAAAAAAAAAAAAAAAAAAAAAAAAAAAAAAAAAAAAAACAAAGTTATTTCTATGCCAAGGAAATTACTCTGTAGTCTTTCTCTTATAAACTACGTATTGCTGAACCTAGATAATTTTTCCTTTATTTAACAATGACATGAAAATGTCAGTTGAGTTGGCTTTCCTGAAGACCTTGTTTCTTGAATATTAGTGGCTAGCTGAGATAAATTCTTTTCATCTCTTTCTCGCTTCGGCAGCACATGTGCTCGCTTCGGCAGCACATATACTAAAATTGGAATGATACAGAGAAGATTAGCATGCCCCTGCGCAGTAAGGTTTCTTTACCTCCCTGTAGGCTCTGCTCTCCAGAGGTGAACAGGGTCCTCTAAACCCACTTGCTGCACACACAAACACCTGAGTGTTGTATTCTCCCACAGGTGTTGGAGACTGATATGGTGTTCTGATTTATATTTACATAATGGCTAGTGACATCGGGCATATTCACATGTTTTGACCATGTACATTTCTTCTGAGAAATGTCTATTCAGATCCTTGCCTGTTTCTTCACTGTATTTTTTGGAGTTTTTCCAATTCATGTAAATGTTCTGGAAATCTGTAAACATTCAGAGTTTTAATTTTTCCTGCCATCTGTTCATTGTATCTACACTCTGATGTTTACTTTGTTGTGAAGAAGTATCTTAGTTGGATATACTCAAATGTCTCTGTTTTTATTTTTGTGACTATTGCTATTGGAATCTTACCCAAAAGCTATTGTGTGTTGACAATATTTAGAGTTTCCCTATGTTTACTTGGGTTTGGGTCTTATGATTACATTTTAATTCACTGTGAGTTCACTTTCACATAGTGTAAGAGATGTTGGAGTCTCTTTTCAGGCTTCTACATATGGATAATCAAGTTCCTCTGCACCACTTGTGAAAGAGATTCTTCTTTCTCCAGTTCATTTTAGTTCCTTTGTTAAATATGAGTTGCTGGTAGAAATTTGGGTTTATTTCTATGCTACCAAGTCTTTTCCATTGAACTATGTGTCTGTTATTATATCAGTGCTAACACTTCTTCTTTTTTTTTTGCAGTATATTTATTTGAAAGGCAGAGTTACAGAGAGGTAGAGGCAGAGAGAGAGAGAGGTCTTCCATCCACTGGTTTACTCCCCAAATGGCCACAATGGCCGGAGCTCTGTTGATCTGAATCCAAGTGTCAGGAGCTTCTTCCAGGTCTCTATGCAGGTGCAGGGGCCCAAAGACTTTGGCCATTTTCTACTTTTTTCTCAGGCTATACCAGAGAGGGGTATAAGAAGTGGAGCAGCTGGGAAACATACTGGCACCCATATGAGATGCCGGCACTGCAGACGGTGACTTTACCTGCTTTGTCATAGTGCTGACCCCTGTAATATGTCTTAAAATATGGTGTGATGTCTCCAGCTTTTTTTTGCTTTATAATATTGCTTTAGATGTTAAGCATCTCTCATGTTTCTATGTGAATTTTAGCATCATTTTTTCTAGCTCTGAGAACATCGTTGGTATGTTGATTGGGATTACATTGAATTTGCAAATTGCTTTTGGTAGTATGGATATTTTGGTATTATTCTTCCCATTCACAAACATAAGTTTTCTGTGAGACTGTCAAAAAGCCTTGACAAAAATTGGACTTTATTACACAAAAATTCATCACTTTTTGGGATCATTTAAATCCATAATTTTGCACTAATATTTGATAAATAATTAAAGACTTTGAGCATTTTAGTAGGAGAAATTAAAATATTTATCAATTTATTCAAATATTGTTTAGATGTGATATTCAAATATTGTTTAGAGCCATTGTCTATATTCCCTCTAAATTACGATCTTTTTGCTTTTTGCCTGTTAAACTTGTCCCTTGATTCAAGAACCCTTTTTAATGTAATGTAAACTGAAAATGTCATTTCATAAGCTAAAAAAAATGACAAAGAAGGAAAAAGAAGGGAGGGAGGTTGAGTATATAATTATGTTCTCCGAATTTTTTCTATAAAACATATTGAATCATTTAAAAGCTAATTAAAATTAAACTCAAAATTGGACCATTATGACCAATACTTAAAACAAGTGATTAAAAACTGTAGATGTCTTCAATTTTGATTATCATTCTTCTTTAGAATATCTGAAAGAAATCCGGCTTCTCACTTTAAAATATACCAGTGTGTTAGAATTCAGTATTAAATGACTTTGTTTAAAAGTTTTATTTAATCTATTGCTTTAAGTAGTAATACTATGGCCATTGTAAAACAAAATCCTTATCATTTTTCATAAAACAGAAAGGGCCTTTAAAACATCATCACTAAAAATATTAAGAGACCTAAAATATAACATTCTTAAAACCCAAGTGATACCATTCAAAATTTTCAAATATGCAGGGATAGTTCATGTCAAGTAACTAAATAATTGTTAAGTGTATATATGGAATAGCTTCTATAAATTCTTTTGGCAAGGGCTGGCACTGTGGCATAGTGGGTGAGGCTGCCACCTGCAGTGCTGGTATTCCATAGGGGCATCAGTTCAAGACCTGGCTGCTCCACTTCCTATCCAGCTCTCTGCTATGGCCTGGGAAACACTATAAAATGGTGCAAGTCCTTGGGCCCCTGCACCTGCATAGGAGACCAGGAAGAGGCTCCTGGCTCCTGCCTTCCAGTCAGCACAGCTCCAGCCATGGAGGCCAACTGTGGAGTGAACCAGTGAATGGAAGACCACTCTCTCTGCCTGTCCTTCTCTCTCTGTGTAATTCTGACTTTCAAATAATATAAATAAATCTTTAAAAATTCTTTTGGCAAATAGATGAAGCTACTTGTTATACATTTCAAATAAATAGCAAACATACTAGAAAAATATATTGAATAAAATTTAAGCAACTCATAGCTATACACAGAAATTTCTCACCATAACAACATAGCAACCACTAAATTTCCAAATTCAATTTTCCACAACTTAGAATCTTTAACTCCAGAAGGAGTACAAAATTGACAGAACAGTGGCCTATGTATCAGGATACCTAATGCTAATACAGAATTATCCCTGCCACAACTTACCTATGTGACCTTGAACAATTCACTTTACTTCTCTGGGCTTGGCATTTAGCATCCTCATGTGATAAAGGAGGCTTGGATAAGATCAGTTGTACTCTGTCTTGAGACTTCAATGATCTCTCAGTTTCCAAACAGGCACCTTAAGGGAAAGTAAACCTTTAGATCAAAGCTTACATTTTTAAATATAAATATATTTTAAACTGTTTCTACAACTAGTACAAAACAACACATTCAAATGTGTACCATGCCACTTTTCAATATTTGGGAATAATTAATGCATCATTTTAGAGCATTGTCTTGAGGCCAGTGCTGTGGTGTAGCTAGTAAAGCCACTGCATGCAGTGGGGGCATCCCATATGGAGGCCGGTTCAAGTCCAGGCTGCTCCACTTTCCATTCAGCTGTCTGCTATAGCCTGGGAGAGCAGTAGGAAGTTGGCCCAAGTCCTTGGGCCCCTGAATCTGCATGGGAGACCCTGAAGAGGTCCTGGCTCCTGGTTTCAGATTGGCATATCTCTGACCTTTTAGGCCATCTGGGGAGTGAACCAGCAGATGGAGGACCTCTCTCTCTCTCTCTCTTCCTCTTGTTCACTATCTGTGTAACTCTGACTTCCAAATAAATAAATAAATAAATCTTTTAAAAAATCAAAAGAATATTGTCTGGCACACAGTGAACCACTAAGTACAAGATATTATTAGGAATATTAGATTGAAATATTGAAATAAACTAGGCAATAAGCCTTAAGATGCAAATTAATACCAAGAAATATAATCTCAAATTTCTGTGTTCAACAAGGTAGTCTCTTTTCACTACTAACTTTATACTAAATAAGATATTTTGATATTTTGTTAAGAGTAAATTTATCGGGGGCCAGCGCCGTGGCTCACTTGGTTAATTCTCCACCTGTGGTGCTGGTATCCCTTATGGGCAAAGTGTTCTAGTCCTGGTTGCTCCTCTTTCAGTCCAGCTTTCTGCTATGGCCCGGGAAGGCAGTAGAGGATGGCCCAAGTGCTTGGGCCCTGCACCCGGATGGGAGACCAGGAGAAAGCACCTGACTCCTGGCTTTGGATGGGCACAGCTCCAACTGTGGCAGCCATCTGGGGACTGAACCAATGGAAGGAAGGCCTTTCTGATTTCTCACTGTATATAACTCTACCTGTCAAATAAAAAAAATTATTAGTTTTTCATAAAAACTGCAGTATTGAAAAAGTTCTAAAATCCCTCTAATTCTAAATGTCTGTGACTGCTAACTCATTAGCACATATTGCATTCTTTACATCTGGGTAATCATGACAATTCACTTTTAAATGATTAACAGATCTGCTGTTATATATAAATACATGCTTTTCCGAAAATCATACAATAAGCAGGCTACATACTTTACTTCAAGTAGAACTGCCATATCCAGTCCTACAATTGTAAATAAGACAGTTTCAATTGTTCAGCATTATCAATTATAAATTCCAATCGTGTAGCAATACTCATAAGAATTTAGGGGGCCGATGCTGTGGAGTAGCAAGTAGAGCTGTGGCTTGCAGTGCTGACATTCCAATTGGGTGCCAGTTCAAGTCCTGGCTACTCAAATTACTATCCATCTTTTTAGGCAAGTAAGACTTACTATCCAGCAGTAGAGGATGGCCCAGGCCCTTGGGCTCCTGCACCTGCATAGGAGACCCAAAAGAAGCTGCTGGCTCCTGGCTTTGGATTGGCAGAGCTCCAGCCATTGTGGCCAAATGGGGAGTGAACCAGCGGTTGGAAGACTGCTCTCTCTCTCTCTCTCTCCTTCTCTGTGTAACTCTGATTTTCAAGTAAAATAAATGAATCTTTTTTTAAAAAGGATGAAATAAAAAGGAAGATGAAGATTACAAAATTGTTTAATTTTTTTAATAAATATAAATTTCCAAAGTACAGCTTTTGGATTACAGTGGCTTCCCCTCCCCCAAAACATCCCTCCCACCCATAATCCTCCTATTTCCTGCTTCCTCTCCCATCCCAGAAGATTACAAAATTGTATGAAGGACATTTGTACAGTAAACAAATATACTGATTTCCAATGCAATATTTGAATACTTGAAGCAGGAAGGCTAAGTACTTCTTTGCCAAAATAACATGTTTTCTCCAGTGTAAAACCCATTTGCCATCCCAATACACAAAGGGATTTGGGCAAGAAGGAAAAAAGAAGTCCACACATGCAGAAATTTTAAGCAAAACAAAATAGAGAATGTATTTAGTTTCATGTAAATCACATGAGAATTAATAGTATTCTACCAATTTGCAACAAATATTTTTAACTTTAATGAATGAATGAACTTTCAGTTACATAGCAGGAAACTTCTACCCTCTCCCATAAAACTGAAAGAGAAACTTTTTAAAAGTAAAAACTGATGAAAGAATTCTGCAATACATGTTAATGTTAAGTAGCCCAGCAGAGTTTATTTAGAAATACAAACACACACACAGAAAATAAATACATTAAAATCTTACTGAATAGTCCAGTAATAGTTCAGGATCCAATATGTGTGCAAAAGATTCTGGATTTCCCAGTCACTTTGTATAGGAAATGATGTGCTTTGCTATGTAGCATGTAACTTTAGATTCCTGAACACCTCCACTTTGCTTCTTACCCTGAGTCCCAGCAAATACAGGAACACAGCTGTTGAGTCATTCATTTTCTGGATTTGGGAATATCAAAGAATTAATGAGTATAGAAAGTTGTACAGCAAAGACCAAGAATATCCAAGGGAGGTCAGGAAAATCAATTGAACAAGTCAAAATACTATGAATGTATACTGAATGCTCTGTTTTTAATATGTCTTACTTACCTAAAAAGACATGAGGGCTATTGCTCTCTCTCTTAATACAACTAAGGAGAAGATATCACCAATGCTCAAGAAAAATGAATACACAGCAGAGCTAATACAAAATCCCCAAATTCCAAAATAGAAAAACTGGATATGCACTCCTTACACACACCCTGAAGTGGCAATGAAGTAGAACAAATCTAAAATTAGAAAAAAATCTTTTTTTAAAGATTTATTTATTTATTTTAAAGTCAGAGTTGCACAGAGAGAGGCAGAGAAGAGAGAGGGGTCTTCCATCCACTGGTTCTCTCCCCAGTTGGCTGCAATGGCCAGAGTTGTGCCAATCCAAAGCCAGGAGCAAGGAGCTTCTTCCAGGTCTCCCACATGGGTGCAGGGGCCCAGGACTTGGGCCATCTTCTACTGCTTTCCCAGGCTATAGCAGAGATCTGGATCCATATGAGCTGCCAGCACTGCAAGTGGTGGCTCTACCCACTATGCCACACCACTGGCCCCGAAAATTCTTGTCAAATTAAGAACATTTAACCTTTGTTTTAGAGTGCATTATTAAAATATCTAAACTGGGGGAATACATAATTTCTTTCTTTAGAAATCAGAAGAGAAAAAGAACACTTCAAGCCTACTGTGACACCACACAGAAGGAATGGAGAATCATGATCTCAATTAGCCTAGGGACAGAATAAAAGGGAGGGAAATAGGAACAACAGAATTAAGATGAATAAGCTTTGACAGCTGAGGGAATCTGAATGTAAAGAAAAGGCATGCAGTTAACTGAAACAATAGAGATAATTCTGAGAGGAAAAAACATTGTTAAGTCATATTAAAGGGCCAGAGCTGTGACTTAGTAAAGTAAAAAAAAAAATCTAAAATTTGTTTTTAAATTATATAATTAAAAAAGATTAAAAAAAGATGTTCAATCTTAAGTCTCTACAGCATAAGATATACATCAATTTTCCCAGGTTCTATTTGCATTTATTAACAAAGTTTCATGGGTATAATCACTAAAGTGGCTCCAATAAGTCTTTTTATAAAAATTATTTTTTATTTTGACAGGCAGAGTGGACAGTGAGAGAGACAGAGAGAAAGGTCTTCCTTTTTCTGTTGGTTTACCCCCTAGTGACCGCTGCCACCAGTGTGCTGCGGCTGGCACATGGCGCTGATCCAAAGCCAGGAGCCAAGTGCTTCCTCCTGGTCTCCCATGCAGGTACGGGGCCCAAGCACTTTGGCCATCCTCCATTGCACTCCTGGGCCATAGCAGAGAGCTGGACTGGAAGTGGAGCAACTGGGACAGAATCTGGCTCTTCCAGCAGGACTAGAACTTGGTGTGCCTGCACCGCAGGTGGAGGATTAGCTTATTGAGCCATGGAGCCTGCCTCCAATAAGTCTTAACCTGGGATGCAACTAAATTTAACAAGGATACTCAATAGGAATTTTAGAAGAATTCCAAAATATGTATCAGAATAAAAATAAATACTTTACTTGGTACATCTCATTTTAACTATACTATTGTCTAAATTTCCAAATGTCAGATGTACTAAAAAAATCCCCAAAGCAGCAGAGTTGGTCCGACATGATGAGGAATAAAATAAAGAAAATGAGAATTCGCAGATCCCAGATTAAAATAACCAAGAAGGCCCAATAAAAGAAAACTCAATGTCTTCATACACTAACATTTATTACCTCAGATTTATTTAACAAAAAGGTGATTATTCCAGCTACATCCCATTAGGTAGCCCAATTTTACCTGCTAAATCCATTTAAAAAAAGCACCTCATGATATATTACTAAAATCATATTGCTATATGCCATCCACCATGTCCACTGTACCTTATACCTAATGTTAACAGATCTGATGAAAATCAGTAGATAAATGATGTGTCTTAACCACGTGTGGGAAATGTCTTTTGTTCAACGTTTTTCCAAAACCCCTCAGTCTCAGTTTGCCTTCACCTTGAAAAGACACTTCTGAGGTTTACTAATCAGTCCAGCTTCTTCGGGCCTCCCTCCAATGAAAGGGGCTAAAATCCATCAAAATAAACTCTAGGCACTGTCCTTGTGCTCCCAGTGACTTTTTCACTCTAGGGGCTCACAAACCTTCTAAATTCTTTAGATCACCTGTGATGTCCATTAGTTCTCAAAGACTATGATGCAAGTAATTTCCCCTCTTGGAACCTTGTTATTAACTGTGCTGTATGAGAAATGAAGTCTCCTACACACCTTGTGCTTATGATTCTCCAAACCATGTTGCCTGCTAGGACTTTGGCCATGAATATAGGACAGCAATACCTGAACATGATTACTGAGATCTCCTTAATAAAGGATAGACTGGGGCCAGCACTGTGGTGCAGTGGTGTAATCCTTTACCTGCAATGCTGGCACCCCATATGAGCACCAGTTCTAGTCCCCATTTCTCCTTTTCCCAGCCAGCTCTCTGCAATAGCCTGGGAAAGCAGTAGAAGCTGTTCCAAGTGCTTTGGTCCCTGCCAAAATATGGGAGACCTGGAAGCTCCTAGCTCAGATTGGCCCAGCTGCAGACATTGCAGTCATTAGGGGAGTAAATGAGCATATGGAAGACCTTTCTGTGTCTCTTCTTCTCACTCTCTGTAAGTAAACCTGTCAACTACATAAATAAATTCCTTATATATATATTTACATTTATATATATAGTTATGTATATAAATATATTCATATATAAAATATATTATAATTTATCATACAATATATTATATAATATATAATTATAAACAGATAATATTATATAATTTATTATATGTATTTTATATATATATATATATATATATATATATTATTGAGATGACTTCAATAGCCAGAGTGTGGCCAGGTTGAAACCAGGAGCTTTTCCTCTGATGTGTGTCCCAGGAACCCAGGTACTTGGAGCATCTTTCACTGCTTTTTCAATCCATTGGTAAGGAGCTGGATCAGAAATAATTATTTATATATAAATAACAAATTCATATATAATAATTATATACAATTATATATTTATAATAATTATATGCAATTCTATATTATGTATAGAAATATATAGTATAATATATAATATATATTATAATATATAAATATATATATGATGGACCAAAATATGGTATTCTCCATTTGGCAGAAGGGACAGGCTCCAATATCTACTGTCTATGTCAGTATGTCAGCATAATGCAGGAGGTAACCCCTCTACCAAATAAGAAAAGCTATTTCAGTTCAGCTGGACATCATTCTGCTGACTGTTGACCTTATTACTGTTAGTCTGGATGCTTTCATTGGTTGCAATCCAGAGACCCAATTTTCCCATAGATATAAACATCAGCAAACATGAAAATTTGGTAAGAAAAGCTTAAACTGAGAGTTATGATTAATAACTATTTTTTTTAATTTTTATTTAATGCATATAAATTTACAAAGTACGACTTATGGATTACAATGGCTTCCCCCCCATACCGTCCCTCCCACCCACAACCCTCCCCTTTCCCACTCCCTCTCCCCTTCCATTCACATCAAGATTCATTTTTGATTATCTTAATATACAGAAGATCAGCTTAGTATACATCAAGTATGGATTTCAACAGTTTGCTCCCACACAGAAACATAAAGTGAAAAATAATAGATGATTTTTTTTTAAATGATGATGAAATCAGAGCAGACCTATTGTCATGTTTAATCCCAGTGAGAGTCAAGTTGGGAATTGATAATTTCTTTTTTTTTTTTAACAGAGGATCAGTTTAGTATGCATTAAGTAAGGATTTCAACAGTTTGCACCCCCATAGAAACACAAAGTGAAATATATTGTTTGAGTACTCGTTATAGCATTAAATCTCAATGTACAGCACATTAAGGATAGAGATCCTACATGAGGAGTAAGTGCACAGTGACTCCTGTTGTTGACTTTACCAATTGACACTCCTGTCTATGGCATCAGTAATCTCCCTATGCTCCAGTCATGAGTTTCCAAGGCTATGGAAGCCCTCTGAGTTCTCCGACTCTTATCTTGTTTAGACAAGGTCGTAGATAACCTACGGTTCGACCCAGCCATCCCACTCCTTGGAATTTACCCAAAGGAATTTAAATTGGCAAACAAAAAAGAGGTCTGCACCCTAATGTTTATTGCAGCACAATTCACAATAGCTAAGACCTGGAACCAACCTAAATGCCCATCAACGATAGACTGGATAAAGAAATTATGGGATATGTACTCTTTAGAATACTATACCGCAGTAAGAAACAACGAAATCCAGTCATTTGCAACAAAATGGAGGAATCTGGAACACATCATGCTGAGTGAAATAAGCCAGTCCCAAAGGGACAAATACCATATGTTCTCCCTGATCAGTGACGACTGACTGAACACCAAGAGGGAAACCTGTTGGAGTGAGGTGGACACTATGGGAAACGGTGGCTTGATCAGCATAGCCCTGACTGTTAATGAACAA
Organism: Oryctolagus cuniculus; assembly: GCF_964237555.1. NCBI lineage: Eukaryota > Metazoa > Chordata > Mammalia > Lagomorpha > Leporidae > Oryctolagus > Oryctolagus cuniculus. Next base: position 145,776 of record NW_027208233.1, on the reverse strand, counting down.
CTTAATACATTATCCCTCTTAGTAGTTTTTTTTATCTGTTCTACTTAATATGACTGGTTTAGATCTGTAATTGATGCACAGTTATTCTTAAGTGTTGAAAATTAACTGAAATGTGATCCCTGTTGAACATGGTGGTGGGAATGGGAGAGGGAAGAGATGTATAATTTGGGACATGCTCAGGCTGACTTGCCCCAAGTGGTGGAGTTGGAAGCATACCAGGGGATTCCAATTCAATCCCATTGAGGTGGCATGTACCAATGCCATCTCACTGTTCCAGGTGATCAGTTTCAGTTCACAGTTGGTCATGGTGGAGGGACTGGGAGTCAAAGGGAGCACATAGACAAGTCTAGTACCTGCTAACGCTAACCGATGGAGTAAATAAAGGGGAGAGTGATCCAACATGGGAAGTGAGATACTCAGCAGACTCATAGAATGGCAGATGTCCTAAATAGCACTCTGGCCTCAGAATCAGCCCTAAAGGCATTCAGAGCTGGCTGAAAAGCTCATGAGAGTATTTCAGGCATGGAAAGCCAAGACACTCTGGCAAAAGATCTCTGCGAGTGAGATCCCAGTGGACAGAACAGGTCATCAAAGAAGGAGGTACCTTTCTCTGAAGGGAGGAGAGAACCTCCACTTTGACTATGACCTTGTCTAAACAAGATTAATAACTATTTTAACAAAATTTCTCAGAACCCATCTAATCCAAACCTTGGACAATTGGAAGACATTGTACTTGGCCCACCCATAATCAAAATGGATTCTAAATCCTTCAACTGCAAGGAGAGTATCATAGACATTAATGCTCCAAACGGATCCAGTTCTCTGCTAATGTGTCTGGAAAAGCAGCACAGGGTGACTCAAATATTGGGGCTCCTGCACCCTTGTGAGAGACCTGGAAGAAGCCCCTGGCTCCTGATATCAGTCTGGCCTAGCCGCAGTCATTGCAGCCATTTGAGGAGTGAACAAACCAGGAGGAAGATCAATCTCTCCCATTCTCTCCATCTAGTGCTGCCTTTCAAATTCATAAAAGGATCTTTAAGAAAATAGATCACTTCAATAAATTTGCCATTGCTCAGTCATGATGACTTTTACTACCTTCAGTTCTTTTTCAAAAGATTTATTTATTGGAAAGGCAGATAGAGGAGCTGGTGGTTGTGGTGCAGTGGACAAAGCTGCTATCTGTTACATTGGCATCCTGTATGTGCACCAGTTTAAGTACCAGCTATTCCATTTCTGATCCAGCTCCTTACCAATGGACTGAAAAAGCAGGGAAAGATGGCCCAAGTGCCTGGGATGCTGCCACGCACATTGCAGGAAAAGCTCCTTGCTGCCATGCACATCGGAGGGAAAGCTCCTGGCTTCAACCTGCCAACCTCTGGCTATTAAAGTCATCTCAAAAATGAATTAGGTGGTGGAAGATTTCTGTCTCTCCCTCTCTCTGTAACTCTTTCAAGTAAGTAATTAAATATTTTAATATGATAAAAAAGGCAGAGACACACAGAGACAAAGAGAGAAGGAAAGAGAAGCAGAGAGATCTCCCATCTGCTGGTTCACTTTCTATATGGCTACCACTGTGCAAGACCAGGTTCTCAAGTCCCCATTGAGGTTACAGTTCTCCAATTTGACGACAGGAATGAAAGAATTTGAGCTATTATACATTGCTTCCCAGGGATATTAACATGAAGCTGATTTGGAAGTGTAGTACCCAAAACTCAGATTAGCACTGCAATATAGGATGTGGGCATCTGTTGTGACTGCTAACAAATTGGAAATCCTAGAGTAAAAATCAACAGATTCCTGGACATACACAATATACCAAAATTGAGTCATGAAGACACATAGAAAAGCTAAACAAATCAAAAACCAAGACAGAGATTGGATGAGTAATAAAGACCCTCCCAACAAGCAAAAGTCCAGGATCAGACAGCCTCACTATTGAATTCTACAGGACTTTTAAAGAACTAATGCTTCTCAAACTATTCAACACAATTGAAAGAGAGACAATCCTCTCAAACTCCTTCTATTAATCCTGCATCACCTTAATTCTTCAACTAGAAAAAGATACAGTGGAGAGAGAGTACTATAGAAAAATATCCCTGATGGGGGCCAGTGCCATAGCACACTGGGTTGATCCTCCACCCGTGGAGACGGCATCCCATATGGGTGCCAGTTCTGGTCCCGGTTGCTGCTATTCCAGTCCAGCTTTCTGCACTGGACTGGGAGGGCAGTGGAGGATGGCCCAAGTGCCTGGGTCCCTGCACCCGCATGGGTGACCAGGGAGATGCTCCTGACTCTGGCTTCCGATTGGACCAGCACTACCTGTTGGGCCATATGGAGCATAAACAAGCAGATAAAATACTTCTGTCTCTCTGCCTCTGCCTCTCCATCTCTGTAACTCAATCTTTCAAATAAATAATTCTTTTGAAAAGGTCAACAAACAATAAAGGCTGGTGGAGAGGGAGAGAAAAAGGTACCCTAATCCACTGTTGGTGGGAATGAAGCTAGTGCAACCATTATGGAAGGCAGTATCAAAGTTCCTCAGAAATCTGAAAACAAACATACCATGTGATCCTGCCATCTGACTACTGGGAATTTATCCGCATGAAATGAAATAGAATATGCACAGGCATGAGTTATCTGTACCCTCATGTTTATTACAGCTCAATTCACAATAGCTAACATGGAATCAACCCAGATGTCCATCAACTGGTGACTGGAACAAAAATATGAGCTATATATACAGTGTAAAATACTATTCAACCATAATTGAGAATGAAATCCCATCTTCTGTAACTAAATGGATGAACTGGAAACAAGTATGCTTCATGAAAGAAGCCAGTCCCCAAAAGACAAATACCATATGTTTTCTCTGACTGGTGGTAATTAATATATAGACAACAAAAAGCAGCATATGAGTTAAATTGACATTTTGAGATTTGAGTATTGTTCATAGCACTTTTCTGTACTCTTTGATAGAGTACACAACATATACTCATTGATATTTCTGCTACTACTTGCTGAATTCTTTATTTTGTAGAGGGTTAAAGCTTGTGATTCTAAAATAAAATCAAAGCATGCAGCTGTCAAAATTAAAAGAAAATAAAACAAGAAGGAGGGAGTTGGAAATATGAGAACAAGGGAAGATAGGATAGGATGTTATCAGTTTGCTCTTCAATCTGTATATATAAATTACATGAAATTTGTTCACTTAATATGCATTTAAAAATATAAACTTAACACTGGAAGAAAAAGACCTGAGATCAGTGTTTTCTGGATTACCACTAATAAAATTTAGTCTTCATTTATGTCTGACCATATTTAATTTCTTATTTATTTATTTTATAAGAAAATTAACATCACCATTCCTAACAAGTCCATCCTGCTTCATGCATATCTATCAGTTCCCACTATGCTAATAATTTCTCATGAACTTAAATCCATATCATCTTAAAAAGATGCAATGTGGGGCTGGCGCTGTGGCATAGCAGATAAAGTTGTTGCCTGCAGTGTTGGCAAGCCATATGGGTGCCAGTTCAAGTCGCGGCTGCTCCACTTCTGAACCAGCTCTCTGCTATGTCCTGGGAAAGCATTAGAAGGTGGCCCAAGTCCTTGGGGCCTTGCACACATGTGAAAGACCCTGAAGAAGCTCCTGGCTTCAGATTGACACAGACCAGTCATTGCAGCCAACTGGGAGTAAACCAGCCGATGGAAGACCTCTCTGTCTCTGTCTGTCTGTCTCTCTCTCTCTACCTCTTCTCTATTTGTGCAACTCTTTCAAATAAATAAATTAATATTTAAGAAAAAAGCCTGATTCATGTTATTATTTATGTGTTTTAGAGGCTTTGCAGATGTTGATTACATGTGCCATGAAAACCCATTAAAATGCAAATCCTATAAGAGGCAACTCCATGTGCACTAAACTGGTAAAATCCAGTGCATGTGTTGAGAAAAACACACTAGCAATACATTTCAAAAAGCTGTGAAATATTATAAGTGGCTGTCAAAAGCTAAAAATCTGACAATGACTCATTATGTCATTTATTTATATATAATGCTGAGAAAATCAGAAGTATTTGTTAAAACTTCTGCTAAAATGCACTTGATTTATAATTTTTAAATGCATCTTTCCTAGATGTAATGCAGTCCTGTACTACTTTAGAGTATCAGAAATTTAAAATGTTGGACCGGTGCTGTGGTGGAGCAGGTTAACACCCTGGTCTGAAGCGCCAGCATCCCATATGGGGGCCGGTTCAATACTCAGCTGCTCCACTTCTGATCCTGCTCTCTGCTATGGCCTGGCAAAGTAGTAGAAGATGGCCCAAGTCTTTGGGCCCCTGTACCCATCTGGGAGACCGGGAACTAGCTCCTGGCTCCTGGCTTCAGATCAGCACAGCTCTGGAAGTTGCAATCAATTAGGGAGTGAACACCAGATGGAAGACCTCTCTCTTTCTCTCTGTCTCTCCTCTCTGTCTGTAACTCGACTTGTACATAAATAAATAAATCTTTAAAACAATTAAGAAATTTAACATGTGAAAGGTTTTTAAAAAATGTATTTCTTTATTGTGAGGCAGAGTTACAGATATAGAGAGGAAGAGAAAGAGAGGTCTTCTATCGACTGGTTCACCCCTAAATGGCCAGAATGGCTGGAGCTGGGCCAATCTGAAGCCAGGTGCCAGAAGCCAGGAGTCAGCAGCTTCCTCCAGGTCTCTCACATGGGTGCAGGGGCCCAAGAACTCAGGGCATATTGCACTGCTTTCCTAGGCCATTAGTAAAGAGCTGGATTGGAAGTGCAGGAGCAGGGACTCAAACTGGTGCCCATGTGGGATGCTGGTGCTGCAGGTGGATGCTTAATCTACTATGCCACAGAGTGGGCCCAGGGAATGGTTTTAGGAAGACATCTTTCATGTAGACTAGGCTGCAATATTGCAAGGTAAGGTTTAGCTTTTATTCCCACACATCAGTATTCATCTTTTAGCAACTATAAATACTGAATATCATACATATAGACATAAATATAGGTAACTGAAGATTTTGTTGTCATTCTTTCTAATTCTCTTTTTAATGTCTGCTAATAGGTCATCTTATGGATTATTATATTGATGTTACCCATACACAAGCATCAGGCATTTCCACTGTTGAATGTGTTTATGAGTACAGGTAGATTTGTGTGTACATGAATGCACATTTGATGGAGATAGCACTGACAGTAATACTGTGAGAAATCCTAACGCTGATTCCAAACTTTCTGTCCTCCGCAGAGATGGCTGTCATTGAAGTAGACCACAGGGCCCCTTTTGCTGTTATGGACTGAAATGTGCCTCCCTAAAACTCTAACACGGAAGTGCTAACCAGCAACATGACTCTACCTGAAGAAAGTGCTTTTAAGCAGATCAAATGGTAGATGTGTCTGTCACATCGGAGAAAGGCTTCTGGAAAAATCGAGCCTATTTAAGCACCTTGATCTGATATTTTCAAGCTCTACAACTCTGAGAAGTAAAATTCCATGATTTAAATCATATTCTCTGTGGTATTTTCTTAGCAAATTAATATATCCTCATTTCTGCCAGCATTTTCTATTGTCATCCAGAAGGTCCTAGTGATTAGCAGAGAAATATAGAAACTAAAAACTGTGATTTTAGATTACCAAGTATCTACTAACACAAAAAGATCCCAGAAGCCACCTACTACCATCGTCCAGGACCCAGAAAAAAAACAGGAAGGAGTCAAGTTGCAGGGCAGTAGAAAAAAGTGAATAATGAAAGATCACAGCAGAAGTAAATAAGGAAGTGTTTGGTGCTGTGGTGTAGTGGATTAAAGCCTTGACCTGCTGTGCATGCATCCCATATGTTGCTGCTAGGAGACCAGGTGCTCCACTTCCAATCCAGCTCCCTACTAATGCACCTGGGAAATTGGTGGAAGATGGACCGTGTTCTACGGTGCTGGCACCCACATGAGAGACTTGGAAGAAGCATCTGGCCTTTCCAATAAATAAATAAATCTTAAAAATATAGAAACAGTGTTAGCACTGTTGGAAAACAGACTCATAGTTCAGTGTAAAAGTATAGGCAGCTGAAATAAACCGACTTTTCTACAGGCAACTCCTATTTAACAAAGGAAAGAAAACAAACAGGAGAAAGAAGAACCCCTTTAGCATATGGTTTAAAGGAAAGTGATTATCCATATGTAGAAGCCTGAAAATATACCCAAAACCTCATACACTATGTAAAAGCAACTCAAGGTGAATTAAAAGTCTAAATATAAAACCAGAAACTAAGTAAACATATGAGAAACTATAAAACATAAGCATAGATAACAGTTTTGGGTAAGATTCCAAAAGCACAAGTAACAAAAATAAAATATAGAAATTTGAGCATATCATATTAAGATACATCTTCACAACAAAGTAATCAACAGAGTGAACATACAATGGACAGAATGGCAGGAAACATTGAAAACTCTGATTATGACAAAAGATTGATAGCCAGAACATACATATATAGAACTGGGAAAATCTCCAAATAAGAAGCAAAATGTACAGCTAAGAAATGGGCAAGGATCAAAACAGATGTTTCTCAGAAGAAGAAATCTCAATGGTCAAGACATAGATGAACATGCCCAATATCACTAGCCATTAGGGAAATATAAATCAAAACCAATAGCAGACTCCATCTGTGGGAGAAGACAATGCTTGGGTTTTCATTTGTGCAACAAGTGGGTTTAGAGGACCCTGTTCACCATAAGAGGGCAGAGTCTACATGGAAGTAAGGAAACCTTAATGTTTTCCTAATGGGCTTGTTAAATTCTTGACCAGTGCCTATTACCTTTGCCGCAAACTTTCCAGTCTCACTACTTTCCTGCTTCTTCCTCTTCGCTGTGGCTTGCAAAAACAGTGTACCTTCTATATACGGAGGATACTTTTGTTTTGTTTTATTCCTCCTATCTCATGATGTTCCTCTAAGAAATCACAACCCTCCAAGTATTCATTAATTTATGCAGTCTGCAGTTTTCATGGGCTACTACATGGCAAAGTACTAGGTTAAAGGAAAGGTATAGGTCAGGAACTGAGCAAAGTTCACAATGATGAAGCCATTGGGGAAATGAACCTGATGGAAGACCTCTCTCTCTCTCTCTTTCTCTCTCTCTCTCTCTGCCTCTCCTTCTCTCTCTGTGTAACTCTGATTTTCAAATAAATAAATAAATCTTTAAAAACTAACAAAATATACTAAAAACCTGGTGGCAACACCTTTCTATCAGAACATGTGAAGCACTCAAACACAGTTTGTCCCAGAAAGTCAACCATAAGGGCATATCGTCTACTGCACTTGTGGACATCTCTGAGGGAGGTAAGGGGCACTTATTTCTTCCCCTCTTCTTTCTTACCACTCTCACAGTTATAACTTCTATCAATGCTTCCAAAGACCAGTCTCTATGAAATTGTAGAACTAATATCCTCCCATGTCAAAAGTGTCATGGGTTTAAACACAGAACCCAAAATAAGATAAGTAACTGGCCTTCTTAATTACACAGTGTGGAATGTAAGATTCTCAGTGGAGCACTGGGTAATATAAAGTGCTGGGCAGAGAAAAACTGTTACTTATCTGTATTTATGATGCTGTAATTCTCCTCTTTATGCAAACTCAGATTAAAAGAGCTCCCGTTAGTGGGCAGCACTGTTGCATAGTGGGTAAAGCTACTGCTGCCTTGTCAGCATCCTATATGGGTGCCGGTTGGGATCCTGGCTGCTGCACTTCCCATCCAGCTCTCTGCTGTGGACTGGGAAAACAGTAGAAGTTGGCCCAAATCCCTCATCTCCTGCACCCACCTATGAGACCTGGACAAAGTTCTGCCTTTCAAATAAATAAATAATTATTTAAAAAAACAGCTTCATCTCAGAAGGAGCTCCTGGCTACTGGCTCCAAATTGGCATACCTCCAGCTATTGCTGCCAATTGGGGAATGAACCATCGGATGGAAGACCTCTCTCTCTTTCTCTCTCTCTCTCTCTCCTCTCTGTGTAACTCTTTCAAATGAATAAATAAATCTTTAAAAAAGTAGCTCCAGTTATTGACAACACAGTAGACTTGCATTAATTTTGGTTCCCTTCTCACTTTGCAAAGGGATCAGTGGCAGGTCAAAACAGTTGACAGCCTTGCTAACAGGAGAAGAGATAGCTGAAGACAGAAAATGAAAAGCAGCCAAATACATCATCAAAGAAAGAGAAGTGGACCCCATCCAACACAAGCCTTTAAAAGTGGATGCTCACAATTAATGTGTGAAACAGCTGCCCACTGAAATCTTGTCTAGGGAGGGAAGATGTCCTAAGTTCTGCTTTTGTAAACTCCAGTCATAAATCTGTCCTAATAAATCTGTCCCTGGCATCTCTTTTACAAACATACTGGACCCACTGACCATTGGAAATGTGGTTCTAATCATGTAGGCTGCCATTTAAACCCACCAATGCTGTAACAGCTAAGAAACTTGAATTTGATGCTCAATTCTCAGGAAATCATTCCAGCTGAGCCTAGGGCCATTAATAGAAACTCCTTGGATCCTCCACTGTCTCTGTGCCTGTTTGAAAGAAGGGAGATTTCCCACCCCATGTTTCTGGAACAGCTTCAAATTCCACATTGGAAAAATTTGATAATTAATACTTGAGAGGGATCAACACACAAAGCAGCTATTCACGCTTCACACTGCTCCCCACCAGGAAGATGAGGTGCAGGATGAGAGCAGTGGGGCAGATCCTAGACAGATCCTCCTGCCCACCCCTCTGCTGCCCCAGGCTCCCTCCTGAGGGCCATCCAGCCCCACCCTGTAGGAACCAGCCCAGGAAACATCAAGAGACCAGGCCAGACTGCATTCTGAGACCACCCACAGTGGGAACCCGGCTTATTTAACTGTGGAGATCAGGAGTCTTTCTGCCTTCCTTCCCTGTGAGTGCAGGTTCCCAGAACACTGCCCCCTCTCTCCTGTAACCACTAAATAAAGCACATTAGGGACAGTTTAGGTGAGGTACTGCAGGAGAGAGTCCGGGCACTTTGAGCCTGGGAAATAGAGGTGGGAGACAGAGCAGCCCGGGTCCCAGCCCTGACCTTGGGAGAAGCTGCCAGGATTGCTGGCACACTTCTCCCACATGTGTCTCCGCCCCTTCCTGCATGCCAAACCTGCAGCAGAAAGTCCCTGGAGCAGGTACCCTTTCTTCCAGATACACGGGGAGTGAAATTGGGAGTGTGGAGAAGAGAGTCCCTGGCATGTGGGACCCACAGTTGGTGGATGAAGAGGGAAGAAGCAGCAGGAGGCAGGCTCAGGGTGAGCACTCAGAAACTGCCTGGGATCGCACGTGCAGAGCAGGAGTTGCAGTAAATGCCAGAGAAGGAGCAGCATAGCCCCCAGGGTTGACACTGATCAAGGAATGAACTCCCCTGGTCCAACTCTGAGCCCCAGGGACTGGCAGTGGCAGGTGCATGCCCACAGGTATTTGGAAAGCAGAATACCTTGGAGCTACTGGGAACTCTGGGAAATGGAGTCCAGGCTGCAGCATCCCTAGAGACACCAGCTGTTCCTCCGAAAAGCTGCAGTCAGGAGTGGGTGCCCACAACCAGAGGGCATTTGCTTTTGTTAAGTCCCTCCTTCCTTTCCTTCCCACACCAAAATCTCAGGGATCAGTTGCTGTTCCTTTCCTGCATCAAATCTGAAAGAGTGACACTCACTTCTGCTAACTGACCCCAAATCCTGGCTCCCTCATAACCTCTGTCTCTTCCAGAAAAATCTTATTTACTACTTTGGCCCTAGAAATCATAAATGACTATGATAGAATGTAACTTTTAACAGAGGTGTAGAAGGCATGGTTTAATATCCAGTTTTGAGAATACAATTTTCATTTGTGTTTTATTGATGTTTATACTTATTTTAAGATTCATTTTTTTATTTAGAAGTCAGAGTAACAGAGAAGGAGAGGCACAGAGAGAGAGAGAGAGAGAGGTGTTTTCCATCTCCTGCTTCACTCCTCAATTGGCAGCAGCAGCACAGCGCTGACCCCTTATAGTTCTTTACAAATCATTTTACACTGTCTTTTTATTCATCTAGTAAAGAGACAGAAGAATGGACACAGAGCTAACTCTGTCCAAAATCTTGCTTGTATTGCATCAGAATACAAAATTTGGGAAGGAAGAAGGCAAAACTGACTCAGACCCAGAAAACATGTAGGAAACTGCCACTCAAGAAACCAAAAGTCAGCTGAGGCACCCAAAACAAGGACAGCAAGCCAGAATTGGAGCAAGCCAACAGCTGTGCCCTGATTGAAAAAGACCATTCCTCTTGTGCCCTGAACTCAATATTGCCGGCTCAAAACAAAAGCTCACATCAGAAAATTCATTACAAACCATGATACATAAGAAAAAAGAGAAAAAAGCCAAAGAAATGCAAAAATCCATAATGATATTGGGCTTGATTTAGTCGCAGGGAAACCGGCCGTTCCCGGATTCATTCACCACTCCAGCTGACTGCTTGTGGAATTCTGACTGAATTAACCTGAAAATCACAGTGAAATTCAGTTTGGAGGCAATTAATATCTGTCACCTCAGCCAAAGTGTTCCATTTGATTTTCCAAAACACAAAAACTCACCTTGGTCATGTTGCCTGTAAATTTCTAAGCTTCAAACACCTATTAGTTGTCTTTTTTAATTCATAATGGCTACTCTGTCCAAACTCTTGTTTGTATGGTGTCAGAATACATCATTTGGGAAGGAAGAAGGCAAAACCAACTCAGACCCAGAAAACATTTAGGAAATTGCCGCTCAAGAAACCAAAAGTCAGCTGAGGCACCCAAAGCAATGACAGCAAGCCAGAATTGGAGCAAGCCAACAGCTGTGCCCTGATTGAAAAAGACCATTCCTCTGTTACCCTGAACTCCATATTGCCGCCTCAAAACCAAAGCTCATATCAGAAAATTCATTACAAACCATGATAAATAAGGGAAATGTGGAAAAACCAAAGAAATGCAAGAGTCCTTTGTAATATTGGACTGGATTTAGACACAAGGAAACTGGCTGTTTCCAGATTCGTCCCCCTTCCACAGACTGACTTTGGAATCTGATTGAATTCATCTCAAAATCACACTCACACTCAATTTGGAGGGTATTAGTATCTGTCCCCTCAGCAGAAGGGTTCCATATAATTTTCCAAAACACAGAAACTCATCTTGGTCGTGTTGCCTTTAGATTTCTAATCCAAAAAGGACAATGCGCTGTGTTTTTTTTTTTTTGCTTTCATAATGTCTACTCTGTCCAAAATCTTGCTTCTATTGCATCAGAATACAAAATTTGGGAATAAGAAGGCAAAACCGACTCAGACCCAGAAAATATGTAGGAAATTGCCACTCAAGAAACCACAAATCGGCTGAGGCACCCAAAACAATGACAGGAAGCCAGAATTGGAGCAAGCCAACAGCTGTGCCCTGTTTGAAAAAGACCATTCCTCTTGTGCCCTGAACTCAATATTGCCACCTCAAAACCAAAGCTCACATTAGAAAATTCATTACAAACCATGATAAATAAGGGAAATGTGAAAAAGCCAAAGAAATGCAAGAGTCCTTTGTGATATTTGGCTGGATTTAGACACAAGGAAACTGGCTGGTTCCAGATTCTGCCCCTTTCCACAGACTGACTTTGGAATTCTGAGTGAATTGACCACAAAATCGCACTCACACTCAATTTTTAGGGAGTTAGAATCTGTCCCCTCAGGAAAAGGGTTCCATGTCATTTCCCAAACACAGAAACTCATATTGGTCGTGCTGCCTGTAGATTTCTACTCCCGAAAGGGCAATTTTCTGTGTTTTTTTTTTTTTCTTTCCTAATGGCCGAGGCACCCAAAACAAGGACAGCAAGCCAGAATTGGAGCAAGCCAACAGCTGTGCCCTGATTGAAAAAGACCATTCCTCTCGTGCCCTGAACTCAATTTGCCAGCCTCAAAACCAAAGCTCACATCAGAAAATTCATTACAAACCATGATAAATAAGAAAAAAGAGAAAAAAGCCAAAGAAATACAAGAAACCATAATGATATTGGGCTTGATTTAGTCGCAAGGAAACCGGCTGTTTCCGGATTCATCCACCCCTCCAGCTGACGGCCTGTGGATTTCTGACTGAATTAACCTGAAAATCGCAGGGAAACTCAGTTTGGAGGCAATTAATATCTGTCACCTCAGCCAAAGTGTTCCATTTGATTTTCCAAAACACAAAACCTCACCTTGGTCGTGTTACCTGTAGATTTCTAAGCTTCAAACGCCTATTTGTTTTGTGTTTTATTTCAAAATGGCTACTCTGCCCACAGTCTTGTTTGTATGGCGTCAGAATACAAAATTTGGGAAGGTAGAAGGGAAAAGCAACTGAGACCCAGAAAACATTTAGGAAATTGCTGCTCAAGAAACCACAAATCGGCTGAGGCACCCAAAACAAAGACAGCAAGGCAGAATTGAAGCAGGCCAACAGCTGTGCCCTGCTTGAAAAAGACCATTACTCCGGTGCCCTGAAGTCCATATTGCAGCCTCAAAACCAAAGCTCACATCGGAAAATTCATTACAAACCATGATAAATAAGAAAAAGGAGAAAAAAGCCAAAGAAATGGAAGAATCCATAATGAAATCAGAGTTGATATAGTCGCAAGGAAACCGGCTGTACCCGGATTCATCCACTGCTCCAGCTGACTGCCTGTGGAATTCTGACTGAATTAACCTGAAAATCGCAGTGAAACTCAGTTTGGAGGCAATTAATATCTGTCACCTCAGCCAAAGTGTTCCACTTGATATTCCAAAACACAAAAACTCACCTTGGTCGTGTTACCTGTATATTTCTAAGCTTCAAACGCCTATTAGTTGTGTTTTTTATTTCATAATGGCTGCTCTGCCCAAACTCTTGTTTGTATGGCGTCAGAATACAAAATTTGGGAAGGAAGAAGGCAAAACCAACTCGGACCCAGAAAACATTTAGGAAATTGCCGCTAAAGAAACCAAAAGTCAGCTGAGCCACCCAAAGCAATGACAGCAAGCCAGAATTAGAGCAAGCCAACAGCTGTGCCCTGTTTGAAAAAGAACCTTCCTCTTCTGCCCTGAACTCAATATGCCAGCCTCACAACCAAAGCTCACATGAGAAAATTCATTACAAACCATGATAAATAAGAAAAAGGAGAAAAAAGAAAAGAAAAGCAAGAATCCATAATGATATTGGGCTTGATTCAGTCGCAAGGAAACCGGCTGTTCCCGGAATCATCCACCCCTCCAGCTGACTGCCTGTGTAATTCTGACTGAATTAACCTGAAAATCACAGTGAAACTCAGTTTTGAGGCAATTAATATCTGTCACCTCAGCCAAAGTGTTCCATTTGATTTTCCAAAACACAAAAACACACCTTGGTCGTGTTACCAGTAGATTTCTAAGCTTCAAATGCCTATTTGTTGTGTGTTTCATTTCATAATGGCTACTCTCCCCAAACTCTTGTTTGTATGCCCTCAGAATACAAAATTTGGGTAGGAAGAAGGCAAAACCAACTCAGACCCAGAAAACATTTAGGAAATTGCCGCTCACAAACCACATATCGGCTGAGGCACCCAAAACAATGACAGCAAGCCAGAATTGGAGCAGGCCAACTGCTGTGCCCTGTTTGAAAAAGACCATTCCCCCGGTGCTCTGAACTCCATATTGCAGCCATAAAACCAAAGCTCACATCAGAAAATTCATTACAAACCATGATAAATAGGAAATCAGAGAAAAAAGCCAAAGAAATGCAAGAATCCATAATGACATTTGGCCTTATTAGTCACAAGGAAACCGGCTGTAGCTGGATTCATCCTCTGCTCCAGCTCACTGCCTGTGGAATTCTGACTGAATTAACCTGAAAATCGCAGTGAAACTCAGTTTGGAGGCAATTAATATCTGTCACCTCAGCCAAAGTGTTCCATTTGATTTTCCAAAACACAAAAACTCACCTTGGTCATGTTACCTGTAGATTTCTAAGCTTCAAACGCCTATTTGTTGTGTTTTTATTTCATAATAGCTACTCTGCCCAAACTCTTGTTTGTGTGGCGTCAGAATGCAAAATTTGGGAAGGAAGAAGGCAAAACCAACTCAGACCCAGAAAACATTTAGGAAATTGCCACTCAAGAAACCAAGTCAGCTGAGGCACCCACAACAATGACAGCAAGCCATAATTGGAGCAAGCCAACAGCGGTACCCTGTTTGAAAAAGAACCTTCCTCTTTTACCCTGAACTCAATATGCCAGCCTCAGAACCAAAGCTCACATCAGAAAATTCATTACAAACCATGATAAATAAGAAAAATGAGAAAAAAGCCAAAGAAATGCAAGAATCTGTAATGATATCGGGCTTGATATAGTCGCAAGGAAACCGGCTGTTCCCGGATTCATCCACCCATCCAGCTGACTGCCTATGGAATTCTGACTGAATTAACCTCAAAATAGCAGTGAAACTCATATAGGAGACAATTAATATCTGTCACCTCAGCTAAAGTGTTCCATTTTATTTTGCAAAACACAAAAACTCACCTTGGTCGTGTTACCTGTAGATTTCTAAGCTTCAAAAGCCTATTTCTTGTGTTTTTTATTTCATAATGGCTATTCTACCCAAACTCTTGTTTGTATGGCGTCAGAATACAAAATTTGGGAAGGAATAAGGCAAAACCAACTCGGACCCAGAAAACATTTAGGAAATTGCCGCTCAAGAAACCACAAATCAGCTGAGGATCCCAAAACAATGAAAGCAAGCCAGAATTGGGGCAGGCCAATAGCTGTGCCCTGTTTGAAACAGAACCTTCCTCTTGCTCCCTGAACTCCATATTGCAGCCTCAACCAAAGCTCACATCAGAAAATTCATTACAAACCATGATAAATAAGAAAAAGGAGAAAAAAGCCAAAGAAATGCAAGAATCCGTAATGTTATTGGGCTTGATTTAGTCACATGGAAGCCGGCTGTTTGCGGATTCATTCACCCCTCCAGTTGACTGCCTGTGGAATGCTGACTGAATTAACCTGAAAATCGCAGTGAAACTCAGTTTGGAGGCAATTAATATCTGTCACCTCAGCCAAAGTGTTCCATTTGATTTTCCAAAACACAAAAACTCACATTGGTCGTGTTACCTGTAGATTTCTAAGCTTCAAATGCCTATTTGTTGTGTGTTTCATTTCATAATGGCTACTCTCCCCAAACTCTTGTTTGTATGGCGTCAGAATACAAAATTTGGGAAGGAATAAGGCAAAACCAACTCGGACCCAGAAAACATTTAGGAAATTGCCGCTAAAGAAACCAAAAGTCAGCTGAGCCACCCAAAGCAATGACAGCAAGCCAGAATTAGAGCAAGCCAACAGCTGTGCCCTGTTTGAAAAAGAACCTTCCTCTTCTGCCCTGAACTCAATATGCCAGCCTCACAACCAAAGCTCACATGAGAAAATTCATTACAAACCATGATAAATAAGAAAAAGGAGAAAAAAGAAAAGAAAAGCAAAAATCCATAATGATATTGGGCTTGATTCAGTCGCAAGGAAACCGGCTGTTCCCGGAATCATCCACCCCTCCAGCTGACTGCCTGTATAATTCTGACTGAATTAACCTGAAAATCACAGTGAAACTCAGTTTTGAGGCAATTAATATCTGTCACCTCAGCCAAAGTGTTCCATTTGATTTTCCAAAACACAAAAACACACCTTGGTCGTGTTACCTGTAGATTTCTAAGCTTCAAATGCCTATTTGTTGTGTGTTTCATTTCATAATGGCTACTCTCCCCAAACTCTTGTTTGTATGCCCTCAGAATACAAAATTTGGGTAGGAAGAAGGCAAAACCAACTCAGACCCAGAAAACATTTAGGAAATTGCCGCTCACAAACCACATATCGGCTGAGGCACCCAAAACAATGACAGCAAGCCAGAATTGGAGCAGGCCAACTGCTGTGCCCTGTTTGAAAAAGACCATTCCCCCGGTGCTCTGAACTCCATATTGCAGCCATAAAACCAAAGCTCACATCAGAAAATTCATTACAAACCATGATAAATAGGAAATCAGAGAAAAAAGCCAAAGAAATGCAAGAATCCATAATGACATTTGGCCTTATTAGTCACAAGGAAACCGGCTGTAGCTGGATTCATCCTCTGCTCCAGCTCACTGCCTGTGGAATTCTGACTGAATTAACCTGAAAATCGCAGTGAAACTCAGTTTGGAGGCAATTACTATCTGTCACCTCAGCCAAACTGTTTCATTTTATTTTCCAAAACACAAAAACTCACCTTGGTCATGTTACCTGTAGATTTCTAAGCTTCAAATGCCTATTTGTTGTGTTTTTATTTCATAATAGCTACTCTGCCCAAACTCTTGTTTGTATGGCGTCAGAATACAAAATTTGGGAAGGAAGAAGGCAAAACCAACTCAGACCCAGAAAACATTTAGGAAATTGCCACTCAAGAAACCAAGTCAGCTGAGGCACCCACAACAATGACAGCAAGCCATAATTGGAGCAAGCCAACAGCGGTACCCTGTTTGAAAAAGAACCTTCCTCTTTTACCCTGAACTCAATATGCCAGCCTCAGAACCAAAGCTCACATCAGAAAATTCATTACAAACCATGATAAATAAGAAAAATGAGAAAAAAGCCAAAGAAATGCAAGAATCTGTAATGATATCGGGCTTGATATAGTCGCAAGGAAAACGGCTGTTCCCGGATTCATCCACCCATCCAGCTGACTGCCTATGGAATTCTGACTGAATTAACCTCAAAATAGCAGTGAAACTCATATAGGAGACAATTAATATCTGTCACCTCAGCTAAAGTGTTCCATTTTATTTTGCAAAACACAAAAACTCACCTTGGTCGTGTTACCTGTAGATTTCTAAGCTTCAAACGCCTATTTCTTGTGTTTTTTATTTCATAATGGCTATTCTACCCAAACTCTTGTTTGTATGGCGTCAGAATACAAAATTTGGGAAGGAAGAAGGCAAAACCAACTCAGACCCAGAAAACATTTCGCAAATTGCCACTCAAGAAACCACAAATCAGCTGAGGATCCCAAAATAATGAAAGCAAGCCAGAATTGGGGCAGGCCAATAGCTGTGCCCTGTTTGAAACAGAACCTTCCTCTTGCTCCCTGAACTCCATATTGCAGCCTCAACCAAAGCTCACATCAGAAAATTCATTACAAACCATGATAAATAAGAAAAAGGAGAAAAAAGCCAAAGAAATGCAAGAATCCGTAATGTTATTGGGCTTGATTTAGTCACATGGAAGCCGGCTGTTCGCGGATTCATTCACCCCTCCAGTTGACTGCCTGTGGAATTCTGACTGAATTAACCTGAAAATCGCAGTGAAACTCAGTTTGGAGGCAATTAATATCTGTCACCTCAGCCAAAGTGTTCCATTTGATTTTCCAAAACACAAAAACTCACCTTGGTCATGTTACCTGTAGATTTCTAAGCTTCAAATGCCTATTTGTTGTGTTTTTCATTTCATAATGGCTACTCTGCCCAAACTCTTGTTTGTTTGGCGTCAGAATATAAAATTTGGGAAGGAAGAAGGCAAAACCAACTCAGACCCAGAAAACATTTAGGAAATTGCCACTCAAGAAACCAAGTCAGCTGAGTCACCCAAAGCAATGACAGCAAGCCAGAATTGGAGCAAGCCAACAGCTGTGCCCTGTTTGAAAAAGAACCTTCCTCTTCTGCCCAGAACTCAATATTCCAGCCTCACAACCAAAGCTCACATCAGAACATTCATTACAAACCATGATAAATAAGAAAAAGGAGAAAAAAGCAAAAGAAAAGCAAGAATCCATAATGATATAGGGCTTGATTTAGTCGCTAGGAAACCGGCTGTTCCAGGAATCATCCACCCCTCCAGCTGACTGCCTGTGGAATTCTGACAGAATTATCCTGAAAATCGCAGGGAAACTCAGTTTGGAGGCAATAAATATCAGTCACCTCAGCCAAAGTGTTCCATTTGATTTTGCAAAACACAAATCTCACCTTGGTCGTGTTACCTGTAGATTTCTAAGCTTCAAACCCCTTTTGTTGAGTTTTTCTATTTCATAATGCCTACTCTGCTGAAACTCTTATTTGTATGGCGTCAGCATACAAAATTTGGGAAGGAAGAAGGCAAAACCAACTCAGACCCAGAAAACATTTAGGAAATTGCCACTCAGAAACCACATATCGGCTGAGGCACCCAAAGCAATGACAGCAAGCCAGAATTGGAGCAAGCCAACAGCTGTGCCCTGATTGAAAAAGACCATTCCTCTTGTGCCCTGAACTCCAGATTGCAGCCTCAAAACCAAAGCTCACATCAGAAAATTCATTACAAACCATGATAAATAAGAAAATGGAGAAAAAAGCCAAAGAAATGCTAGAATCCATAATGATATTGGGCTTGATTCAGTCACAAGGAAACCGGCTGTTCCCGGATTCATCCACACCTCCTGCTGACAGCCTGTGGAATTCTGACTGAATTAACATGAAAATCGCAGTGAAACTCAGTTTGGAGGCAATTAATATCTGTCACCACAGCCAAAGTGTTCCATTTTATATTCCAAAACACAAAAACTCACCTTGGTCATGTTACCTGTAGATTTCTAAGCTTCAAATGCCTGTTTGTTTTGTGTTTCATTCCATAATGGCTACTCTCCCCAAACTCTTGTTTGTATGCCCTCAGAATACAAAATTTGGGAAGGAAGAAGGCAAAACCAACTCAGACCCAGAAAACATTTAGGAAATTGCCGCACAGAATCCACAAATCAGCTGAGGTACTCAAAACAATGACAGGAAGCCAGAATTGGAGCAGGCCAACAGCTGTGCCCTGTTTGAAAAAGACCATTCCTCTGGTGCCCTGAACTCCATATTCAGCCACAAACCAAAGCTCACATAAGAAAATTCATTACAAACCATGATAAATAAGAAAACAGAGAAAAAAGCCAAAGAAATGCAAGAATACATAATGATATTCGGCTGGATTTAGTCACAAGTAAACCGGCTGTTCCCGGATTCATCCTCTGCTCCAGCTCACTGCCTGTGGAATTCTGACTGAATTCATTGAAAATCCCAGTGAAACTCAGTTTGGAGCCAATTACTATTTGTCACCTCAGCCAAAGTGTTCCATTTGTTTTTCCAAAACACAAAAACTCACTTTGGTCAAGTTACCAGTAGATTTTGTAGGTTTAAACGCCTATTTTTTGTGTTTTTTATTTCATAATGGCTAATCTGCCCAAACTCTTGTTTGTGTGCCATCAGAATACATAATTTGGGAAGGAAGAAGGCAAAACCAACTCAGACCCCGAAAACATTTAGGAAATTGCCGCTCAAGAAACCAAAAATCAGCTGAGGCACCCAAAACAATGACAGCAAGCCAGAATTGAAGCAGGCCAACAGCTGTGCCCAGTTTGAAAAAGACCATTCCTCTGGTGCCCTGAACTCCATATTGCAGCCTCAAAACCAAAGCTCACATCAGAAAATTCATTACAATCCATGATAAATAAGAAAACATAGAAAAAATCCAAAGAAATGCAAGAATCCATAATGACATTTGGCCTAAATAGTCACAAGGATACCGGCTGTTCCCGGATTCATCCACACCTCCTGCTGACAGCCTGTGGAATTCTGACTGAATTAACCTGAAAATCGCAGTGAAACTCAGTTTGGAGGCAATTACTATCTGTCACCTCAGCCAAAGTGTTCCATTTGATTTTCCAAAACACAAAAACTCACTTTGGTCATGTTACTGGTAGATTTTGAAGGTTTAAATGCCTATTTGTTGTGTTTTTTATTTCATAGTGGCTACTCTGCTGAAACTCTTGTTTCTATGGCATCAGAATACATAATTTGGGAAGGAAGAAGGGAAAACCAACTCAGACCCAGAAAACATTTAGGAAATTGCCACTCAAGAAACCAAAAGTCAGCTGAGGCACCCAAAACAATGATAGCAAGCCAGAATTGGAGCAAGCCAACAGCTGTGCCCTGATTGAAAAAGAACCTACCTCTTCTGCCCTGAACTCCATATTGCAGCCTCAAAACCAAAGCTCACATCAGAAAATTCATTACAAACCATAAAAAATAAGAAAAATGAGAAAAAAGACAAGGAAATGCAAGAATCCATAATATTGGGCTTGATTCAGTCGCAAGGAAACCGGCTGTTCCCGGATTCATCCAGCCCTCCAGCTGACTGCCTGTGGATTTCTAACTGAATTAACCTGAAAATCACAGTGAAACTCCGTTTGGAGGCAATTACTCTCTGTCACCTCAGCCAAAGTGTTCCATTTCATTTTCCAAAACACAAAAACTCACCGTGGTCATGTTACCTGTAGATTTCTAAGCTTCAAACGCCTATTTGTTGTGTTTTTTATTTCATAATGGCTATTCTGCCCAAACTCTTGTTTGTATGGCAGCAGAAAAGAAAATTTGGATACGAAGACGGTAAAACCAACTCAGACCCAGAAAACATTTAAAAAATTGCCGCTCAAGAAACCAAAATCAGCTGAGGCACCCAAAACAATGAAGGCAAGACAGAATTGGAGCAAGCCACAGCTGTACCCTGTTTAAAATGACCATACTTCCAGTGCCATGAACTCCATACTGCAGCCTCAAAACCAAAGCTCACATCAGAAAATTCATTTAAACCATGATAAATAAGAAAGATGAGAAAAAAGCCAAAGAAATGCAAGAATTCATAATGATATTGGGCTTGATTCAGTCGCAAGGAAACCGGCTGTTCCCGGATTCATCCACCCCTCCTGCTGACTGCCTGTTCAATTCTGACTGAAGTAACCTGAAAATCGCAGTGAAACTCAGTTTGGAGGCAATTAATATCTGTCACCTCAGCCAAAGTGTTCCATTTGATTTTCCAAAACACAAAAACTCCCCTTGGTCATGTTACCTATAGATTTATAAGCTTCAATATCCTATTTGCTGTGTTTTTTATGTCATAATGGCTACTCTCCCCAAACTCTTGTTTGTAGAAATCAGAATACAAAATTTGGGAAGGTAGAAGGCATAACCAACTCAGACGCAGAAAACATGTAGGAAATTGCAGCTCAGGAAACCACAAATCGGCTGAGGCTCAAAACAATGTCAGCAAGCCAGAATTGGAGCAGGCCAACAGCTTTGCCCTGTTTAAAAGGTCCATTCCCCCGGTGCCCTGAACTCCATATTGCAGCCTCAAAACCAAAGCTGACATCAGAAAATTCATTACAACCCATGATAAATAAGAAAAAGGAGAAAAAAGCCAAAGAAATGCAAGAATCAATAATGATATTGGGCTTGATTTAGTTGCAAGGAAACTGGCTGTTCCCGGATTCATCCACCCCTCCAGCTGACTGCCTGTGGAATTCTGACTGAATTCACCTGAATATCGCAGTGAAACTCAGTTTGGAGGCAATTAATATCTGTCACCTCAGCCAAAGTGTTCCATTTTTTTTTCCAAAACACAAAAACTCACCTTGGTAATGTTACCTGTAGATTTCTAAGCTTCAAATGCCTATTTGTTGTGGTTTTTATTTCATAATTGCTACTCTGTCCAAACTCTTGTTTGTGTTGCCTCAGAATACAAAATTAGGGAAGGAAGAAGGCAAAACCAACTCAGACCCAGAAAACATTTAGGAAATTGCCGCTCAAGAAACCACAAATTAGCTGAGGTATCGAAAACAATGACAGCAAGCCAGAATTGGAGCAAGACAACAGCTATGCCCTGATTGAAATAGAACCTTCCTCTTGTGCCATGAACTCCATATTGCAGCCTCAAAACCAAAGCTCACATCAGAAAATTCATTACAAACCATAAAATATAAGAAAAATGATAAAAAAGCCAAAGAAATGGAAGAATCCATAATGATATTGGGCTTGATTTAGTCGCAAGGAAAGTGGCTGTTCCCAGATACATCCACCCCTCCAGCTGACAGCCTGTGGAATTCTGAGTGAATTAACCGGAGAAACACAGTGAAACTCAGTTTGGAGGCAATTAATATCTGTCACCTCAGCCAAAGTGTTCCATTTGATTTTCCAAAACACAAAACCTCACCTTTGACGTGTTACCTATAGATTTCAAAGCTTCAAATGCCTATTTGTTGTGTTTTTATTTCATAATGGCTACTCTCCCCAAACTCTTGTTTGTATGGCATCAGAGTACAACATTTGGGAAGGAAGAAGGCAAACCCAATTCAGACCCAGAAAACATTTAGGAAATTGCCGCTCAAGAAACTAAAAGTCAGCTGAGGCACCCAAAACAATGACAGCAAGCCAGAAGTGTAGCAGGCCAACAGCTGTGCCCTGTTTGAAAAAGACCATTCCTCCGTTACCCTGAACTCCATATTGCAGCCTCAAAACCAAAGCTCACATCAGAAAATTCATTACAAACCATGATGAATAATGGAAATGTGAAAAAGCCAAAGAAATGCAAGAGTCCTTTGTGATACTTGGCAGGATTTAGACACAAAGAAACTGGCTGTTTCCAGATTCATCCCCCCATCCACAGACTGACTTTGGACTTCTGATTGAATTCACCTCAAAATCCCACTCACATTCAATTTGGATGAATTAGTATCTCTCCCCTCAGCAGAAGGGTTCCATATCATTTTCCAAACCACAGAAACTCATCTTGGTCATGTTGCCTGTAGATTTCTAATCCTGAAAGGCCAATTTGCTGTGTTTTTTGTTTTCTTTCATAATGGCTACTCTGTCGACAATCTTGCTTGTATTGCATGAGAATACACAATTTGGGTATGAAGAAGGGAAAACCAACTCAGACCCAGAAAATATTCAGCAAACTGACCCTCAAGAAACCAAAAGTCAGCTGAGGCACCCAACAATGACAGCAAGCCAGAATTGGAGCAAGCCAACAACTGTGCCCCAATTGAAAAAGAACCATTCTCTTGTGCCATGAACTCCATATTGCAGCCTCAAAACCAAAGCTCACATCAGAAAATTCATTACAAACCATGATAAATAAGGGAAATGAGAAAAAGCCAAAGAAATGCAAGAGTCCTTTGTGATATTTGGCTGAATTTAGACACAAGGAAACTGGCTGTTTCAGGATTCATCCCACCCTTAAACAGACTGACTTTGGAATTCTGATTGAATTCACCTCAAAATTGCACTCACACTCAATTTGGAGGAAATTAGTATCTGTCCCCTCAGCAGAAGGAGTCCAAGTCATTTTCCAAAACACAGAAACTCATCTTGATTGTGTTGCCTGTACAGTTCTAAACATGAAAGGCCAATTTGCTTTGTTTTTTTTTTTTATCTTTAATAATGGCTACTCTGTCAAAATCTTGCTTGTATTGCATCAGAATACAAAATTTGGGAATAAGAAGGCAAAACTAACTCAGACCCAGAAAACATTTAGGATATTGCCACTCAAGAATCCACAAATCAGCTGAGGCACCCAAAACAATGACAGCAAGCCAGAATTGGAGCAGGCCAACAGCTGTGCCCTGATTGAAAAACAACCTTCCTCTGGTGCCCTGAACTGAATATGCCAGCTTAAAACCAAAGCTCACATCAGAAAACTCATTACAAACCATGATACATAAGAAAAATGAGAAAAAAGCCAAAGAAACGCAAGAATCCATAATGATATTGGGCTTGATTTAGTCAAAAGGAAACCGGCTATTCCCAGATTCATCCACCCCTCCAGCTGACTGCCTGTGGAATTCTGACGGAATTATCCGGAAAATCGCAGGGAAACTCAGTTTGGAGGCAATTAATATCTGTCACCTCAGCCAAAGTGTCCCATTTTATTTTCCAAAACACAAAAACTCACCTTGGTCGTATTACCTGTGGATTTCTAAGCTTCAAACGCCTATTTATTGTGTTTTTTTTTTTATGGCAAAATGGCAAGTCTGTCCAAACTCTTTTTTGTATTGGGTCAGAATACAAAATTTTGGAAGGAAGAAGGAAAACCAACTCAGACGAACAAAACATTTAGGAAATTGATGCTCAAGAAACCTCAAATCGGCGGAGGCAACCAAAACAATGACAGTAAGCCAGAATTGGAGTAACCCAGCAGCTGTGCCCTGATTGAATAAGAACCTTCCTCTTGTGCCCTGAACTCCATATGCCAGCCTCAAAACCGAAGCTCACATCAGAAAATTCATTACAAACCATGATAAATCAGAAAAATGAGACAAAAGCCAAAGAAATGCAAGAATCCATAATGATGTTGGGCTGGATTTAGTTTCAAGGAAACCGGCTGTTCCCAGATTCATCCACCCCTCCAGCTGACTACCTGTGGAATTCTGACTGAATTAACCGGAAAATCGCAGGGAAACTTAGTTTGGAGGCAATTAATATATGTCACCTCAGCCAAACTGTTCCATTTGATTTTCCAAAACACAAAAACTCACCTTGGTCATGTTACCTCTGGATTTCTAAGCTTCAAAACCTATTTGTTGTGTTTTTTATTTCATAATGGCCACTCTGCCAAAACTCTTGTTTGTATTGCATCAGAATACAATATTTGGGAAGGAAGAAGGCAAAACCAACTCAGACCCAGAAAACTTTTAAGAAATTGCTGCTCAAAAAACCTCAAATTGGCGGAGGCACCCAAAACAATGACAGCAAGCCAGAATTGGAGCAGGCCAACAGCTGTGCTCTGTTTGAAAAAGACCGTTCCCCCGGTGCCCTGAACTCCATATTACAGCCTCAAAACCAAAGCTGACATCAGAAAATTCATTACAAACCAGGATAAATAAGAAAAATGAGAAAAACGCCAAAGAAATCAAGAATCCATAATGATATTGGGCTTCATTTAGTCGCAAGAAAACGGGCTGTTCCCGGATTCATCCACCCCTCCTGCTGACTGCCTGTGGAATTCTGACTGAATTAACCTGAAAATCGCAGTGAAACTCAGTTTGGAGGCAATTAATATCTGTCACCTCAGCCAAAGTGTTCCATTTGATTTTCCAAAACACAAAAACTCACCTTTGTTGTGTTACCTGTAGATTTCTAAGCTTCAAAAGCCTATTTGTGGTGTTTTTTATTTCATAATGGCTACCCTGCCGAAACTCTTGTTTGCATGGCGTCAGAATACAAAATTTGGGAAGGAAGAAGGCAAAACCAACTCAGACCCAGAAAACATTTAGGAAATTGCCACTCAAGAAACCACAAATCGGCTGAGGCACTCAAAACAATGACAGCAAGCCAGAATTGGTGCAGGCCAACAGCTGTGCCCTGTTTGAAAAAGACCATTCCTCAGGTGCCCTGAACTCCATATTGCAGCCTCAAAACCAAAGCTCACATCAGAAAATTCATTACAAAGCATGCTATATCAGAAAAAGGAGAAAAAAGCCAAAGAAATGCAAGAATCAAGAATGATATTGGGCTTGATTTAGTCGCAAGGAAACCGGCTATTCCCGGATTCATCCACACCTCCAGCTGACTGCCTGTGGATCTACCTGAATTCACCTGAAAATCGCAGTGAAACTCAGTTTGGAGGCAATTAATATCTGTCACCTCAGCCAAAGTGTTCCATTTTATTTTCCAAAACACAAAAACTCACCTTGCTCGTGTTACCTATGGATTTATAAGCTTCAAAACCTATTTGTTGTGATTTTATTGCATAATGGCTACTCTGCCGAAACTCTTGTTTGTATGGCGTCAGAATACAACATTTGGGAAGGAAGAAGGCAAAACCAACTCAGACCCAGAAAACATTTAGGAAATTGTCGCTCAAAAGACCAATAATCGGCTGAGGCACCCAAAACAATGACAGCAAGGCAGAATTGGAGCAAGTCAACAGCTGTGCACTTTTTGAAAAATAACCTTCCTCCGGTGCCCTGAACTCCATATTGCAGCCTCAAAACCAAAGCTCACATCAGAAAATTCATTACAAACCATGATGAATAACAAAAATGAGACAAAAGCCAAGGAAATGCAAGAATCCATAATGATATTGGGCTTGATTTAGTCGCAAGGAAATTGGCTGTTCCCAGATTCATCCACCCCTCCAGCTGATGCCTGTGGAATTATGACTGAATTAACAGGAAAATCGCAGTGAACCTCAGTTTGGAGGCAATTAATATCTGTCACCTCAGCCAAAGTGTTCCATTTGATTTTTCAAAGCACAAAAACTCACCTTGGTCGTGAACCTGTAGATTTCTAAGCTTCAAACGCCTATTTGTTGTGTTTTTATTTCATAATCGCTACTCTGTCTGAACTCATGTTTGTATTGCGTCACAATACAAAATTTGGGAAGGAAGAAGGTAAAAACCTCTCAGACACAGAAAACATTTAGGAAATTGCCGCTCAAGAAACCAAAAGTCAGCTGAGGCACCCAAAACAATGACAGCAAGGCAGACTTGGAGCAAGTCAACAGCTGTGCCCTTTTTGAAAAAGACCATTCCTCCGGTGCCCTGAACTCCATATTGCAGCCTCAAAACCAAAGCTCACATCAGAAAATTCATTACAAACCATGATAAATAAGAAAAATGAGAAAAAAGCCAAAGAAATGCTAGAATCCATAATGATATTGGGCTTGATTTAGTCGCAAGGAAATTGGCTGTTCCCAGATTCATCCACCCCTCCAGCTGACTGCCTGTGGAATTCTGACTGAATTAACCTGAAAATCGCAGTGAAACTCAGTTTGGAGGCAATTAATATCTGTCACCTCAGCCAAAGTGTTCCATTTTATTTTCCAATATCAAAAACTCACCTTGGTCTCGTTACGAGTAGACTTATAAGCTTCAAACGCCTATTTGTTGTGTATTTTATTTCATAATGACTACTCTGTCCAAACTCTTGTTTGTATTCCATCAGAATACAAAATTTGGGAAGGAAGAAGGCAAAACCAACTCAGACCCTGAAAACATTTAGGACATTGTGGCTCAAGAAACCAAAAGTCAGCTGAGGCTCCCAAAACAATGACAGCAAGCCAGAATTGGAGCAAGCCAACATCTGTACCCTGTTTGAAAAAGACCATTCCTCAGGTGCCCTGAACTCAATATTGCAACCTCAAAACCAAAGCTCACATCAGAAAATTCATTACAAACCATGATAAATAAGAAAAAGGAGAAAAAAGCCAAAGAAATGCAAGAATCAAGAATGATATTGGGCTTGATTTAGTCGCAAGGAAACCGGCTGTTCCCGGATTCATCCACACCTCCAGCTGACTGCCTGTGGACTTCTGACTGAATTCACCTGAAAATCGCAGTGAAACTCAGTTTGGAGGCTATTAATATCTGTCACCTCAACAAAGTGTTCCATTTTATTTTCCAAAACACAAAAACTCACCTTGGTCGTGTTACCTGTATTTTTCTAAGCTTCAAACGCCTTTTTGTTGTGTTTTTTATTTCATAATGGCTACTCCACCCAAACTCTTTTTTGTATTGCGTCAGAATACAACATTTGGGAAGGAAGAAGGCAAAACCAACTCAGACCCAGAAAACCTTTAGGAAATTGCCGCTCAAGAAACCACAAATCGGCTGAGGCACTCAAATCAATGACAGCAAGCCAGAATTGGAGCAGCACAAGAGCTGTGCCCTGTTTGAAAAAGACCATACCTCTGGTGCCCTGAACGCCATATTACAGCCTCAAAACCAAAGCTGACATCACAAAATTCATTACAAACCATGATAAATAAGAAAAATGAGAAAAAAGCCAAAGAAACGCAAGAATCCATAATGACATTGGGCTTGATTTAGTCGCAAGGAAACCAGCTGTACCCGGATTCATCCACCCCTCCAGCTGACTGCCTGTGGAATTCTGACTGAATTAACCTGAAAATCGCAGTGAAACTCAGTTTGGAGGCAATTAATATCTGTCACCTCAGCCAAAGTGTTCCATTTCATTTTCCAAAACACAAAAACGCACCTTGGTCGTGTTACCTGTAGATTTCTAAGCTTCTAACACCTATTTGTTGTGTTTTTTATTTCATAATGGCTGCTCTGTCCAAACTCTTGTTTGTAATGCGACAGAATACAAAATTTGGGAAGGAAGAAGGCAAAACCAACTCAGACCCAGAAAACATTTAAGAAATTGCCACTCAACAAACCAAAATTGAGCTGAGGCATGCAAAACAAGGACAGCAAGCCAGAATTGGAGCAAGCCAAGAGCTGTGCCCTGTTTAAAAAAAAAAACCTTCCTCTTGTGCCCTAAACTCCATATTGCAGCCTCAAAACCAAATCTCACATCAGAAAATTCATTACAAAGCAGGATAAATCAAAAAATGAGAAAAATGCCAAAGAAATACAGGAGACCTTTCTGATATTGGGCTGGATTTAGTCGCAAGGAAACCGGCTGCTCCCAGATTCATCCACCCCTCCTGCTGACTGCCTGTGGAATTCTCACTGAATTAACCTGAAAATCGCAGTCAAACTCAGTTTGGAGGCCATTAATATCTGTGACCTCAACAAAGTGTTCCATTTTATTTTCCAAAACACAAATACTCACCTTGGTCGTGTTTCGAGTAGACTTATCAGCTTCAAACGCCTATTTGTTGTGTTTTTTATTTCATAATGACTGCTCTGTCCAAACTCTTGTTTGTATTCCATCAGAATACAAAATTTGGGAAGGAAGAAGGCAAAACCAACTCAGACCCTGAAAACATTTAGGACATTGTGGCTCAAGAAACCACAAATCGGCTGAGGCACCCAAAACAATGACAGCAAGCCAGAATTGGAGCAAGCCAACATCTGTAACCTGTTTGAAAAAGACCATTCCTCCGGTGCCCTGAACGCCATATTGCCGCCTCAAAACCAAAGCTCACATCAGAAAATTTATTACAAACCATGATAAATAATAAAAAGGAGAAAAAAGCCAAAGAAATGCAAGAATCCATAATGATATTGGGCTTGATTTAGTCGCAAGGAAACCAGCTGTTCCCGGATTCATCCACCCCTCCAGCTGACTGCCTGTGGAATTATGACTGAATTAACCTGAAAATCGCAGTGAAACTCAGTTTGGAGGCAATTAATATCTGTCACCTCAGCCAAAGTGTTCCATTTGATTTTCCAAAACACAAAACTTCACTTTGGTCGTGTTAACTGTAGATTTCTAAGCTTCAAACGCCTTTTTGTTGTGTTTTTTATTTCCTAATGGCTACTCTGCTGAAACTCTTGTTTGTATTGCGTCAGAATACAAATTTGGGAAGGAAGAAGGCAAAACCAACTCAGACCCAGAAAACCTTTAGGAAATTGCCGCTCAAGAAACCACAAATCGGCTGAGGCACTCAAAACAATGACAGCAAGCCAGAATTGGAGCAGCACAACAGCTGTGCCCTGTTTGAAAAAGACCATACCTCTGGTGCCATGAACTCCATATTGCAGACTCAAAACCAAAGCTGACATCAGAAAATTCATTACAAACCATGATAAATAATAAAAAGGAGAAAAAAGCCAAAGAAATGCAAGAATCCATAATGACATTGGGCTTGATTCAGTTGCAAGGAAACGGGCTGTTCCCGGATTCATCCACCCCTCCAGCTGACTGCCTGTGGAATTCTGACTGAATTCACCTGAAAATCGCAGTGCAACTCAGTTTTGAGGCAATTAGTATCTGTCACCTCAGCCAAAGTGTTCCATTTGATTTTCCAAAACACAAAAACTCACCTTGGTCGTGTTACCTGTAGATTTCTAAGCTTCAAACGCCTATTTGTTGTGTTTTTTATTTCATAATGGCTACTCTGCCCAAACTTTTGTTTCTATTGCGTCAGATTACAAAATTTGGGAAGGAAGAAGGCAAAACCAACTCAGACCCAGAAAACATTTAGGAAATTGCCGCTCAAGCAACAAAGGGCCGCTGAGGAACCCAAAACTTTGAAAGCAAGACAGAATTGGAGCAAGCCAACAGCTGTGCCCTGATTGAAAAAGACCATTCCTCCGGTGTCCTGAACTCGATATTGCAACCTCAAAACCAAACCTCAGATCAGAAAATTCATTACAAACTATGATAAATAAGAAAAATCAGAAAAAATCCAAAGAAATGCAGGAGTTCTTAGTGATATTGGGCTTGATTTATTCCCTTGTTAATGGCTGTTTCCAGATTCTTCTATACCTCCCAACTGAGTGTCTGTGGTTTCTGCTGAATTAAAATGAAATTCGCTGTGAAACTTGGTTTGGAGGCAATTAATATCTGTCACCTCAGCAAAAGTGTTCCATGTCTTTTTTCAAAACACAAAATCTCACCTTGGTCGTGTTACCTGTAGCTTTCAAAAGCCTATTTGATGTGTTTTTTATTTCATAATGTCTATTCTGTCCAAACTCTTGTTTGTATTGCGTCACAATACAAAATTTGGGAAGTAAGAGGACAAAACCATCTGAGACTCAGAAAACGTTTAGGAAATTGCCACTCAAGAAACCTCAAATCGGCGGAGGCACCCAAAACAATGACAGCAAGCCAGAATTGGAGCAAGCCAGCAGCTGTGCCCTGATTGAAAAAGACCATTCCTCCGGTGCCCTGATCTCCATATTGCAGCCTCAAAACCAAAGCTCACATCAGAAAATTCATTACAAACCTTCATACATAAGAAAAATGAGAAAATACCCAAAAATGCAAGAATCCAGAATGATATTGGGCTGGATTTGTTCGCAAGGAAACCGGCTGTTCCAGGATTCATCCAACCCTGCAGCTGACTGCCTGTGGAATTCTGACTGAATTAACCTGAAAATCGCAGTGAAACTCAGTTTGGAAGCAATTAATAACTGTCACCTCAGCTAAAGTGTTCCACTTTATTTTCTAAAACACAAAAACTCACCTCGGTCGTGTTACCTGTAGATTTCTAAGCTTCAAATGCCTATTTGTTGTGTTTTTTGTTTCATAATGGCTACTCTGCCCAAACTCCTGTTTGTATTTGGGCAGAATACAAATATTGGGAAGGAAGAAAGCAAAACCAACTCAGACCCAGAAAACATTTAGGAAATTGCCGCTCAAGCAACAAAGGGCCGCTGAGGAACCCAAATCTTTGAAAGCAAGACAGAATTGGAGCAAGCCAACAGCTGTGCCCTGATTGAAAAAGACCATTCCTCCGGTGTCCTGAACTCGATATTGCAACCTCAAAACCAAACCTCAGATCAGAAAATTCATTACAAACCATGATAAAAAAGAAAAATCAGAAAAAATCCAAAGAAATGCAGGAGTTCTTAGTGATATTGGGCTTGATTTATTCCCTTGTTAATGGCTGTTTCCAGATTCTTCTACACCTCCCAGCTGAGTGTCTGTGGTTTCTGACTGAATTAAAATGAAATTCGCTGTGAAACTCGGTTTGGAGGCAATTAATATCTGTCACCTCAGCAAAAGTGTTCCATGTCTTTTTACAAAACACAAAATCTCACCTTGGTCGTGTTACCTGTAGTTTCAAAAGCCTATTTGATGTGTTTTTTATTTCATAATGTCTACTCTGTCCAAAGTCTTGTTTGTATGCCATCAGAAAAGAAAATTTGGGAAGGAAGACGGCAAAACCAACTCAGACCCAGAAAACATTTAGGAAATTGCCACTCAAGAAACCAAAAGTCAGCTGAGGCACCCAAATAAATGGCAGCAAGCCAGAATTGGAGCAAGCCAACAGCTGTGCCCTGATTGAAAAAGAACCATCCTCTTGTGCCCTGAACTCAATATGCCAACCTCAAAAACAAAGCGCACATTAGAAAATTCATTACAAACCATCATACATAACAAAAATGAGAAAAAAGCCAAAGAAATGCAAGAATCCATAATGATATTGGGATTGATTTAGTCGTAAGGAATCCGGCTATTCCTGGATTCGTCCACCCCTCGAGGTGACTGCCTGTGCAATTCTCACTGAATTAACCTGAAAATCACGGGGAAACTCAGTTTGGAGGCAATTAATATATGTCACCTGAGCCAAAGTGTTCCATTTTTTTTTCCAAAACACAAAAAATCACCTTGGTCGTGTTACCTGTAGATTTCTAAGCTTCAAACGCCTATTTGTTGTGTTTTTTATTTCATAATGGCTACTCTGTCCAAACTCTTGTTTGTATTGAGTCAGAATAAAAAATTTGGGAATAAGAAGAAAAAACCGTGTCAGACCCAGAAAACATTTAGGAAATTGCCACTCAAGAAACC
Source organism: Oryctolagus cuniculus (assembly GCF_964237555.1). Lineage (NCBI taxonomy): Eukaryota > Metazoa > Chordata > Mammalia > Lagomorpha > Leporidae > Oryctolagus > Oryctolagus cuniculus. Next base: position 113,730 of record NW_027208233.1, on the reverse strand, counting down.
TCAAATTTGCTGATGCACCCAAAACAATGACAGCAAGCCACAATTAGAGCAAGCCAACAGCTGTGCCCTGATTGAAAAAGAACATTTCTCTTGTGCCCGGAAGTTCTTATTGCAGCCTCAAATCCAAAGCTCACATCAAAAATTCATTACCAACCATGATAAATAAGAAAAAAGAGAAAAAAGCCAAAGAAATGCAAGAATCCATAAGGATATTGGGCTTGATTTAGTCGTAAGAAATCCGGCTAGTCCTGGATTCATCCACCCCTCCAGGTGACTGCCTGTGCAATTCTCACTGAATTAACCTGAAAATCACAGTGAAACTCAGTTTGGAGGGAATTAATATCTGTCACCTCAGCCAAAGTGTTCCATTTTATTTTCCAAAACACAAAATCTCACCTTGGTCGTGTTACCTGTAGATTTCTAAGCTTCAAACGCCTATGTGTTGTGTTTTTTATTTCATAATGGCTACTCTGTCCAAACTCTAGTTTATATTGCGTCAGAATACAAAATTTGGGAAGGAAGAAGGCAAAACCAACTCAGACCCAGAAAACATTCAGAAAATGTGGATCAAAAAACAACAACGCTGAGGCACCCAAAACTTTTAAAGCAAGACAGAATTGTAGCAAACCAATAGCTGTGCCCTGATTGAAAAAGAACCTTCCTCTTGTGCCCTGAACCCAATATGCCAGCATCAAAACCAAAGCTCACATCAGAAAATTCATTACAAACCATGATAAAAAGAAAAATGAGAAAATAGCCAAGGAAATGCAAGAATCCATAATGATATTGGGCTTGATTCAGTCACAACGAAACCGGCTGTTCCCAGATCCATCCACCCTTCCAGCTGACTGCCTGTGGACTTCTGAATGAATTAACCTGAAAATCGCAGTGAAACTCAGTTTGGAGACTATTAATATCTGTCACCTCAGCCAAAGTGTTCCATTTTATTTTCCAAAACACAAAAACTCACCTTAGTCGTGTTACCTGTAGATTTCTAAGCTTCCAACGCCTATTTGTTGTGCTTTTAATTTCATAATGGCTACTCTGTCTAAACTCTTGTTTATATTTCTTCAGAATACAAAATTTGGGAAGGAAGAAGGCAAAACCAACTCAGACCCAGAAAACATTTAGGAAATTGCCACTCAAGTAACCAAAAGTCAGCTGAGGCACCCAAAACAAGGACAGCAAGCCAGAATTGGAGCAAGCCAACAGCTGTGCCCTGATTGAAAAAGAACCTTCCTCTTGTGCCCTGAACTCAATATGCCAGCCTCAAAACTAAAGCTCACATCAGAAATTTCATTACAAACCATGATAAATAAGGGAAATCTGAGAAAGCCAAAGAAATGCAAGAGTCCTTTGTGATATTTGGCTGGATTTAGACAGAAGGAAACTGGCTGTTTAAAGATTCATCCCCCCCTTCCACAGACTGAGTTTGGAATTCTGACTCAATTCACCTCAAAATCGCACTCACACTCAATTTGGAGGCAATTAATATCTGTCACCTCAGCCAAAGTGTTCCATTTTATCTTCCAAAACTCAAAAACTCACCTTAGTCTTCTTACCTGTAGATTTCAAAACTTCAAATGCCTATTGGTTTTGTTTTTTTTTTCATAATTGCTACTCTGTCCAAACTCTTGTTTGTATTGCGTCAGAATACAAAATTTGGGAAGGAAGAAGGCAAAACCAACTCAGACCCAGAAAACATTTAGGAAATTGCCACTCAAGAAACCAAAAGTCAGCTGAAGAACCCACAACAATGACAGCAAGCCAGAATTGGAGAAAGCCAACAGCTGTGCCCTGATTGAAAAAGAACCTTCCTCTTGTGCCCTGAACTCAATATACCAGCCTCAAAACCAAAGCTCACATCAGAAAATTCATTACAAACCATGATAAATAAGAAAAATGAGAAAAAAGCCAAAGAAATGCAGGAGTTCTTAGGGATATTGGGCTTGAATTATGGCCATGTAAACGGCTGTTTCCAGATTCATCCACACCTCGCAACTGAGTGTCTTTGGTTTCTGAATGAATTAACAAAAAAATCGCAGTGAAACTCGGTTTTGGAGGCAATTAATATCTGTCACCTCAGCCAGAGTGTTCAATTTTACTTTCGAAAACACAAAAACTTACCTTGCTCGTGTTACCTGTACATATATAAGCTTCAAACGCATATTTGTTGTGTTTTTTTATTTCATAATGACTACTCTGTCCAAACTCTTGTTTGTATTACATCAGAATACAAAATTTGGAAAGGAAGAAGGCAAAACCAACTCAGACCCAGAAAACATTTAGGAAATTGCCGCTCAAGAAACCACAAATCAGCTGAGGCACCCAAAACCTTGAAAGCAAGACAGAATTGGAGCAAGCCAACAGCTGTGCCCTGATTGAACAAGACCATTAATCCAGTGCCCAGAACTCCATTTTGCAGCCTCAAAACCAAAGCTCCCATCAGAAAATTCATTAGAAACCACGATAAATAAGGGAAATCTAAGAAAGCCAAAGAAATTCAAGAGTCCTTTGTGGTATTTGGCTGGATTTAGACACAAAGAAACTGGCTGTTTCCAGATTCATCCCCCCCTTCCACAGACAGACCTTGGAATTCTGATTGAATTCACCTCAAAATCGCACTCACACTCAATTTGGAGGGAATTAGAATCTGTCCCCTCAGCAGAAGTGTTCCATGTCATTTTCCAAAACACAGAAACTCATCTTGGTCGCGTTGCCTATAGATTTCTAATCCTGAAAGGGCAATTTGCTGTGTATTTTTTTTTCTTTCGTAATGGCTACTCTGCCAAAATCTTGCTTGTATTGCATCAGAATACAAAATTTGGGAATAAGAAGGCCAAACCGACTCAGACCCAGAAAACATTTAGGAAATTGCCGCTCAAGAAACCACAAATCGGCTGAGGCACCCAAAACAATGACAGCAAGCCAGAATTGGAGCAAGCCAACAGCTGTGCCCTGATTGAAAAAGAACCTTCCTCTTGTGCCCTGAGCTCAATATACCAGCCTCAAAACCAAAGCTCACATCAGAAAATTCATTACAAACCATGATAAAGAAGAAAAATGAGAACAAAGCCAAAGAAATGCAGGAGTTCTTAGTAATATTGGGCTTGATTTTTTGCCATGTAAACGGCTGTTTCCAGATTCATCCACACCTCCCAACTGAGTGTCTTTGTTTTCTGAAAGAATTACCAAAAAAATCGAGGTGAAACTCGGTTTGGAGGCAATTAATATCTGTCACCTCAGCCAAAGTGTTCCATTTTATCTTCCAAAACCCAAAAACTCACCTTAGTCTTCTTACCTGTAGATTTCAAAACTTCAAATGCCTATTTGTTTTGTTTTTTATTTCATAATTGCTACTCTGTCCAAACTCTTGTTTGTATTGCGTCAGAATACAAAATTTGGGAAGGAAGAAGGCAAAACCAACTCAGACCCAGAAAACCTTTAGGAAATTGCCGCTCATGAAACCAAAAGTCAGCTGAGGAACCCACAACAATGACAGCAAGCCAGAATTGGAGAAAGACAACAGCTGTGCCCTGATTGAAAAAGAACCTTCCTCTTGTGCCCTGAACTCAATATGCCAGCCTCAAAACCAAAGCTCACATCAGAAAATTCATTACAAACCATGATAAATAAGAAAAATGAGAAAAAAGCCAAAGAAATGCAAGAATCCTTAATGATATTGGGCTTGATTTAGTCGCAAGGAAACCGGCTGTCCCCAGATTCATCCATACCTCCAGCTGTCTGCCTGTGGAATTCTGACTGAATTACCCTGAAAATCGCAGTGAAACTCAGTTTGGAGTCAATTAATATCTGTGACCTCAGCCAAAGTGTAACATTTTTTTTTCCAAAACACAAAAACTCACCTTGGTCATGTAACCTGTAGATTTTTAAGCTTCAAATGCCCATTTGTTGTGTTTTGTATTTCATAATCGGTACTCTGCCCAAACTCATGTTTGTATGGCGTCAGAATACAAAATTTGGGAAGGAGGAAGGCAAAAACAAATCAGACCCAGAAAACATTTAGGAAATTGCCGCTCAACAAACAAAAATTGAGCTGAGGCACCCAAAACAATGACAGCAAGCCAGAATTGGAGCAAGCCAACAGCTGTGCCCTGTTTGAAAAAGACCATTCCTCCAGTACCCTGAAGTCCATATTCCAGCCTCAAAACCAAAGCTCACATCAGAAAATTCATTACAAACCATGATAAATAAGGGAAATGAGAAAAAGCCAAAGAAATGCAAGCCTGTGGAATCCTAAATGAATTAACTGAATTAATCTGAAAATCGCAGTGAAACTCGGTTTTGGAGGCAATTAATATCTGTCACCTCAGCCAGAGTGTTCATTTTTAATTTCGAAAACAAAAAATCATACCTTGGTCTTGTGACCAGTACATATATAAGCTTCAAACGCATATTTGTTGTGTTTTTTTATTTCATAATGGCTACTCTGTCCAAACTCTTGTTTGTATTACGCCAGAATACAAAATTTGGGAAGGAAGAAGGCAAAACCTACTCAGAGCCAGAAAACATGTAGGAAATTGCCGCTCAAGAAACCACAAATGGGCTGAGGCACCCAAAACCTTGAAAGCAAGCCAGAATTGCAGCAAGCCAACAGCTGTGCCCTGATTGAACTAGACCATTAATCCAGTGCCCTGAACTCCATATTCCAGCCTCAAAACCAAAGCTCACAAAAAAAAAATCATTACAAACAATGATAAATAAGGGAAATCTGAGAAAGCCAAAGTAATTCAAGAGTCCTTTGTGGTATTTGGCTGGATTTAGACAGAAGGAAATAGGCTTTTTCCGGATTCATCCCCCCCTTCCACAGACTGACTTTGGAATTCTGACTCAATTCACCTCAAAATCGCACTCACACTCAATTTGGAGGGAATTAGTATTTCTCCCCTCAGCAGAAGTGTTCCATGTCATTTTCCAAAACACAAAAACTCATCTTAGTCGTGTTGCCTGTAGACTTCTAATCCTGAAAGGGCAATTTACTGTGTTTTTTTTTTTTTTCTTTCATAATGGCTACTCTGTCCAAAATCTTGCTTGTATTGCGTCAGAATACAAAATTTGGGAATAAGAAGGCAAATCCGACTCAGACCCAGAAAACATTTAGGAAACTGCAGAAAAAGAATCCACAAATCAGCTAAGGAATCCAAAACAATGACAGCAAGCAGAACTGGAGCACACCAACAGCTGTGCCCTGTTTGAAAAAGAACCTTCCTCTTGTGCCCTAAACTCAATATGCCAGCCACAAAACCAAAGCTCACATCAGAAAATTCATTTCAAACCATGATAAATAGGAAAAATCAGAAAAAAGCCAAAGAAATGCAAGTTTTCTTAGTGATATTGGGCTTGATTTATTCCTAAGTAAACAGCTGTTTCCAGATTCATCCACAACTCCCAGCTGAGTGAATAGGGATTCTGACTGAATTCACCTCAAAATGGCAGTGAAATTCGGTTTGGAGACAATTAATATCTGTCACCTCAGCCAAAGTGTTCCATTTGATTTTCCAAAACAGAAAAACTCACCTTGGTTGTTTTACCTGTAGATGTCTAAGTTTCAACATCCTATTTGTTGTGTTTTTTATTTCATAATGGCTACTCTGTCCAAAATCTTGCTTGTATTGCATCAACATACAAAATTTCGGAAGGTAGAAGGCAAAGCCAACTCAGACAAAGAAAACATTTAGGAAATTGCCACTCAAGAAACCAAAAGTCAGCTGAGGCTCCCAAAACCATGACAGCAAGCCAGAATTGGAGCAGGCAATCAGCTGAGTCCTGATTGAAAAAGGCCATTCTTCTGGTACCCTGAACTCCATATTCCAGCCTCAAAACCAAAGCTCACATCAGGAAATTCATTACAAACCACGATACATAAGAAAAATGAGAAAAAAGCCAAGAAATGCAAGAAAACATAATGATATTGAGCTGGATTTAGTTGCAAGGAAACCGGCTGTTCCCGGATTCATCCAACACTCCAGCTGACTGCGTGTGGAATTCTGACTGAATTAACCTGAAAATTGCAGTGAAACTCAGTTTGGAGGCAATTAATATCTGTCACCTCAGCCAAAGAGTTCCATTTTATTTTCCAAAACACAAAAACTCACCTTGGTCTTGTTACCTGTAGATTTCCAAGCTTCAAATGCCTATTTGTTGTGTTGTTTATTTCATAATGGCTACTCTGTCCAAACTCTACTTTGCATTGCATCAGAATACAAAATTTGGGAATAAGAAGGCAAATCGAACTCAGACGCAGAAAACATTTATGAAATTGCCACTCAAGAAACCACGAATCTTCTGAGGCATCCAAAACAATGACAGCAAGCCGGAATTGGAGCAAACCAACAACTGTGCCCTGATTGAAACAGAACCATCCTCTTGTGCCCTGAACTCAATATGCCAGCCTCAAAACCAAAGCTCACATCAGAAAATATATTACAAACCATTACAAATAAGAAAAATGAGAAAAAAGCCAAAGAAATGCAAGAATCCATAATGATATTGGACTTGATTTAGTCCCAAGGAAACCGGATGTTCCCGCATTCATCCACCCCTACAGCTGACTGCCTGTGGAATTCTGACTGAATTAACCTGAAAAATGCAGTGAAACTCAGTTTGAAGGCAATTAATATCTGTCACCTCAGCCAAAGTGTTCCATTTGATTTTTCAAAACTCAAAAACTCACCTTGGTCATGATACCTGTAGAATCATAACCTTCAAACGCCTATTTGTTGCGTTTTTTATTTCATAATCGGTACTCTGTCTGAACACATGTTTGTATCTCGTCACAATACAAAATTTGGGAAGGAAGAAGGCAAAAAACTCTCAGACACAGAAAACATTTAGGAAATTGCCGCTCAAGAAACCAAAAGTCAGCTAAGGCACCCAAAACAATGACAGCAAGGCAGACTTGGAGCAAGTCAACAGCTGTGCCCTTTTTGAAAAATAACCTTCCTCTTGTGTCCTGAACTCCATATTGCAGCCTCAAAACCAAAGCTCACATCAGAAAATTCATTACAAACCATGATAAATAAGAAAAAGGAGAAAAAAGCCAAAGAAATGCTAGAATCCATAATGATATTGGGCTTGATTTAGTCGCAAGGAAATTGGCTGTTCCCAGATTCATCCACCCCTCCAGCTGACTGCCTGTGGAATTCTGACTGAATTAACCTGAAAATCGCAGTGAAACTCAGTTTGGAGGCCATTAATATCTGTCACCTCAGCCAAAGTGTTCCATTTTATTTGCCAAAACACAAAACCTCATCTTGTCCTGTTACCTGTAGATTTCTGAGCTTCAAACGCCTATTTATAGTGTTTTTTATTTCATAATGGCTACTCTGCCCAAACTCTTGTTTGTATTGCGTCAGAATACAAAATTTGGGAAGGAAAAAGGCAAAACCAACTCAGACCCAGAAAACATTTAGGAAATTGCTGCTCAAGAAACCACAAATCGGCTTAGGCACTCAAAACAATGACAGCAAGCCAGAATTGGAGCAGGCCAACAGCTGTGCCCTGATTGAAAAAGACCATTCCTCCGGTGCCCTGAACTCCATATTGCAGCCTCAAAACCAAAGCTGACATCAGAAAATTCATTACAAACCATGATAAATAAGAAAAATGAGAAAAAAGCCAAAGAAATGCAAGAATCCATAATGATATTGGGCTTGGTTCAGTCACAAGGAAACCGGCTGTTCCCGGATTCATCCACCCCTCCAGCTGACTGCCTGTGGAATTCTGACTGAATTAACCTGAATATCGCAGTGAAACTCCGTTTGGAGGCAGTAAATAACTGTCACCTCAGCCAAAGTGTTCCATTTGATTTTCCAAAACACAAAAACTCCCCTTGGTCGTGTTACCTGTAGATTTCTAAGCTTCAAAAGCCTATTTGTTGTGTTTTTTATTTCATAATAGCTACTCTGCCCAAACTCTTGTTTGTATTGTGCCAGAATACAACATTTGGGAAGGAAGAAGGCAAAACCAACTCAGACCCAGAAAACATTTTGGAAATTGCTGCTCAAGAAACCAAAAACAGCTGAGGCACGCAAAACAATGACAGCAAGCAAGAATTGATACAAGCCAACAGCTGTGTCCTGTTTAAAAAGACCATTGCCCCGGTGCCCTGAACTCTATATTGCAGCCTCAAAACCAAAGCTGACATCAGAAAATGCATTACAAACCATGATAAATAAGAAAAATGAGAAAAAAACCAAAGAAATGCAAGAATCCATAATGACATTGGGCTTGATTCAGTCGCAAGGAAACCAGCTGTTCCTGGATTCATCCATCCCTCCAGCTGACTGCCTGTGGAATTCTGACTGAATTAACCTGAAAATCGCAGTGAAACTCAGTTTGGAGGCAATTAATATCTGTCAGCTCAGACCATTTTATTATCCAAAACACAAACACCCACCTTGCTCGTGTTACCTGTAGATTTCTAAGCTTCAAACGCCTATTTGTTGTATTTTTTATTTCATAATGGCTACTCTGTCCAGAAACCATTTAAAATTTCCGCTCAAGAAACCACAAATCGGCTGAGGTACTTAAAAAAATGACAGCAAGCCAGAATTGGAGCAGGCCAACAGCTGTGCCCTTTTTGAAAAAGACCATTCCTCCGGTGCCCTGAACTCAATATGCCAGCCTCAAAACCAAAGCTCACATCAGAAAATTCATTACAAACCATGATAAATAAGAAAACGGAGAAAAAAGCCAAAAAATGCAAGAATCCATAATGATATTGGGCTTGAGATAGTCGCAAGGAAACCGGCTGTTCCCGGATTCATCCACCCCTTCAGCGGACTGCCTGTGGAATTCTGACTGAATTAACCTGAATATCACAGTGAAACTCAGTTTGGAGGCAATTAATATCTGTCACCTAGCCAAAGTGTTCCATTGTATTTTCCAAAACACAAAAACTCCCCTTGGTCGTATTACCTGTAGATTTCTAAGCTTAAAACGCCTATTTATAGTGTTTTTTATTTCATAATGGCTACTCTGCCCAAACTCTTGTTTGTATTGCGTCAGAATACAAAATTTGGGAAGGAAAAAGGCAAAACCAACTCAGACCCAGAAAACATTTAAGAAATTGCTGCTCAAAAAACCACAAATCGGCTGAGGCACTCAAAACAATGACAGCAAGGCAGAATTGGAGCAGGCCAACAGCTGTGCCCCGTTTCAAAAAGACCATTCCTCCGGTGCTCTGAACTCCATATTGCAGCCTAAAAACCAAAGCTCACATCAGAAAATTCATTACAATCCATGATAAATAAGAAAGATGAGAAAAAAGCCAAAGAAATGCAAGAATGCATAATGATATTGGGCTTGATTTAGTCTCAAGGAAACCGGCTGTTCCCGGATTCATCAACCCCTCCAGCTGACTGCCTGTGGAATTCTGACTGAATTTACCTGAAAATCACAGTGAAACTCAGTTTGGAGGCAATTAATATCTGTCACCTTAGCCAAAGTGTTCCATTTGATTTTCCAAAACACAAAAACTCACTTTGGTCATGTTACTGGTAGATTTCTAAGGTTCAAAAGACTATTTGTTGTGTTTTGTATTTCACACTGGCTACTCGCCCCAAACTCTTGTTTGTATGGCGTCAGAATACAACATTTGGGAAGGAAGAAGGCAAAACCAACTGAGACTCAGAAAACATGTAGGAAATTGCAGCTCAAGAAACCAAAAGTCAGCTGAGGCACTCAAAACAATAACAGCAAGCCAGAATTGGAGCAGGCCAAAAGCTGTGCCCTGTTTGAAAAAGACCATTCCTCCGGTGCCCTGAACTCCATATTGCAGCCTCAAAACCAAAGCTCACATCAGGAAATTCATTACAAACCATGAAAAATAAGGAAAATGAGAAAAAAGCCAAAGAATTCCAAGAATGCATAATGATATTGGCTTGATTTAGTCTCAAGGAAACCGGCTGTTCCAGGATTCATCGACCACTGCAGCTGACTGCCTGTGGAATTCTGACTGAATTCAGCTGAAAATCGCAGTGAAACTCAGATTGGAGGCAATTAATATCTGTCACCTCAGCCAAAGTGTTCCATTTGATTTTACAAAACACAAAAACTCACCTTGGTCGTGTTACCTGTAGAGTTCTAAGCTTTAAACGACTATTTGTTGTGTTTTTTATTTCATAATACCTACTCTGTCCAAACTCTTGTTTGTATTGCATCAGAATACAAAATTTGGGAAGGAAGAAGGCAAAACCAACTCACACCCAGAAATCATTTAGGAAATTGCCGCTCAAGAAACCAAAAGTCAGCAGAGGTACCCAAAGCAATGACATTAAACCAGATTGGAGCAAGCAAAGAGGTGTGCCCTTATTGAAAAAGAACCATTCTCTTCTGCACTGAAGTCTATATTGCAGCCTCAAAATAAAGCTCACATCAGAAAATTCATTACAAACCATGATAAATAAGAAAAATGAGAAAAAAGCCAAAGAAATGCAAGAATCCATAATGATATTGGGCTTGGTTCAGTTGCAAAGGAAACCGGCTGTTCCAGGATTCATCGACCACTGCAGCTGACTGCCTGTGGAATTCTGACTGAATTAACCTGAAAATCGCAGTGAAACTCAGTTTGGGGGCAATTAATATCTGTCACCTCAGACCATTTTATTATCCAAAACACAAAAACTCACCTTGCTCGTGTTACCTGTAGATTTCTAAGATTCAAACGCCTATTAGTTGTATTTTTTATTTCATAATGGCTACTCTGTCCAGAAAACATTTAAAATTTCCGCTCAAGGAGCCACAAATCGGCTGAGGTACTTAAAACAATGACAGCAAGCCAGAATTGGAGCAGGCCAACAGCTGTGCCCTGTTTGAAAAAGACCATTCCTCCGGTGCCCTGAACTCAATATGCCAGCCTCAAAACCAAAGCTCACATCAGAAAATTCATTACAAACCATGATAAATAAGAAAACAGAGAAAAAAGCCAAAAAATGCAAGAATCCATAATGATATTGGGCTTGAGTTAGTCGCAAGGAAACCAGCTGTTCCCGGATTCATCCACCCCTTCAGCGGACTGCCTGTGGAATTCTGACTGAATTAACCTGAATATCGCAGTGAAACTCAGTTTGGAGGCAATTAATATCTGTCACCTCAGCCAAAGCGTTCCATTTTATGTTCCAAAACACAAAAACTCACCATGGTCGTGCTACCTGTAGATTTCTAAGCTTCAAAATCCTATTTCTTGTGGTTTTTATTTGATAATGGCTACTCTGCCGAAACTCTTGTTTCCATGCCATCAGAAAAGAAAATTTGGGAAGGAAGAAGGCAAAACCAACTCAGACCCAGCAAACATTTAGGAAATTGCCGCTCAAGAAACCAAAATTCAGCTGAGGCACCCAAAGAAATGACAGCAAGCCAGATTTGGAGCAGGCCAACAGCTATGCCCTGTTTGAAAAAGAGTATTCCTCCGGTACCCTGAACTCCATATGCCAGCCTCAAAACCAAAGCTCACATCAGAAAATTCATTACAAACCATGATAAATAAGAAAACGGAGAAAAAAGCCAAAAAATGCAAGAATCCATAATGATATTGGGCTTGATTTAGTCGCAAGGAAACCGGCTGTTCCCAGATTCATCCACCACTCCTGCTGACTGCCTGTGGAATTCTGACTGAATTAACCAGAAAATCGCAGTGAAACTCACTTTGGAGGCAATATATATCTGTGACCTCAGCCAAAGTATTCCATTTGATTTTGCAAAACATAAAATCTCACCTTGGTTATGTTACCTGTAGATTTCTAAGCTTCAAAGGCCTATTTGTAATGTTTTTTAATTCATAATGGCAACTCTGTCCAAACTATTGGTTGTATCGTGTCAGAATACAAAATTTGGGAAGGAAGAAGGCAAAACCAACTAAGATCCAGAAAACATTTAGTAAATTGCCACTCAAGAAACCCAAAGACAGCTGAGGCACCCAAAACAATGACAGCAAGCCAGAATTGGAGCATGCCAACAGCTGTGCCCTGATTGAAAAAGAACCTTCCTCTGGTGACCTGAACTCAATATGCCAGCCTCAAAACCAAAGCTCACATCAAAAAATTCATTACAAACCATGATAAATAAGAAAAATGAGAAAAAAGCGAAAGAAATGCAAGAATCCATAATGATATTGGGCTGGATTTAGTCGCCAGGAAACCGGCTATTCCCGGATTCATCCACCGCTCCTGCTGATTGCCTGTGGAATTCTGACTGAATTCACCTGAAAATCGCAGTGAAACTCAGTTTGGAGGCAATTAATATCTGTCTCCTCAGGCAAAGTGTTCCATTTGATTTTCCAAAACACAAAAACTCACCTTGGTCGTGTTACCTGTAGATTTCTAAGCTTCAAACGCCTATTTGCTGTGTTTTTCATTACAAAATGGCTACTCTGCCCAAACTCTTGTTTGTATTGTGGCAGAATACAAAATTTGGGAAGGAAGAAGGCAAAACCAACTCAGACGCAGAAAACATTTAGGATATTGCCGCTCAAGAAACCACAAATCGTCTGAGTCTCCCAAAACAATGACAGCAAGCCAGAATTGGAGCAGGCCAAGAGCTGTGCCCTGTTTGAAAAAGACCATTCCAAGCCGGCTCCGCGACTCATTAAGCTAATCCTCCACCTAGCGGCCCCAGCACACCAGGTTCTAGTCCCGGTCTGGGTGCGGATTCTGTCCCGGTTGCCCCTCTTCCAGGTCAGCCCTCTGCTGTGGCCAGGGAGTGCAGTGGAGGATGGCCCAAGTGCTGGGGCACTGCACCCCATGGGAGACCAGGAAAAGCACCTGGCTCCTGGTTCCTGCAATCGGATCAGCGCGGTGCGCCCGCCGCAGCACACTGGCCGCGGCGGCCATTGGAGGGTGAACCAACGGCAAAGGAAGAAATTTCTCCCTGTCTCTCTCTCTCACTGTCCACTCTGCCTGTCAAGAAAAAAAAAAAAAAGGAAAAAGACCATTCCCCCGGATCCTGAACTCCATATTGCAGCTTCAAAACCAAAGCTCACCTCAGAAAATTCATTACAAACCATGATAAATAAGAAAAATAAGAAAAAGGCCAAAGAAATGCAAGAATCCATTATGATATTGGGCTTGATTCACTCGAAGGAAACAGGCTGTTCCAGGATTCATCCACCCCTGCAGCTGACTGCCTGTGGTATTCTGACTGAATTAACCTGAAAATCACAGTGAAACTCAGTTTGGAGGCAATTAATATCTGTCACCTCAGCCAAAGTGTTCCATTTGATTTTCCAAAACACAAAAACTCACTTTGGTCGTGTTACCTGTAGATTTCTAAGCTTCAAACGGCTATTTGTTGTGTTTTTTATTTCATAATACCTACTCTGTCCAAACTCTTGTTTGTATTGCATCAGAATACAAAATTTGGGAAGGAAGAAGGCAAAACCAACACAGACCCAAAAAACATCTAGTAAATTGACACACTAGAATCCACAAATTTCTGTAGCACTCAAAACATTGACAGCAAGCCAGAATTGGAGGAGGCCAACAGCTGTGCCCTGATTGAAAAGAACCATCCTCTTGTTCCCTGAACCCAATACGCCAGCCTTAAAACCAGAGCTCACATCAGAAAATTTATTACAAACCATGATACATAAGAGAAATGAGAAAAAGCCAAAGAAATGCAAGAATCCATAATGATATTGGGCTTGATTTAGTCTCAAGGAAATCAGCTCTTCCCAGATTCATCCCCCCCTCCAGCTGAATGCCTGTGGAATTCTGACTGAATTAACCTGAAAATCACAGTGAAACTCAGTTTGGAAGCAATTAATATCTGTCACCTCAGCCAAAGTGTTCCATTTTCTTTTCCAAAACACAAAAACTCACCATGGTCGTGTTACCTGTAGATTTCTAAGCTTCAAAACCCTATTTCTTGTGGTTTTTATTTCATAATGGCTACTTTAACCAAACTCTTTTTTGTATTGCGTCAGAATACAAAATTTGACAAGGAAGAAGGCAAAACCAACTCAGACCCAGAAAACATTTAGGAAATTGCCGCTCAAGAAACCAAAAGTCAGCTGAGGTACCCAAACCAATTACATTAAACCAGAATTGGAGCAAGCAAAGAGCTGTGCCCTGATTGAAAAAGAACCATCCTCTTCTGCCCTGAACTCCATCTTCCAGACTCAAAACCAAAGCTCACATCAGAAAATTCATTACACACCATGATAAATAAGAAAAATGAGAATAAATCCAAAGAAATGCAAGATTCCATAATGATATTAGGTTTGATTTAGTTGCAAGGAAACCGGTTGTTCCCAGATTCATCCACCCCTCCAGCTGACTGCCTGTGGAATTCTGACTGAATTAACCTGAAAATCACAGTGAAACTCAGTTTGGAGGCAATTAATATCTGTCACCACAGCCAAAGTGTTCCATTTTATATTCCAAATCACAAAAACTCACCTTGGTCATGTTACCAGTAGATGTCTAAGCTTCAAACGCCTATTTGTTGTGTTTTTTGTTTCATAATGGCTACTCTGTCTAAACTCTTGTTTGTATTGCGTCAGAAGCAACATTTGAAGGAAGAAGGCAAAACCAACTCAGACCCAGAAAACATTTAGGAACTTGCCGCTCAAGAAAGTAAACTCAGCTGAGGCACCCAAACCAATGACAGTAAGCCAGAATTGGAGCAAGCAAAGGTCTGTGCCCTGATTGAATATGGCCATTCCTCCGGTGCCCTGAACTCCATCTTGCAGACTCAAAACCAAAGCTCACATCAGAAAATTCATTACAAACCATCATAAATAAGAAAAATGAGAAAAAAGCCAAAGAAATGCAAGAATCCATAATGATATTGGGCTTGGGTCAGTCGCAAGGAAACCGGCTGTTCCCAGATTCATCCACCCCTCCATCTGGCTACCTGTGGAATTCGACTGAATTAACATGAACATCGCAGTGAAACTCAGTTTGGAGGCAATTAATATCTGTCACCTCAGGCAAAGTGTTCCATTTTATTTTCCAAAACACAAAAACTCACCTTGGTCGTGTTACCTGTAGATTTCTGAGCTTCAAACGCCTATTTGTTGCACTTTTTATTGCATAATAGCTACTCTGTTCAAACTCT
Source organism: Oryctolagus cuniculus (assembly GCF_964237555.1). Lineage (NCBI taxonomy): Eukaryota > Metazoa > Chordata > Mammalia > Lagomorpha > Leporidae > Oryctolagus > Oryctolagus cuniculus. The sequence goes on along the minus strand of NW_027208233.1, from coordinate 98,652 downwards.
TGTTTGTATTGCATCAGAATACAAAATTTGGGAAGGAAGAAGGCAAAACCAACTCATACCCACAAAATATTTAGGAAATTACTGCTCAAGGAACCAAAAGTAAGCTGAGGCATGCAGAACAATGACAGCAAGACAGAATTGGAGCAAGCCAACAGCTGTGCCCTGATTGAAAAAGAACCATTCTCTTGTACCCTGAAATCCATTTTGCAGCCTCAAAACCAAAGCTCACATCAGAAAATTCATAACAAACCATGATAAATAAGGGAAATGTGAAAAAGCCAAAGAAATGCAAGAGTCCTTTGTGATATTTGGCTGGATTTAGACACAAGGAAACTGGCTGTTTCAGGATTCATTCCAACCTTAAACAGACTGACTTTGGAATTCTGATTGAATTCACCTCAAAATTGCACTCACACTCAATTTGGAGGAAATTAGTATCTGTCCCCTCAGCAGAAGGGGTCCATGTCACTATCCAAAACAAAGAAACTCATCTTGATTGTGTTGCCTGTACAGTTCTAATCCTGAAAGGCCAATTTGCTTTTTTTTTTTTTTCTTTCATAATGGCTACTCTGTAAAAATCTTGCTTGTATTGCATCAGAATACAAAATTTGGGAATAAGAAGGCAAAAGTAACTCAGACCCAGAAAACATTTAGGATATTGCCACTCAAGAATCCACAAATCAGCTGAGGCACCCAAAACAATGACAGCAAGCCAGAATTGGAGCAACCCAACAGCTGTGCCCTGATTGATAAACAACCCTCCTCTTGTGCCCTGAACTCAATATGCCAGCCTCAAAACCAAAGCTCACATCAGAAAATTCATTACAAACCATGATACAAAAGAAAAATGAGAAAAAAGCCAAAGAAATGCAAGAATCCATAATGATATTGGGCTTGATTTAGTTGCAAGGAAACCGGCTGTTCCCGGATTCATCCGCCCCTCCAGCTGACTGCCTGTGGAATTCTGACTGAATTCAGCTGAAAATCGCAGTGAAACTCAGTTTGGAGGCAATTAATATCTGTCACCTCAGCCAAAGTTTTCATTTTATTTTCCAAAACACAAAAACTCACCTTGGTCGTGTTACCTGTAGATTTCTAAGCTTCAAACACCTATTTGTTGTGTTTTTTATTTCATAATGGCTACCGTGCCCAAACTCTTGTTTGTATTGTGGCAGAATACAAAATTTGGGAAGGAAGAAGCCAAAACAAACTCAGACCCATAAAACATTTAGGAAATTGCCGCTCAAGAAACCAAAAGTCAGCTGAGGCACCCAAAACAATGACAGCAAGGCAAAATGGGAGCAAGGCGACAACTGTGCCCTGTTTGAAAAAGACCATTCCTCCTGTGCCCTGAACTCCATATTCCAGCCTCAAAACCAAAGCTCACAGCAGAAAATTCATTACAAACCATGATAAATAAGGGAAATGTGAAAAAGCCAAAGAAATGCAGGAGTCCTTTGTGATATTTGGCTGGATTCAGACACAAGGAAACTGGCTGTTCCCAGATTCATACCCCCTTCCACAGACAGACTTTGGAATTCTGATTGAATTCACCTCAAAATCGCACTCACACTCAATTTGGAGGGAATTAGGATCTGTCCCCTCAGCAGAAGGGTATCATGTCATTTTCCAAAACACAGAAACTCATCTTGGTCGAGTTGCCTGTAGATTTCTAATCCTGAAAGGGCAATTTGCTGTGTTATTTTTTCTTTCATAATGGCTACTCTGTCAAAATCTTGCTTGTATTGCATCAGAATACAAAATTTGGGAAGGAAGAAGGTAAAACCGACTCAGACCCAGAAAACATTTAGGAAATTACCGCTCAAGAAACCACAAATCGGCTGAGGCACCCAAAACAATGACAGCAAGCCAGAATTGGAGCAAGCCAACAGCTGTGCCCTGATTGAACAAAACCATTAATCCAGTGCCCTGAACTCCATATTCCAGCCTCAAAACCAAAGCTCACAAAAAATAATCATTACAAACAATGATAAATAAGGGAAATCTGAGAAAGCCAAAGAAATTCAAGAGTCCTTTGTGGTATTTGGCTGGATTTAGACAGAAGGAAACAGGCTGTTTCTGGATTCATCCCCCCCTTCCACAGACTGACTTTGGAATTCTGACTCAATTCACCTCAAAATCGCACTCACACTCAATTTGGAGGGAATTAGAATCTGTCCCCTCAGCAGAAGTGTTCCATGTGAATTTCCAAAACACAGAAACTCATCTTGGTCGTGTTGCCTGTAGATTTCTAATCCTGAAAGGGCAATTTGCTGTGTTTTTTTTTTTTCTTTCATAATGGCTACTCTGTCCAAAATCTTGCTTGTATTGCGTCAGAATACAAAATTTGGGAATAAGAAGGCAAATCCGATCAGAACCAGAAAACATTTAGGAAACTGCAGAAAAAGAATCCACAAATCAGCTGAGGCACCCAAAACCATGACAGCAAGCCAGAATTGGAGCAAGCCAACAGCTGTGCCCTGATTGAAAAAGAACCTTCCTCTTGTGCCCTAAACTCAATATGCCAGCCACAAAACCAAAGCTCACATCAAAAAATTCTTTTCAAACCATGATAAATAGGAAAAATCAGAAAAAAGCCAAAGAAATGCAAGTTTTCTTAGTGATATTGGGCTTGATTTATTCCTAAGTAAACAGCTGTTTCCAGATTCATCCACAACTCCGAGCTGAGTGAATAGGGATTCTGACTGAATTCACCTCAAAATGGTAGTGAAATTCGGTTTGGAGACAATTAATATCTGTCACCTCAGCCAAAGTGTTCCATTTTATTTTCCAAAACAAAAAAACTCACTTTGGTCATGTTACCTATAGATTTCCAAGCTTCAAACGCCTATTTGTTGTGTTTTTTATTTCATAATGGCTACTCTGTCCAAAATCTTCCTTGTATTGCATCACATACAAAATTTGGGAAGGTAGAAGGCAAAGCCAACTCAGACACAGAAAACATTTAGGAAATTGCCACTCAAGAAACCAAAAGTCAGCTGAGGCACCCAAAACCATGACAGCAAGCCAGAATTGGAGGAGGCAATCAGCTGAGTCCTGATTGAAAAAGGCCATTCTTCCGGGACCCTGACCTCCATGTTCCAGCCACAAAACCAAAGCTGACATCAGGAAATTCATTACAAACCACGATACATAAGAAAAATGAGAAAAAATCCAAGAAATGCAAGAATCCATAATGATATTGAGCTGGATTTAGTCGCAAGGAAACGGGCTGTTCCCGGATTCATCCACCCCTCCAGCTGACTGCCTGTGGAATTCTGACTGAATTAACCTGAAAATCGCAGTGAAACTCAGTTTGGAGGCAATTAATATCTGTCACCTCAGCCAAAGTGTTCCATTTTATTTTCCATAACACAAAAACTCACCTTGGTCGTGTTATCTGTAGATTTCTAAGCTTCAAACAACTATGTGTAGTGTTTTTTATTTCATAATGGCTGCTCTGGCCAAACTCTTGTTTGTATTGTGTCAGAATACAAAATTTGGGAAGGAAGAAGGCAAAACCAACTCAGACCCAGAAAACATTTAGGAAATTGCCGCTCAAGAAATCACAAATCAGCTGAGGGACCAAAAAAAATGTCAGGATGCCAGAATTGGACACGCCAACAGCTGTGCCCTGATTGAAAAAGAACCTTCCTCTTGTGCCCTGAACTCAATATGCCAGCCTCAAAACCAAAGCTCACATCAGAAAATTCATACAAACCATGATAAATAAGGGAAATGTGAAAAAGCTGAAGAAATGCAAGCCTGTGGAATCCTAACTGAATTAACTGAATTAACCTGAAAATCGCAGTGAAACTGAGTTTGGAGGCAATTAATATCTGTTACCTCAGCCAAAATGTTCCATTTCATTTTCCAAAACACAAAAACAGCTTGGTCATGTTACCTGTAGATTTGTATGCTTCAAACACCTATTTGTTGTGTTTTTTATTTCATAATGGCTACTCTGACCAAAATCTTGCTTGTATTGCATCAGAATACAAAATTTGGGAAGGAAGAAGGCAAAGCCAACTCAGACCCAGAGAACATTTAGGAAATTGCCACTCAAGAAATCAAAAGTCAGCTGAGGCACCCAAAACCATGACAGCAAGCCAGAAGTGGAGCAGGCCAACAGCTGTGCCCTGATTGAAAAAGAACCTTCCTCTTGTACCCTGAACTCAATATGCCAGCCTCAAAACCAAAGCTCATATCAGAAAATTCATTACAAACCATGATAAATAAGAAAAAAGAGAAAAAAGCCAAAAAAATGCAAGAATCCATAATGATATAGGGCTTGATTTAGTCGCTAGGAAACCAGCTGTTCACGGATTCATCCACCCCTCCAGCTGCTGCCTGTGGAATTCTGAATGAATTAACCTGAAAATCGCAGTGAAACTCAGTTTGGAGGCAATTAATATCTGTCACCTCAGCCAAAGTGTTCCATTTTATTTTCCAAAACACAAAAACTCACCTTGGTCATGTTACCTGTTGATTTCTAAGCTTCAAACGCCTATTAGTTGTGTTTTTTATTTCATAATGGCTACTCTGTCGAAAATCTCGCTTGTATTGCATCAGAATATAAAATTTGGGAAGGAAGAAGGCAAAGCCAACTCAGACCCAGAGAACATTTAGGAAATTGCCACACAGGAAACCACAAATTGGCTGAGGAACCCAAAACAATGACAGCAAGCCAGAATTGTAGCAAGCCAACAACTGTACCCTCTTTGAAAAAGACAGGTCCTCCAGTACCCTGAACTCCATATTGCAGCCTCAAAACCAAGCTCACATCAGAAAATTCATTACAAACCATGATAAATCAGGGAAATGTGAAAAAGCCAAAGAAATGCAAGAGTCCTTTGTGATATTTGGCTGGATTTAGACACAAGGAAACTGGATGTTTCCAGATTCATCCCCCCCTTCCACAGACTGACTTTGGAATTCTGATTGAATTCACCTCAAAATCGCACTCACAATCATTTGGGAGGGAATTAGAATCTGTCCCCTCAGCAGAAGCGTTCTATGTCATTTTCCAAAACACAGAAACTCATCTTGGTCGTGTTGCCTGTAGATTTCTAATCCTGAAAGGGCAATGCGCTTTTTTTTTTTTCTTTCATAATGGCTACTCTCCAAAATCTTGCTTGTATTGCATCAGAATACAAAATTTGGGAATAAGACGGCAAAACCGACTCAGACCCAGAAAACATTTAGGAAATTGGCACTCAAGAAACCACAAATCGGCTGAGGCACCCAAAACAATGACAGCAAGCCAGAAGTGGAGCAAGCCAACAGCTGTGCCCTGATTGAAAAAGAACCTTCCTCTTGTGCCCTGAACATAATATGCCAGCCTCAAAACCAAAGCTCACATCAGAAAATTCATTACAAACCATGATAAATAAGGGAAATGTGAAAAAGCCAAAGAAATGCAAGAGTCCTTTGTCATATTTGGCAGGATTTAGACACAAAGAAACTGGCTGTTTCCAGATTCATCCCCCCCTTCCACAGATTGACTTTGGAATTCTGATTGAATTCACCTCAAGATCGCTCTCACACTCCATTTGGAGGGCATTAGAATCTGTCCCCTCAGCAGAAGCGTTCCATGTCATTTTCCAAAACACAGAATCTCACCTTGGTTGTGTTGCCTATGGATTTCTAATCCTGAAAGGTCAATTTGCTGTGTTTTTTTTTTTTTCTTTCATAATGGCTACTCTGTCCAAAATCTTGCTTGTATTGCATCAGAATACAAAAATTGGGAAGGAAGAAGGCAAAACCAACTCAGACCCCGAAAACATTTAGGAAATTGCCACTCAAGAAACCACAAATCTGCTGAGGCACCCAAAACAATGACAGCAAGCCAGAAGTGGAGCAATCCAACAGCTGTGCCCTGATTGAAAAAGAACCTTCCTCTTGTGCCCTGAACTCAATATGCCAGCCTCAAAACCAAAGCTCACATCAGAAAATTCATTACAAACCATGATAAATAAGAAAAAAGAGAAAAAAGCCAAAAAAATGCAAGAATCCATAATGATATAGGGCTTGATTTAGTCGCTAGGAAACCGGCTGTTCCCGGATTCATCCACCCCTCCAGCTGACAGGCTGTGGAATTCTGACTGAATTAACCTGAAAATCACAGTGAAACTCAGTTTGGAGGCAATTAATATCTGTCACCTCAGCCAAAGTGTTCCATTTTATTTTCATAAACACAAAAACTCACCTTGGTCATGTTACCTGTAGATTTCTAAGCTTCAAACGCCTATTTGTTGTGTTTTTTTCTTTCATAATGGCTATTCTGTACAAACTCTTCTTTGCATTGCATCAGAATACAAAATTTGGGAAGGAAGAAGGCAAAGCCAACTCAGACCCAGAAAACATTTGGGAAATTGCCACACAAGAAACCACAAATCGGCTGAGGTACTCAAAATAAGGACAGCAAGCCAGAACTGCAGCCAGCCAACAGCTGTGCCCTGATTGAAAAAGAACCATCCTCTTCTGCCCTGAACTCAATATGCCAGCCTCAAAACCAAAGCTCACATCAGAAAATTAATTTCAAAGCATGATAAATAAGAAAAAAGAGAAAAAAGCCAAAGAAATGCAAGAGTACTTTGTGATATTTGGCTGGATTTAGACACAAGGAAACTGGATGTTTCCAGATTCATCCCCCCCTTCCACAGACTGACTTTGGAATTCTGATTGAATTCACCTCAAAATCGCACTCACAATCATTTGGGAGGGAATTAGAATCTGTCCCCTCAGCAGAAGCGTTCTATGTCATTTTCCAAAACACAGAAACTCATCTTGGTCGTGTTGCCTGTAGATTTCTAATCCTGAAAGGGCAATGCACTTTTTTTTTTCTTTCATAATGGCTACTCTCCAAAATCTTGCTTGTATTGCATCAGAATACAAAATTTGGGAATAAGAAGGCAAAACCGACTCAGACCCAGAAAACATTTAGGAAATTGGCACTCAAGAAACCACAAATCGGCTGAGGCACCCAAAACAATGACAGCAAGCCAGAAGTGGAGCAAGCCAACAGCTGTGCCCTGATTGAAAAAGAACCTTCCTCTTGTGCCCTGAACATAATATGCCAGCCTCAAAACCAAAGCTCACATCAGAAAATTCATTACAAACCATGATAAATAAGGGAAATGTGAAAAAGCCAAAGAAATGCAAGAGTCCTTTGTCATATTTGGCAGGATTTAGACACAAAGAAACTGGCTGTTTCCAGATTCATCCCCCCCTTCCACAGACCGACTTTGGAATTCTGATTGAATTCACCTCAAGATCGCTCTCACACTCCATTTGGAGGGCATTAGAATCTTTCCCCTCAGCAGAAGCGTTCCATGTCATTTTCCAAAACACAGAATCTCACCTTGGTTGTGTTGCCTATGGATTTCTAATCCTGAAAGGTCAATTTGCTGTGTTTTTTTTTTTTTCTTTCATAATGGCTACTCTGTCCAAAATCTTGCTTGTATTGCATCAGAATACAAAAATTGGGAAGGAAGAAGGCAAAACCAACTCAGACCCCGAAAACATTTAGGAAATTGCCACACAAGAAACCACAAATCTGCTGAGGCACCCAAAACAATGACAGCAAGCCAGAAGTGGAGCAATCCAACAGCTGTGCCCTGATTGAAAAAGAACCTTCCTCTTGTGCCCTGAACTCAATATGCCAGCCTCAAAACCAAAGCTCAAATCAGAAAATTCATTACAAACCATGATAAATAAGAAAAAAGAGAAAAAAGCCAAAAACATGCAAGAATCCATAATGATATAGGGCTTGATTTAGTCGCTAGGAAACCGGCTGTTCCTGGATTCATCCACCCCCCCAGCTGACAGCCTGTGGAATTCTGACTGAATTAACCTGAAAATCACAGTGAAACTCAGTTTGGAGGCAATTAATATCTGTCACCTCAGCCAAAGTGTTCCATTTTATTTTCATAAACACAAAAACTCACCTTGGTCATGTTACCTGTAGATTTCTAAGCTTCAAACGCCTATTTGTTGTGTTTTTTCTTTCATAATGGCTACTCTGTACAAACTCTTCTTTGCATTGCATCAGAATACAAAATTTGGGAAGGAAGAAGGCAAAGCCAACTCAGACCCTGAAACCATTTGGGAAATTGCCACACAAGAAACCACAAATCGGCTGAGGCACTCAAAACAATGACAGCAAGCCAGAAGTGGAGCAAGCCAACAGCTGTGCCCTGATTGAAAAACAACCTTCCTCTTGTGCCCTGAACTCAATATGCCAGCCTCAAAACCAAAGCTCACATCAGAAAATTCATTACAAACCATGATAAATAAGAAAAAAGAGAAAAAAGCCAAAAAAATGCAAGAATCCATAATGATATTGGGTTTGATTTAGTTGCAAGGAAACCGGCTGTTCCCAGATTCATCCACCACTAAAGCTGACTGCCTGTGGAATTCTGACTGAATTAACCTGACAATCCCAGTGAAACTCAAGAAACCAAATTTCAGCTGAGGCACCCAAAACAAAGACAATAGCCAGAATTGGAGCACACCAACAGCTGTGCCCTGTTTGAAAAAGACCATTCCTCAGGTGCCCTGAACTCTATATTGCAGCCTCAAAACCAAAGCGCACATCAGAAAATTCATAACAAACCATGATAAATTAGGGTAATGTGAAAAAGCCAAAGAAATGCAAGAGTCCTTTGTGATATTTGGCTGGAATTAGACACAAAGAAACTGGCTGTTTCCAGATTCATCCCCCCTTCCACAGACTGACTTTGGAATTCTGATTGAATTCACCTCAAAATCGCACTCACACTCATTTGGGAGGGAATTAGAATCTGTCCCCTCAGCAGAAGCGTTCTATGTCATTTTCCAAAACACAGAAACTCATCTTGGTCGTGTTGCCTGTAGATTTCTAATCCTGAAAGGGCAATGCGCTGTGTTTTTTTTTTTTCTTTCTTTCATAATGGCTACTCTCCAAAATCTTGCTTGTATTGCATCAGAATACAAAATTTGGGAATAAGAAGGCAAAACCGACTCAGACCCAGAAAACATTTAGGAAATTTGCACTCAAGAAACCACAAATCGGCTGAGGCACTCAAAACAATGACAGCAAGCCATAATTGGAGCAAGCCAACAGCTGTGCCCTGATTGAAAAAGAACCTTCCTCTTGTGCCCTGAACTCAATATGCCAGCCTCAAAACCAAAGCTCACATCAGAAAATTCATTACAAACCATGATAAATAAGAAAAAGGAGAAAAAATACAAAGAAATGCAAGAATCCGTAATGAAATCAGGCTTGATAAACTTCAAATGCCTATTTGTTGTGTTTGTTTATTTCATAATGGCTATTCTAACAAAACTCTTGTTTGTATGGCGTCAGAATACAAAATTTGGGAAGGAAGAAGGGAAAAACAAATCAGACCCAGAAAACATTTAGCAAATTGCCACTCAAGAAACCACAAATCAGCTGAGGATCCCAAAACAATAAAAGCAAGCCAGAATTGAGGCAGGCCAATAGCTGTGCAATGTTTGAAACAGAACATTCCTCTTGCTCCCTGAACTCCATTTTGCAGCCTCAAAACCAAAGCTCATATCAGAAAATTCATTACAAACCATGATAAATAAGAAAAAGGAGAAAAAAGCCAAAGAAATGCAAGAATCCGTAATGTTATTGGGCTTGATTTAGTCACATAGAAGCCGGCTATTCGCGGATTCATCCACACCTCCAGCTGACAGCCTGTGGAATTATGACTGAATTAACCTGAAAATCGCAGTGAAACTCAGTTTGGAGGCAATTAATATCTGTCACCTCAGCCAAAGTGTTCCATTTTATTTTCCAAAACACAAAAAATCACCTTGGTCGTGTTACCTGTAGATTTCTAAGCTTCAAATGCCTATTTGTTGTGTTTTTCATTTCATAATAAACTCTTGTTTGTTTGGCGTCAGAATACAAAATTTCAGAAGGAAGAAGGCAAAACCAACTCAGACCCAGAAAATATTCAGGAAATTGCCGCTCAAGAAACCAAAAGTTAGCTGAGGCACCCAAAGCAATGACAGCAAGCCAGAATTAGAGCAAGCCAACAGCTGTGCCCTGTTTGAAAAAGAACCTTCCTCTTCTGCCCTGAACTCAATATGCCAGCCTCAGAACCAAAGCTCACATCAGAAAATTCATTACAAACCATGATAAATAAGAAAAAGGAGAAAAAAGAAAAGAAAAGCAAGAATCCATAATGATATTGGGCTTGATTCAGTCGCAAGGAAACCGGCTGTTTCCGGAATCATCCGCCCCTCCAGCTGACTGCCTGTGTAATTCTGACTGAATTAACCTGAAAATCACAGTGAAACTCACTTTGGAGGCAATTAATATCTGTCACCTCAGTCAAAGTGTTCCATTTGATTTTGCAAAACACAAATCTCACCTTGGTCGTGTTACCTGTAGATTTGTAAGCTTCAAACGCCTATGTGTTGTGTTTTTTATTTCATAATGGCTACTCTGCTGAAACTCTTGTTTGTATGGCGTCAGAATACAAAATTTGGGAAGGAAGAAGGCAAAACCAACTCAGACCCAGAAAACATTTAGGAAATTGCCGCTCACAAACCACATATCGGCTGAGGCACCCAAAACAATGACAGCAAGCCAGAATTGGAGCAGGCCAACTGCTGTGCCCTGTTTGAAAAAGACCATTCCCCCGGTGCTCTGAACTCCATATTGCAGCCATAAAACCAAAGCTCACATCAGAAAATTCATTACAAACCATGATAAATAGGAAATCAGAGAAAAAAGCCAAAGAAATGCAAGAATCCATAATGACATTTGGCCTTATTAGTCACAAGGAAACCGGCTGTAGCTGGATTCATCCTCTGCTCCAGCTGACTGCCTGTGCAATTCTGACTGAATTCACCTGAAAATCGCAGTGAAACTCAGTTTGGAGGCAATTAATATCTGTCACCTCAGCCAAAGTGTTCCATTTTATTTTCCAAAACACAAAAACTCACCTTGGTCGTGTTACCTGTAGATTTCTAAGCTTCAAATGCCTATTTGTTGTGTTTTTTATTTCATAATAGCTACTCTGCCCAAACTCTTGTTTGTATGGCGTCAGAATACAAAATTTGGGTAGGAAGAAGGCAAAACCAACTCAGACCCAGAAAACATTTAGGAAATTGCCACTCAAGAAACCAAGTCAGCTGAGGCACCCACAACAATGACAGCAAGCCATAATTGGAGCATGCCAACAGCGGTATCCTGTTTGAAAAAGAACCTTCCTCTTTTACCCTGAACTCAATATGCCAGCCTCAGAACCAAAGCTCACATCAGAACATTCATTACAAACCATGATAAATAAGAAAAAGGAGAAAAAAGCAAAAGAAAAGCAAGAATCCATAATGATATCGGGCTTGATATAGTCGCAAGGAAACCGGCTGTTCCCGGATTCATCCACCCATCCAGCTGACTGCCTATGGAATTCTGACTGAATTAACTTCAAAATAGCAGTGAAACTCATATAGGAGACAATTAATATCTGTCACCTCAGCTAAAGTGTTCCATTTTATTTTGCAAAACACAAAAACTCACCTTGGTCGTGTTACCTGTAGATTTCTAAGCTTCAAACGCCTATTTCTTGTGTTTTTTATTTCATAATGGCTATTCTACCCAAACTCTTGTTTGTATGGCGTCAGAATACAAAATTTGGGAAGGAAGAAGGCAAAACCAACTCAGACCCAGAAAACATTTCGCAAATTGCCACTCAAGAAACCACAAATCAGCTGAGGATCCCAAAACAATGAAAGCAAGCCAGAATTGGGGAAGGCCAATAGCTGTGCCCTGTTTGAAACAGAACCTTCCTCTTGCTCCCTGAACTCCATATTGCAGCCTCAAAACCAAAGCTCCCATCAGAAAATTCATTACAAACCATGATAAATAAGAAAAAGGAGAAAAAAGCCAAAGAAATGCAAGAATCCGTAATGTTATTGGGCTTGATTTAGTCACATGGAAGCCGGCTGTTCGCGGATTCATTCACCCCTCCAGTTGACTGCCTGTGGAATTCTGACTGAATTAACCTGAAAATCGCAGTGAAACTCAGTTTGGAGGCAATTACGATCTGTCACCTCAGCCAAAGTGTTCCATTTTATTTTCCAAAACACAAAAAATCACCTTGGTCGTGTTACCTGTAGATTTCTAAGCTTCAAATGCCTATTTGTTGTGTTTTTCATTTCATAATGGCTACTCTGCCCAAACTCTTGTTTGTATGGCGTCAGAATACAAAATTTGGGAAGGAAGAAGGCAAAACCAACTCAGACCCAGAAAACATTTAGGAAATTGCCACTCAAGAAACCAAGTCAGCTGAGGCACCCAAAGCAATGACAGCAAGCCAGAATTGGAGCAGGCCAACAGCTGTGCCCTGTTTGAAAAAGAACCTTCCTCTTCTGCCCAGAACTCAATATGCCAGCCTCAGAACCAAAGCTCACATCAGAACATTCATTACAAACCATGATAAATAAGAAAAAGGAGAAAAAAGCCAAAGAAAAGCAAGAATCCATAATGATATAGGGCTTGATTTAGTCGCTAGGAAACCGGCTGTTCCAGGAATCATCCACCCCTCCAGCTGACTGCCTGTGGAATTCTGACAGAATTATCCTGAAAATCGCAGGGAAACTCAGTTTTTAGGCAATTAATATCTGTCACCTAGCCAAAGTGTTCCATTTGACTTTCCAAAACACAAAAACTCACCTTGGTCGTGTTACCTGTAGATTTCTAAGCTTCAAACCCCTTTTGTTGAGTTTTTCTATTTCATAATGCCTACTCTGCCGAAACTCTTATTTGTATGGCGTCAGCATACAAAATTTGGGAAGGAAGAAGGCAAAACCAACTCAGACCCAGAAAACATTTAGGAAATTGCCACTCACAAACCACATATCGGCTGAGGCACCCAAAACAATGACAGCAAGCCAGAATTGGAGCAGGTCAACAGCTGTGCCCTGTTTGAAAAAGACCATTCCCTCGGTGCCCTAAACTCCATATTGCAGCCACAAAACCAAAGCTCACATCAGAAAATTCATTACAAACCATGATAAATAGGAAATCAGAGAAAAAAGCCAAAGAAATGCAAGAATCCATAATGACATTTGGCCTTATTAGTCACAAGGAAACCGGCTGTTCCCGGATTCATCCTCTGCTCCAGCTGACTGCCTGTGGAATTCTGACTGAATCAACCTGAAAATCGCAGTGAAACTCAGTTTGGAGGCAATTAATATCTGTCACCTCAGCCAAAGTGTTCCATTTTATTTTCCAAAACACAAAAACTCACCTTGGTCATGTTACCTGTAGATTTCTAAGCTTCAAACGCCTATTTGTTGTGCTTTTTATTTCATAATGGCTACTCTGCCCAAACTGTTGTTTGTATGGCGTAAGAATACAAAATTTGAGAAGGAAGAGGGCAAAACCAACTCAGACCCCGAAAACATTTAGGAAATTGCTGCTCAGAATCCACAAATCGGCTGAGGCACCCAAAACAATGACAGCAAGCCAGAATTGGAGCAGGCCAACAGCTGTGCCCTGTTTGAAAAAGAGCCTTCCTCTTGCACCTTGAACTCCAGATTGCAGCCTCAAAACCAAAGCTCACATCAGAAAATTCATTACAAACCATGATAAATAAGAAAAAGGAGAAAAAAGCCAAAGAAATGCAAGAATCCATAATGATATTGGGCTTGATTCAGTCACATGGAAACCGGCTGTTCCCGGATTCATCCACCCCTCCAGCTGACGGCCTGTGGAATTCTGACTGAATTAACATGAAAATCGCAGTGAAACTCAGTTTGGAGGCAATTAATATCTGTCACCACAGCCAAAGTGTTCCATTTTATATTCCAAAACACAAAAACTCACCTTGGTCATGTTACCTGTAGATTTCTAAGCTTCAAATGCCTGTTTGTTTTGTGTTTCATTTCATAATGGCTACTCTCCCCAAACTCTTGTTTGTATGCCGTCAGAATACAAAATTTGGGAAGGAAGAAGGCAAAACCAACTCAGACCCAGAAAACATTTAGGAAATTGCCGCACAGAATCCACAAATCGGCTGAGGTACTCAAAACAATGACAGGAAGCCAGAATTGGAGCAGGCCAACAGCTGTGCCCTGTTTGAAAAAGACCATTCCTTTGGTGCCCTGAACTCCATATTCAGCCACAAACCAAAGCTCACATCAGAAAATTCATTACAAACCATGATAAATAAGAAAACAGAGAAAAAAGCCAAAGAAATGCAAGAATCCATAGTGACATTTGGCCTTATTAGTCACAAGGAAACCGGCTGTTCCCGGATTCATCCTCTGCTCCAGCTCACTGCCTGTGGAATTCTGACTGAATTCACCTGAAAATCCCAGTGAAACTCAGTTTGGAGGCAATTACTATCTGTCACCTCAGCCAAAGTGTTCCATTTGTTTTTCCAAAACACAAAAACTCACTTTGGTCAAGTTACCAGTAGATTTTGTAGGTTTAAACGCCTATTTCTTGTGTTTTTTATTTCATAATGGCTAATCTGCCCAAACTCTTGTTTGTGTGCCATCAGAATACATAATTTGGGAAGGAAGAAGGCAAAACCAACTCAGACCCCGAAAACATTTAGGAAATTGCCGCTCAAGAAACCAAAAATCAGCTGAGGCACCCAAAACAATGACAGCAAGCCAGAATTGAAGCAGGCCAACAGCTGTGCCCTGTTTGAAAAAGAGCCTTCCTCTGGTGCCCTGAACTCCATATTGCAGCCTCAAAACCAAAGCTCACATCAGAAAATTCATTACAATCCATGATAAATAAGAAAACATAGAAAAAATCCAAAGAAATGCAAGAATCCATAATGACATTTGGCCTGAATAGTCACAAGGAAACCGGCTGTTCCCGGAGTCATCCACACCTCCAGCTGACAGCCTGTGGAATTCTGACTGAATTAACCTGAATATCGCAGTGAAACTCAGTTTGGAGGCAATTACTATCTGTCACCTCAGCCAAAGTGTTCCATTTGATTTTCCAAAACACAAAAACTCACTTTGGTCATGTTACTGGTAGATTTTGAAGGTTTAAACGCCTATTTGTTGTGTTTTTTATTTCATAGTGGTTACTCTGCTGAAACTCTTGTTTCTATGGCATCAGAATACATAATTTGGGAAGGAAGAAGGCAAAACCAACTCAGACTCAGAAAACATTTAGGAAATTGCCACTCAAGAAACCAAAAGTCAGCTGAGGCACCCAAAACAATGATAGCAAGCCAGAATTGGAGCAAGCCAACAGCTGTACCCTGATTGAAAAAGAAACTACCTCTTCTGCCCTGAACTCCATATTGCAGCCTCAAAACCAAAGCTCACATCAGAAAATTCATTACAAACCATAAAAAATAAGAAAAATGAGAAAGAAGACAAGGAAATGCAAGAATCCATAATATTGGGTTTGATTTAGTTGCAAGGAAACCGGCTGTTCCCGGATTCATCCAGCCCTCCAGCTGACTGCCTGTGGATTTCTAACTGAATTAACCTGAAAATCACAGTGAAACTCCGTTTGGAGGCAATTAATATCTGTCACCTCAGCCAAAGTGTTCCATTTTATTTTCCAAAACACAAAAACTCACCTTGGTCATGTTACCTGTAGATTTCTAAGCTTCAAACGCCTATTTGTTGTGTTTTTTATTTCATAATGGCTATTCTGCTGAAACTCTTGTGTGTGTGGCAGCAGAAAAGAAAATTTGGATACGAAGATGGTAAAACCAACTCAGACCCAGAAAACATTTAAAAAATTGCCGCTCAAGAAACCAAAATCAACTGAGGCAGCCAAAACAATGAAGGCAAGCCAGAATTGGAGCAAGCCACAGCTGTACCCTGTTTAAAATGACCATACTTCCAGTGCCGTGAACTCCAGTTTGCAGCCTCAAAACCAAAGCTCACATCAGAAAATTCATTACAAACCATGATAAATAAGAAAACATAGAAAAAAGCCAAAGAAATGCAAGAATTCATAATGATATTGGGCTTGATTCAGTCGCAAGGAAACCGGCTGTTCCCGGATTCATCCACCCCTCCAGCTGACTGCCTGTGCAATTCTGACTGAATTAACCTGAAAATCGCAGTGAAACTCAGTTTGGAGGCAATTAATATCTGTCACCTCAGCCAAAGTGTTCCATTTGATTTTCCAAAACACAAAAACTCCCCTTGGTCATGTTACCTGTAGATTTATAAGCTTCAATATCCTATTTGCTGTGTTTTTTATGTCATAATGGCTACTCTCCCCAAACTCTTGTTTGTAGAAATCAGAATACAAAATTTGGGAAGGTAGAAGGCAAAACCAACTCAGACCCAGAAAACATGTAGGAAATTGCAGCTCAGGAAACCACAAATCGGCTGAGGCTCAAAAAAAATGACAGCAAGCCAGAATTGGAGCAGGCCAACAGCTTTGCCCTGTTTAAAAGGTCCATTCCCCCGGTGCCCTGAACTCCATATTTCAGCCTCAAAACCAAAGCTGACATCAGAAAATTCATTACAACCCATGATAAATAAGAAAAAGGAGAAAAAAGCCAAAGAAATGCAAGAATCAATAATGATATTGGGCTTGATTTAGTTGCAAGGAAACTGGCTGTTCCCGGATTCATCCACACCTCCAGCTGACTGCCGGTGGAATTCTGAATGAATTCACCTGAATATCGCAGTGAAACTCAGTAAGGAGGCAATTAATATCTGTCACCTCAGCCAAAGTGTTCCATTTTTTTTTCCAAAACACAAAAACTCACCTTGGTAATGTTACCTGTAGATTTCTAAGCTTCAAATGCCTATTTGTTGTGGTTTTTATTTCATAATTGCTACTCTGTCCAAACTCTTGTTTGTGTTGCCTCAGAATACAAAATTAGGGAAGGAAGAAGGAAAAACCAACTCAGATGCACAAAACATTTAGGAAATTGCCGCTCAAGAAACCACAAATTAGCTGAGGTATCGAAAACAATGACAGCAAGCCAGAATTGGAGCAAGACAACAGCTGTGCCCTGATTGAAATAGAACCTTCCTCTTGTGCCATGAACTCCATATTGCAGCCTCAAAACCAAAGCTGACATCAGAAAATTCATTACAAACCATAAAAAATGAGAAAAATGATAAAAAAGCCAAAGAAATGGAAGAATCCATAATGATATTGGGCTTGATTTAGTCGCAAGGAAACTGGTTGTTCCCAGATACATCCACCCCTCCAGCTGACAGCCTGTGGAATTCTGAGTGAATTAACCGGAGAAACACAGTGAAACTCAGTTTGGAGGCAATTAATATCTGTCACCTCAGCCAAAGTGTTCCATTTGATTTTCAAAAACACAAAACCTCACCTTGGTCGTGTTACCTGTAGATTTCAAAGCTTCTATGCCTATTTGTTGTGTTTTTATTTCATAATGGCTACTCTCCCCAAACTCTTGTTTGTATGGCATCAGAATACAACATTTGGGAAGGAAGAAGGCAAACCCAATTCAGACCCAGAAAACATTTAGGATTTTGCCGCTCAAAAGACCAATAATCGGCTGAGGCACCCAAAACAATGACAGCAAGGCAGAATAGGAGCAAGTCAACAGCTGTGCACTTTTTGAAAAATAACCTTCCTCCGGTGCCCTGAACTCCATATTGCAGCCTCAAAACCAAAGCTCACATCAGAAAATTCATTACAAACCATGATAAATAAGAAAAATGAGACAAAAGCCAAAGAAATGCAAGAATCCATAATGATATTGGGCTTGATTGAGTCGCAAGGAAATTGGCTGTTCCCAGATTCATCCACCCCTCCAGCTGATGCCTGTGGAATTATGACTGAATTAACCGGAAAATCGCAGTGAACCTCAGTTTGGAGGCAATTAATATCTGTCACCTCAGCCAAAGTGTTCCATTTGATTTTTCAAAACACAAAAACTCACCTTGGTCGTGAACCTGTATTTTTCTAAGCTTCAAACGCCTTTTTGTTGTGTTTTTTATTTCATAATGGCTACTCCGCCCAAACTCTTGTTTGTATTGCCTCAGAATACAAATTTGGGAAGGAAGAAGGCAAAACCAACTCAGACCCAGAAAACCTTTAGGAAATTGCCGCTCAAGAAACCACAAATCGGCTGAGGCACTCAAAACAATGACAGCAAGCCAGAATTGGAGCAGCACAACAGCTGTGCCCTGTTTGAAAAAGACCATACCTCTGGTGCCCTGAACGCCATATTACAGCCTCAAAACCAAAGCTGACATCAGAAAATTCATTACAAACCATGATAAATAAGAAAAATGAGAAAAAAGCAAAGAAACGCAAGAATCCATAATGACATTGGGCTTGATTCAGTTGCAAGGAAATGGGCTGTTCCCGGATTCATCCATCCCTCCAGCTGACTGCGTGTGGAATTCTGACTGAATTAACCTGAAAATCGCAGTGAAACTCAGTTTGGAGGCAATTAATATCTGTCACCTCAGCCAAAGTGTTCCATTTCATTTTCCAAAACACAAAAACTCACCTTGGTCGTGTTACCTGTAGATTTCTAAGCTTCTAACACCTATTTGTTGTATTTTTTATTTCATAATGGCTGCTCTGTCCAAACTCTTGTTTGTAATGTGACAGAATACAAAATTTGGGAAGGAAGAAGGCAAAACCAACTCAGACCCAGAAAACATTTAGGAAATTGCCACTCAACAAACCAAAATTGAGCTGAGGCATGCAAAACAAGGACAGCAAGCCAGAATTGGAGCAAGCCAAGAGCTGTGCCCTGTTTAAAAAAAAAAAAAACCTTCCTCTTGTGCCCTAAACTCCATATTGCAGCCTCAAAACCAAATCTCACATCAGAAAATTCATTACAAAGCAGGATAAATCAAAAAATGAGAAAAATGCCAAAGAAATACAGGAGACCTTTCTGATATTGGGCTGGATTTAGTCGCAAGGAAACCGGCTGCTCCCAGATTCATCCACCCCTCCTGCTGACTGCCTGTGGAATTCTCACTGAATTAACCTGAAAATCGCAGTCAAACTCAGTTTGGAGGCCATTAATATCTGTGACCTCAACAAAGTGTTCCATTTTATTTTCCAAAACACAAATACTCACCTTGGTCGTGTTTCGAGTAGACTTATAAGCTTCAAACGCCTATTTGTTGTGTTTTTTATTTCATAATGACTGCTCTGTCCAAACTCTTGTTTGTATTCCATCAGAATACAAAATTTGGGAAGGAAGAAGGCAAAACCAACTCAGACCCTGAAAACATTTAGGACATTGTGGCTCAAGAAACCACAAATCGGCTGAGGCACCCAAAACAATGACAGCAAGCCAGAATTGGAGCAAGCCAACATCTGTACCCTGTTTGAAAAAGACCATTCCTCCGGTGCCCTGAACGCCATATTGCCGCCTCAAAACCAAAGCTCACATCAGAAAATTCATTACAAACCATGATAAATAAGAAAAAGGAGAAAAAAGCCAAAGAAATGCAAGAATCCATAATGATATTGGGCTTGATTTAGTCGCAAGGAAACCAGCTGTTCCCGGATTCATCCACCCCTCCAGCTGACTGCCTGTGGAATTATGACTGAATTAACCTGAAAATCGCAGTGAAACTCAGTTTGGAGGCAATTACTATCTGTCACCTCAGCCAAAGTGTTCCATTTGATTTTCCAAAACACAAAACTTCACCTTGGTCGTGTTACCTGTAGATTTCTAAGCTTCAAACGCCTTTTTGTTGTGTTTTTTATTTCCTAATGGCTACTCTGCTGAAACTCTTGTTTGTATTGCGTCAGAATACAAATTTGTGAAGGAAGAAGGCAAAACCAACTCAGACCCAGAAAACCTTTAGGAAATTGCCGCTCAAGAAACCACAAATCGGCTGAGGCACTCAAAACAATGACAGCAAGCCAGAATTGGAGCAGCACAACAGCTGTGCCCTGTTTGAAAAAGACCATACCTCAGGTGCCCTGAACTCCATATTGCAGACTCAAAACCAAAGCTGACATCAGAAAATTCATTACAAACAATGATAAATAAGAAAAATGAGAAAAAAGCAAAGAAATGCAAGAATCCATAATGACATTGGGCTTGATTCAGTCGCAAGGCAACGGGCTGTTCCCGGATTCATCCACCCCTCCAGCTGACTGCCTGTGGAATTCTGACTGAATTAACCTGAAAATCGCAGTGAAACTCAGTTTGGAGGCAATTAATATCTGTCACCTCAGCCAAAGTGTTCCATTTTATTTTCCAAAACACAAAAACTCACCTTTGTTGTGTTACCTGTAGATTTCTAAGCTTCAAACGCCTATTTGTTGTGTTTTTTATTTCATAATGGCTACTCTGCCCAAACTTTTGTTTCTATTGCGTCAGATTACAAAATTTGGGAAGGAAGAAGGCAAAACCAACTCAGACCCAGAAAACATTTAGGAAATTGCCGCTCAAGGAACAAAGGGCCGCTGAGGAACCCAAAACTTTGAAAGCAAGACAGAATTGGAGCAAGCCAACAGCTGTGCCCTGATTGAAAAAGACCATTCCTCCGGTGTCCTGAACTCGATATTGCAACCTCAAAACCAAACCTCAGATCAGAAAATTCATTACAAATCATGATAAATAAGAAAAATCAAAAAATGCAAAGAAATGCAGGAGTTCTTAGTGATATTGGGCTTGATTTATTCCCTTGTTAATGGCTGTTTCCAGATTCTTCTATACCTCCCAACTGAGTGTCTGTGGTTTCTGCTGAATTAAAATGAAATTCGCTGTGAAACTCGGTTTGGAGGCAATTAATATCTGTCACCTCAGCAAAAGTGTTCCATGTCTTTTTTCAAAACACAAAATCTCACCTTGGTCGTGTTACCTGTAGCTTTCAAAAGCCTATTTGATGTGTTTTTTATTTCATAATGTCTATTCTGTCCAAACTCTTGTTTGTATTGCGTCACAATACAAAATTTGGGAAGTAAGAGGACAAAACCATCTGAGACTCAGAAAACGTTTAGGAAATTGCCACTCAAGAAACCTCAAATCGGCGGAGGCACCCAAAACAATGACAGCAAGCCAGAATTGGAGCAAGCCAGCAGCTGTGCCCTGATTGAAAAAGACCATTCCTCCGGTGCCCTGATCTCCATATTGCAGCCTCAAAACCAAAGCTCACATCAGAAAATTCATTACAAACCTTCATACATAAGAAAAATGAGAAAATACCCAAAAATGCAAGAATCCAGAATGATATTGGGCTGGATTTGTTCGCAAGGAAACCGGCTGTTCCCGGATTCATCCAACCCTGCAGCTGACTGCCTGTGGAATTCTGACTGAATTAACCTGAAAATCGCAGTGAAACTCAGTTTGGAAGCAATTAATAACTGTCACCTCAGCTAAAGTGTTCCACTTTATTTTCTAAAACACAAAAACTCACCTCGGTCGTGTTACCTGTAGATTTCTAAGCTTCAAACGCCTATTTGTTGTGTTTTTTGTTTCATAATGGCTACTCTGCCCAAACTCCTGTTTGTATTTGGGCAGAATACAAATATTGGGAAGGAAGAAAGCAAAACCAACTCAGACCCAGAAAACATTTAGGAAATTGCCGCTCAAGAAACAAAGGGCCGCTGAGGAACCCAAATCTTTGAAAGCAAGACAGAATTGGAGCAAGCCAACAGCTGTGCCCTGATTGAAAAAGACCATTCCTCCGGTGTCCTGAACTCGATATTGCAACCTCAAAACCAAACCTCAGATCAGAAAATTCATTACAAACCATGATAAAAAAGAAAAATCAGAAAAAATCCAAAGAAATGCAGGAGTTCTTAGTGATATTGGGCTTGATTTATTCCCTTGTTAATGGCTGTTTCCAGATTCTTCTACACCTCCCAGCTGAGTGTCTGTGGTTTCTGATTGAATTAAAATGAAATTCGCTGTGAAACTCGGTTTGGAGGCAATTAATATCTGTCACCTCAGCAAAAGTGTTCCATGTCTTTTTACAAAACACAAAATCTCACCTTGGTCGTGTTACCTGTAGCTTTCAAAAGCCTATTTGATGTGTTTTTTATTTCATAATGTCTACTCTGTCCAAAGTCTTGTTTGTATGCCATCAGAAAAGAAAATTTGGGAAGGAAGACGGCAAAACCAACTCAGACCCAGAAAACATTTAGGAAATTGCCACTCAAGAAACCAAAAGTCAGCTGAGGCACCCAAATAAATGGCAGCAAGCCAGAATTGGAGCAGGCCAACAGCTGTGCCCTGTTTGAAAAAGACCATTCCTCCGGTGCCCTGAACTCCATATTGCAGCCTCAAAACCAAAGATCACATCAGAAAATTCATTACAAACCATGATAAATAAGAAAACGGAGAAAAAAGCCAAAAAATGCAAGAATCCATAATGATATTGGGCTGGATTTAGTCGCAAGGAAACCGGCTGTTCCCGGATTCATCCACCCCTCCAGCTGACAGCTTGTGGACTTCTGACTGAATTCACCTGAAAATCGCAGTGAAACTCAATTTGGAGGCAATTAATATCTGTCACCGCAGCCAAAGTGTTCCATTTTATTTTCCAAAACACAAAAAATCACCTTGGTCGTGTTACCTGTAGATTTCTAAGCTTCAAACGCCTATTTGTTGTGTTTTTTATTTCATAATGGCTACTCTGCCCAAACTTTTGTTTCTATTGCGTCAGATTACAAAATTTGGGAAGGAAGAAGGCAAAACCAACTCAGACCCAGAAAACATTTAGGAAATTGCCGCTCAAGAAACAAAGGGCCGCTGAGGAAGCCAAAACCTTGAAAGCAAGACAGAATTGGAGCAAGCCAACAGCTGTGCCCTGATTGAAAAAGACCATTCCTCCGGTGTCCTGAACTCGATATTGCAGCCTCAAAACCAAAGCTCACATCAGAAAATTCATTACAAACCATGATAAATAAGAAAAATCAGAAAAAATCCAAAGAAATGCAGGAGTTCTTAGTGATATTGGGCTTGATTTATTCCCTTGTTAATGGCTGTTTCCAGATTCTTCTATACCTCCCAGCTGAGTGTCTGTGGTTTCTGACTGAATTAAAATGAAATTCGCTGTGAAACTCGGTTTGGAGGCAATTAATATCTGTCACCTCAGCAAAAGTGTTCCATATCTTTTTCCAAAACACAAAATCTCACCTTGGTCGTGTTACCTGTAGCTTTCAAAAGCCTATTTGATGTGTTTTTTATTTCATAATGTCTATTCTGTCCAAAATCTTGCTTGTATTACGTCAGAATACAAAATTTGGGAAGTAAGAGGACAAAAACAACTGAGACTCAGAAAACATTTAGGAAATTGCCACTCAAGAAACCTCAAATCGGCGGAGGCACCCAAAACAATGACAGCAAGCCAGAATTGGAGCAAGCCAGCAGCTGTGCCCTGATTGAAAAAGACCATTCCTCCGGTGCCCTGAACTCCATATTGCAGCCTCAAAACCAAAGCTCACATCAGAAAATTCATTACAAACCATGATAAATAAGAAATATCAGAATAAAGCCAAAGAAATGCAAGAATCCATATTGATATTGGGCTTCATTTAGTTGCAAGGAAACCGGCTATTCCCGGATTCATCCACCCCTCCAGCTGACTGCCTGTGGAATTCTGACTGAATTAACCTGAACGGAGGCAGTTAATATCTGTCACCACAGCCAACTTGTTCCATTTGATTTTCCAAAACACAAAATCTCACCTTGGTCATGTTACCTGTAGCTTCAAAAGCCTATTTGTTGAGTTTTTTATTTCCTAATGGCTACTCTGTCCAAACTCTTGTTTGTATTGTGTCAGAATACAAAATTTGGGAAGGAAGAAGTAAAACCAACTCAGACCAAGAAAACATTTAGGATATTGATGCTCAAGAAACTTCAAATCGGCGGAGGCACCCAAAACAATGACAGCAAGCCAGAATTGGAGCAAGCCAACAGCTGTGACCTGATTGAATAAGAACCTTCCTCTTGTGCCCTGAACTCCATATGCCAGCCTCAAAACCAAAGCTCACATCAGAAAATTCATTACAAACCACTAAAATTAAGAAAAATGAGAAAAAGGCCAAAGAAATTCAAGAATTCATAATGATATTGGGCTTGATTTAGTCGCAAGGAAACCGTCCATTCCCAGATTCATCCACCTCTCCAGCTGATGCCTGAGGAATATTGACTGAATTAACCTGAACGGAGGCAGTTAATATCTGTCACCACAGCCAAAGTGTTCCATTTCATTTTCCAAAACAAAATCTCACCTTGGTCATGTTACCTGTAGCTTTCAAAATCCTATTTGATGTGTTTTTTTATTTCATAATGGCTATTCTGTCCAAACTCTTGTTTCTGTTGCGTCAGAATACAAAATTTGGGAAGGAAGAGGACAAAACCAACTGAGACTCAGAAAACGTTTAGGAAATTGCAACTCAAGAAACCTCAAATCGGCGGAGGCACCCAAAACAATGACAGCAAGCCAGAATTGGAGCAGGCCAACAGCTGTGCCCTGATTGAAAAAGACCATTCCTCCGGTGCCCTGAACTCCATACTGCAGCCTAAAAACCAAAGTTCACATCAGAAAATTCATTACAAACCATGATAAATAAGAAATATCAGAATAAAGCCAAAGAAATGCAAGAATCCATATTGATATTGGGCTTCATTTAGTTGCAAGGAAACCGGCTATTCCCGGATTCATCCACCCCTCCAGCTGACTGCCTGTGGAATTCTGACTGAATTAACCTGAACGGAGGCAGTTAATATCTGTCACCACAGCCAACTTGTTCCATTTGATTTTCCAAAACACAAAATCTCACCTTGGTCGTGTTACCTGTAGCTTCAAAAGCCTATTTGTTGTGTTTTTTATTTCCTAATGGCTACTCTGTCCAAACTCTTGTTTGTACTGTGTCAGAATACAAAATTTGGGAAGGAAGAAGGAAAACCAACTCAGACCCAGAAAACATTTAGGAAATTGGCACTCAAGAAACCACAAATCGGCTGAGGCACCCAAAACAATGACAGCAAGCCAGAATTGGAGCAAGCCAACAGCTGTGCCCTGATTGAAAAAGAACCTTCCTCTTGTGCCCTGAACTCAATATGCCAGCCTCAAAACCAAAGCTCACATCAGAAAATTCATTACAAACCATGATAAATAAGAAAAATGAGAAAATAAGTCAAAGAAATGCAAGAATCCAGAATGATATTGGCCTTGATACTGTCGCAAGGAAACCGGCTGTTCCCAGATTCATCCACCCCTCCAGCTGACAGCCTGTGGAATTCTGACTGAATGAACCTGAACGAAGGCAGTTAATATCTGTCACCACAGCCTAAGTGTTCCATTTTATTTTTTCAAAACACAAAATCTCACCTTGGTCGTGTTACCTGTAGCTTAAAACACCTATTTGATGTGTTTTTTATTTCATAATGGCTACTCTGTCCAAACTCTTATTTGTATTGCGTCAGAATACAAAATTTGGGAAGGAAGAAGGCAAAACCAACTCAGACCCAGAAAACGTTTAGGAAATTGCCATTCAAAAATCTAAATTCAGCTGAGGCACCCAAAACAATGACAGCAAGCCAGAATTGGAGCAGGCCAACAGCTGTGCCCTGTTTGGAAAAGACCATTCCCCCGGTGGCCTGAACTCCATATTGCAGCCTCAAAACCAAAGCTCACATCAGAAAATTCATTACAAATCATGATAAATAACAAAAATGAGAAAAAAGGCAAAGAAATGCAAGAATCCAGAATGATATTGGGCTTGATTCAGTTGCAAGGAAACTGGCTGTTCCCGGATTCATCCACCCCTCCATCTGACTGCCTGTGGAATTCTGACTGAATTAACCTGAAAATCGCAGTGAAACTCTGTTTGGAGGCAATTAATATCTGTCACCTCAGCCAAAGTGTTCCATTTTATTTTCCAAAACACAAAAGCTCACCTTGGTCGTGTTACCTGTAGATTTCTAAGCTACAAATGCCTATTTGTTGTGTTTTTCATTACAAAATGGCTACTCTGTCCAAACTCTTGTTTCTACTGCGGCAGAATACAAAATTTGGGAAGGAAAAAGGCAAAACCAACACAGACCCAGAAAACTTTCAGGAAAATGCCACACAAGAAACCAAATTTGGAGGGAATTAGAATCTGTCCCCTCAGCAAAAGGGTTCCATGTCATTTTCCAAAACACAGAAACACATCTTGTTCATATTGCCTACATTTCTCATTCTGAAAGGGCAATTTGATGTGTTTTTTTTTTTTCTTTCATAATGGCTACTCTTTCCAAAATCTTGCTTGTATTGCATCAGAATACAAAATTTGGGAATAAGAAGGCAAAACCGACTCAGACCCAGAAAACATTTAGGAAATTGGCACTCAAGAAACCACAAATCTCCTGAGGCACCCAAACAATGACAGCAAGCCAGAATTGGAGGAGGCCAACAGCTGTGCCCTGATTGAAAAAGAACCTTCCACTTGTGCCCTG
Source organism: Oryctolagus cuniculus (assembly GCF_964237555.1). Taxonomy (NCBI): domain Eukaryota; kingdom Metazoa; phylum Chordata; class Mammalia; order Lagomorpha; family Leporidae; genus Oryctolagus; species Oryctolagus cuniculus. The sequence continues at coordinate 72,274 of NW_027208233.1, read as the reverse complement.
AACTCAATATGCCAGCCTCAAAACCAAAGCTCACACCAGAAAATTCATTACAAACCATGATAAATAAGAAAGATGAGAAAAAAGCCAAAGAAATGCAAGAATCCATAATGATATTGGGCTTGATTTAGTCGCAAGGAAATCGGCTGTTCCCAGATTCATCCACAGCTCCAGCTGACTGCCTGTGGAATTCCGACTGAATTTATCAGAAAATCGCAGTGAAACTCAGTTTGGAGGCAATTAATATCTGTCACCTCAGCCAAAGTGTTCCATTTTATTTTCCAAAACAAAAAAAATCATATTGGCGTGTTACCAGCAGATTTATAATCTGTAAATGTCTATTTGTTGCATTGTGTCAGAATACAAAATTTGGGAAGGAATAAGGCAAAACTAACTCAGACCCAGAAAAAATTTAGAAAATTGCCACTCAAAACCAATAGTCAGCTGAAACCCCAAAACCAATGACAGCAACCCAGAATTGGAGCAAGCTAACAGCTGTGCCCTGTTTTAAAAAGACCATTCTTCCGGTGCCCTGAACTCCATATTGCTGTCTCAAAACCAAAGCTCACATCAGAATATTCATTACAAACCTTGATAATAAGGGAAATGTGAAAAAGTCAAATAAATGCAAGAGTCCTTTGTGATATTTGGCTGGATTTAGACACAAGGAAACTGGCTGTTTCCAGATTCATCAACCCCTTCCACAGACTGACTTTGGAATTCTGATGGAATTCACCTCAAAATCGCACTCACACTCAATTGGAAGGTAATTAGAATCTGTCCCCTCAGCAGAAGTGTTCCAAGTCATTATCCAAAACACAGAAACTCATCTTGGTCTTGTTCCCTGTAGCTTTTGAATCCTGAAAGGGCAATTTGCCGTATTTTCTTTTTTTTCATAATGGCTACTCTGTCCAAAATCTTGCTTGTATTGCATCAGAATACAAAATTTGGGAATAACAAGGCAAAATCAACTCAGACCCAGAAAGCATTTAGTAAATTACCACTCAAGTAACCACAAATCGGCTGAAGCACCCAAAACAATGACAGCAAGCCAGAATTGGAGCAAGCCAACAGCTGTGCCCTGATTGAAAAAGAACCATCCTCTTGTGCCCTGAACTCAATTGCCAACCTCAAAAACAAAGCGCACATCAGAAAATTCATTACAAACCATCATACATAACAAAAATGAGAAAAAAGCCAAAGAAATGCAAGAATCCATAATGATATTGGGGTTGATTTAGTTGTAAGGAATCCGGCTATTCCTGGATTCGTCCACCCCTCGAGGTGACTGCCTGTGCAATTCTCACTGAATTAACCTGAAAATCACAGGGAAACTCAGTTTGGAGGCAATTAATATATGTCACCTGAGCCAAAGTGTTCCATTTTATTTTCCAAAACACAAAAACTCACCTTGGTCGTGTTACCTGTAGATTTCTAAGCTTCAAACGCTTATTTGTTGTGTTTTTTATTTCATAATGGCTACTCTGTCCAAACTCTTGTTTGTATTGAGTCAGAATAAAAAATTTGGGAATAAGAAGAAAAAACCGTGTCAGACCCAGAAAACATTTAGGAAATTGCCACTCAAGAAACCTCAAATTTGCTGAGGCACCCAAAACAATGACAGCAAGCCAGAATTGGAGCAAGCCAACAGCTGTGCCCTGATTGAAAAAGAACATTTCTCTTGTGCCCGGAAGTTCTTATTGCAGCCTCAAATCCAAAGCTCACATCAAAAATTCATTACCAACCATGATAAATAAGAAAAAAGAGAAAAAATCCAAAGAAATGCAAGAATCCACAATGATATTGGGCTTGATTTAGTCGTAAGAAATCCGGCTAGTCCTGGATTCATCCACCCCTCCAGGGGACTGCCTGTGCAATTCTCACTGAATTAACCTGAAAATCACAGTGAAACTCAGTTTGGAGGCAATTAATATCTGTCACCTCAGCCAAAGTGTTCCATTTTATTTTCCAAAACACAAAAACTCACCTTGGTCGTGTTACCTGTAGATTTCTAAGCTTCAAACGCCTATGTGTTGTGTTTTTTATTTCATAATGGCTACTCTGTCCAAACTCTAGTTTATATTGCGTCAGAATACAAAATTTGGGAAGGAAGAAGGCAAAACCAACTCCGACCAAGAAAACATTTAGGAAATTGCCGCTCAAGAAACCAAATGTCAGCTGAGGCACCCAAAACAAGGACAGCAAGCCAGAATTGGAGCAAGCCAACAGCTGTGCCCTGATTGAAAAAGAACCTTCCTCTTGTGCCCTGAACTCAATATGCCAGCCTCAAAACCAAAGCTCACATCAGAAAATTCATTACAAACCATGATAAATAAGAAAAATGAGAAAAAAGCCAAAGAAATGCAGGAGTTCTTAGTGATATTGGGCTTCATTTATTCCCATGTAAACTGCTGTTTCCAGATTCTTCCACACCTCCCAGCTGAGTGAATGTGTATTCTGACTGAATTAACCTGGAAATCGCAGTGAAACTCACTTTGGAGGGAATTAGAAATTGTCCCCTCAGCAGAAGTGTTCCATGACACTTTCTAAAACACAAAAACTCACCTTGGTCGTGTTACCTATCGATTTCTAAGCTTCAAATGCGTAATGTTGTGTTTTTAATTTCATAATGGCTACTCTGTCCAAACTCTTGTTTGTATTGCGTCAGAAAATTTGGGAAGGAAGAAGGCAAAACCAACTCAGACCCAGAAAACATTCAGAAAATGTGGATCAAAAAACAACAACGCTGAGGCACCCAAAACCTTTAAAGCAAGACAGAATTGTAGCAAACCAATAGCTGTGCCCTGATTGAAAAAGAACCTTCCTCTTGTGCCCTGAACCCAATATGCCAGCATCAAAACCAAAGCTCACATCAGAAAATTCATTACAAACCATGATAAAAAGAAAAATGAGAAAATAGCCAAGGAAATGCAAGAATCCATAATGATATTGGGCTTGATTCAGTCACAACGAAACCGGCAGTTCCCAGATCCATCCACCCTTCCAGCTGACTGCCTGTGGACCTCTGAATGAATTAACCTGAAAATCGCAGTGAAACTCAGTTTGGAGACTATTAATATCTGTCACCTCAGCCAAAGTGTTCCATTTTATTTTCCAAAACACAAAAACTCACCTTAGTCGTGTTACCTATCGATTTCTAAGCTTCAAATGCGTAATGTTGTGTTTTTTATTTCATAATGGCTACTCTGTCCAAACTCTTGTTTGTATTACGTCAGAATAGAAAATTTGGAAAGGAAGAAGGCAAAACCAACTCAGACCCAGAAAACATGTAGGAAATTGCCGCTAAAGAAACCAAAAACAGCTGAGGCACGCAAAACAATGACAGCAAGCCAGAATTGCAACAAGCCAACAGCTGTGTCCTGTTTGAAAAAGACCATTGATCCGGTGCCCTGAACTCAATATGCCAGCCTCAAAACCAAAGCTCACATCAGAAAATTCATTACAAACCATGATAAATCAGAAAAATGAGACAAAAGCCAAAGAAATGCACGAGTTCTTAGTGATATTTGGCTGGATTTAGACACAAGGAAACTGGCTGTTTAAAGATTCATCCCCCCCTTCCACTGACTGACTTTGGAATTCTGATTGATTTCACCTCAAAATTGCACTCACACTCAATTTGGAGGGAATTAGAATCTGTCCCCTCAGCAGAAGGGTTCCATGTCATTTTCCAAAACACAGAAACTAATCTTGATCCTGTTGCCAGCAGATTTCTAATCCTGAAAGGGCAATTTCTGTGTTTTTTTTTTTTCTTTCATAATGGCTACTCTGTCCAAATCTTGCTTGTATTGCATCAGAATACAAAATATGGGAATAAGAAGGCAAAACCGACTCAGACCCAGAAAACATTAAGGAAATTGCCGCTCAAGAAACCACAAATCGGCTGAGGTTCCCAAAACAATGACAGCAAGCCAGAATTGGAGCAAGCCAACAGCTGTGCCCTGATTGAAAAAGAACCTTCCTCTTGTGCCCTGAACTCAATATGCCAGCCTCAAAACCAAAGCTCACATCAAAAAATTCATTACAAATCATCATAAATAAGAAAAAAGAGAAAAAAGCCAAAGAAATGCAAGAATCCATAATCATAGTGGCTTGAATTAGTTGCAAGGAAACCCGCTGTTCCCGGATTCATCCACCCCTCCAGCTGACTGCCTGTGGAATTCTCACTGAATTAACCTGAAAATCGCAGTAAGACTCAGTTTGGAGGCAATAATATCAGTCACCTCAGCCAAAGTGTTCCATTTGATTTTCCAAATCACAAAAACTCACCTTGGTCGTGTTATCCTTAGATTCATAAGCTTCAAACGCTAATTTGTTTTTTTTTTTTTTTTTTTTTTTTTTTTATTTCATGATGGCTACTCTGTCCAAACTCTTGTTTGTATTGCGTCAGAATACAAAATGTGGGAAGGAAGAAGGGAAAACTAACTCAGACCTAGAAAACATTTAGGAAATTGCCGCTCAAGAAACCACAAATCGGCTGAGGCACCCAAAACCTTGAAAGCAAGACAGAATTGGAGCAAGCCAACAGCTGTGCCCTGATTGAAAAAGACCATTAATCCAGTGCCCTGAACTCCATATTCCATCCTCAAAACCAAAGCTCACATCAGAAAATTCATTAGAAACCATGATAAATAAGGGAAATCTGAGAAAGCCAAAGAAATTCAAGAGTCCTTTGTGGTATTTGGCTGGATTTAGACACAAAGAAACTGGCTGTTTCCGGATTCATCCCCCCCTTCCACAGACAGACTTTGGAATTCTGATTGAATTCACCTCAAAATCGCACTCACACTCAATTTAGAGGGAATTAGAATCTGTCCCCTCAGCAGAAGTGTTCCATGTCATTTTCCAAAACACAGAAACTCATCTTGGTCGTGTTGCCTATAGATTTCTAATCCTGAAAGGGCAATTTGCTGTGTTTTTTTTTCTTTCATAATGGCTACTCTGTCCAAATCTTGCTTATGTTGCATCAGAATACAAAATTTGGGAATAAGAAGGCAAATCCGACTCAGACCTAGAAAACATTTAGGAAACTGGAACACAAGAATCCACAAATCAGCTGAGGCACCCAAAACAATGACAGCAAGCAGAATTGCAGCAAGACAACAGCTGTGCCCTGATTGAAAAAGAACCTTCCTCTTGTGCCCTGAACTCAATATGCCAGCCTCAAAACCAAAGCTCACATCAGAAAATTCATTACAAACCATGATAAATAAGGGAAATCTGAGAAAGCCAAAGAAATTCAAGAGTCCTTTGTGGTATTTGGCTGGATTTAGACACAAAGAAACTGGTTGTTTAAAGATTCATCCCCCCCTTCCACAGACTGAGTTTGGAATTCTGATTGAATTCACCTCAAAATCGCACTCACACTCAATTTGGAGGGAATTAGAATCTGTCCCCTCAGCAGAAGTGTTCCATGTCATTTTCCAAAACACAGAAACTCATCTTGGTCGAGTTGCCTGTAGATTTCTAATCCTGAAAGGGCAATTTGCTGTGTTTTTTTTTTTTTTCTTTCATAATGGCTACTCTGCCAAAATCTTGCTTGTATTGCATCAGAATACAAAATATGGGAATAAGAAGGCCAAACCGACTCAGACCCAGAAAACATTTAGGAAATTGCCGCTCAAGAAACCACAAATCGGCTGAGGCACCCAAAACAATGACAGCAAGCCAGAATTGCAGCAAGCCAACATCTGTGCCCTGATTGAAAAAGAACCTTCCTCTTGTGCCCTGAGCTCAATATACCAGCCTCAAAACCAAAGCTCACATCAGAAAATTCATTACAAATCATGATAAATAAGAAAAATGAGAAAAAAGCCAAAGAAATGCAGGAGTTCTTAGTAATATTGGGCTTGATTTATTGCCATGTAAACGGCTGTTTCCAGATTAATCCACACCTCCCAGCTGAGTATCTGTGGTTTCTGACTGAATTAACCTGAATATCGCAGTGAAACTCGGTTTGGAGGCAATTAATATCTGTCACCTCAGCCAAAGTGTTCCATTTTATCTTCCAAAACTCAAAAACTCACCTTAGTCTTCTTACCTGTAGATTTCAAAACTTCAAATGCCTATTTGTTTTGTTTTTTATTTCATAATGGCTACTCTGCCCAAGCTCTTGTTTGTATTGCGTCAGAATACAAAATTTGGCAAGGAAGAAGGCAAAACCGACTCAGACCCAGAAAACATTTGGGAAATTGCCACTCAAGAATCCAAAAGTCAGCTGAGGAACCTACAACAATGACAGCAAGCCAGAATTGGAGCAAGCCAACAGCTGTGCCCTGATTGAAAAAGAACCTTCCTCTTGTGCCCTGAGCTCAATATGCCAGCCTCAAAAGCAAAGCTCACATCGGAAAATTCATTACAAACCATGATAAATAAGAAAAATGAGAAAAAAGCCAAAGAAATGCAGGAGTTCTTAGGGATATTGCGCTTGAATTATGGCCATGTAAACGGCTGTTTCCAGATTCATCCACACCTCCCAACTGAGTGTCTTTGGTTTCTGAATGAATTAACAAAAAAATCGCAGTGAAACTCGGTTTTGGAGGCAATTAATATCTGTCACCTCAGCCAGAGTGTTCAATTTTATTTTCATAAACACAAAAACTTACCTTGCTCGTGTTACATGTACATATATAAGCTTCAAACGCATATTTGTTGTGTTTTTTATTTCATAATGGCTACTCTGTCCAAACTCTTGTTTGTATTACGTCAGAATACAAAATTTGGGAAGGAAGAAGGCAAAACCAACTCAGACCCAGAAAACATGTAGGAAATTGCCACTAAAGAAACCAAAAACAGCTGAGGCACGCAAAACAATGACAGCAAGCCAGAATTGCAACAAGGCAACAGCTGTGTCCTGTTTGAAAAAGACCATTGATCCGGTGCCCTGAACTCAATATGCCAGCCTCAAAACCAAAGCTCACATCAGAAAATTCATTACAAACCATGATAAATCAGAAAAATGAGACAAAAGCCAAAGAAATGCACGAGTTCTTAGTGATATTTGGCTGGATTTAGACACAAGGAAACTGGCTGTTTAAAGATTCATCCTCCCCTTCCACAGACCGACTTTGGAATTCTGATTGAATTCACCTCAAGATCGCTCTCACACTCCATTTGGAGGGCATTAGAATCTGTCCCCTCAGCAGAAGCGTTCCATGTCATTTTCCAAAACACAGAAACTAATCTTGATCATGTTGCCAGCAGATTTCTAATCCTGAAAGGGCAATTTCTGTGTTTTTTTTTTCTTTCATAATGGCTACTCTGTCCAAATCTTGCTTGTATTGCATCAGAATACAAAATATGGGAATAAGAAGGCAAAACCGACTCAGACCCAGAAAACATTAAGGAAATTGCCGCTCAAGAAACCACAAATCGGCTGAGGCACCCAAAACAATGACAGCAAGCCAGAATTGGAGCAAGCCAACAGCTGTGCCCTGATTGAAAAAGAACCTCCCTCTTGTGCCCTGAACTCAATATTGCAGCCTCAAAACCAAAGCTCACATCAGAAAATTCATTACAAACCATGATAAATAAGAAAATGGAGAAAAAGCCAAAGAAATGCAAGAATCCATAATGATAGTGGGCTTGATTTAGTTGCAAGGAAACCGGCTGTTCCCAGATTCATCCACAGTTCCAGCTGACTGCTTGTGGAATTCCGACTGAATTAACCTGAAAATCGCAGTAAGACTCAGTTTGGAGGCAATAATATCAGTCACCTCAGCCAAAGTGTTCCATTTTATTTTCCAAATCACAAAAACTCACCTTGGTCATGTTACCCTTAGATTTATAAGCTTCAAACGCTAATTTGTTGTTGTTGTTTTTTTTTTTTTTATTTCATAATGGCTACTCTGTCAAAACTCTTGTTTGTATTGCGTCAGAATACAAAATGTGGGAAGGAAGAAGGGAAAACCAACTCAGACCCAGAAAACATTTAGGAAATTGCCGCTCAAGAAACCACAAATCGGCTGAGGCACCCAAAACCTTGAAAGCAAGACAGAATTGGAGCAAGCCAACAGCTGTGCCCTGATTGAACAAGACCATTAATCCAGTGCCCTGAACTCCATATTCCATCCTCAAAACCAAAGCTCACATCAGAAAATTCATTAGAAACCATGATAAATAAGGGAAATCTGAGAAAGCCAAAGAAATTCAAGAGTCCTTTGTGGTATTTGGCTGGATTTAGACAGAAGGTAACTGGCTGTTTCCGGATTCATCCCCCCCCTTCCACAGACAGACTTTGGAATTCTGATTGAATTCACCTCAAAATCGCACTCACACTCAATTTGGAGGGAATTAGAATCTGTCCCCTAAGCAGAAGCGTTCCATGTCATTTTCCAAAACACAGAAACTCATCTTGGTCGTGTTGCCTATAGATTTCTAATCCTGAAAGGGCAATTTGCTGTTTTTTTTTTTTCTTTCATAATGGCTACTCTGTCCAAATCTTGCTTATGTTGCATCAGAACACAAAATTTGGGAATAAGAAGGCAAATCCGACTCAGACCCAGAAAACATTTAGGAAACTGCAACACAAGAATCCACAAATCAGCTGAGGCACCCAAAACAATGACAGCAAGCAGAATTGCAGCAAGACAACAGCTGTGCCCTGATTGAAAAAGAACCTTCCTCTTGTGCCCTGAACTCAATATGCCAGCCTCAAAACCAAAGCTCACATCAGAAAATTCATTACAAACAATGATAAATAAAAAAAATCAGAAAAAAAGCCAAAGAAATGCAAGAATCCATAATGATATTGGGCTTGATTTAGTCGCATGGAAGCCAGCAGTTCCCGGATTCATCCACGCCTAAAGCTGACTGCCTGTGGAATTCTCACAGAATGAACCCGAAAATCACAGTGAAACTCCGTTTGGAGGCAATTAATATCTGTCACCTCAGCCAAAGTTTTCCCTTTTATTTTCCAAAACAAAAAAACTCACTTTGGTCGTGTTACCTGCAGATTTAAAATCTTGAAACGCCTATTTGTTGTGTTGTTTATTTCATAATGGCTACTCTGTACAAACTCTTCTTTGCATTGCATCAGAATACTAAATTTGGGAAGGAAGAAGGGAAAACCAACTCAGACCCAGAAAACATTTAGGAAATTGCCGCTCAAGAAACCACAAATCAGCTGAGGCACCCAAAACCTTGAAAGCAAGACAGAATTGGAGCAAGCCAACAGCTGTGCCCTGATTGAACAAGACCATTAATCCAGTGCCCAGAACTCCATATTGCAGCCTCAAAACCAAAGCTCCCATCAGAAAATTCATTACAAACCATGATAAATAAGGGAAATCTGAGAAAGCCAAAGAAATTCAAGAGTCCTTTGTGGTATTTGGCTGGATTTAGACACAAAGAAACTGGCTGTTTCCAGATTCATCCCCCCCTTCCACAGACAGACCTTGGAATTCTGATTGAATTCACCTCAAAATCGCACTCACACTCAATATGGAGGGAATTAGAATCTGTCCCCTCAGCAGAAGTGTTCCATGTCATTTTCCAAAACACAGAAACTCATCTTGGTCGCGTTGCCTGTAGATTTCTAATCCTGAAAGGGCAATTTGCTGTGTTTTTTTTTTTTCTTTTATAATGGCTACTCTGCCAAAATCTTGCTTGTATTGCATCAGAATACAAAATTTGGGAATAAGAAGGCCAAACCGACTCAGACCCAGAAAACATTTAGGAAATTGCCGCTCAAGAAACCACAAATCGGCTGAGGCACCCAAAACAATGACAGCAAGCCAGAATTGGAGCAAGCCAACAGCTGTGCCCTGATTGAAAAAGAACCTTCCTCTTGTGCCCTGAACTCAATATACCAGCCTCAAAACCAAAGCTCACATCAGAAAATTCATTACAAACCATGATAAATAAGAAAAATGAGAAAAAAGCCAAAGAAATGCAGGAGTTCTTAGTAATATTGGGCTTGATTTTTTGCCATGTAAACGGCTGTTTCCAGATTCATCCACACCTCCCAGCTGAATGTCTGTGGTTTCTGACTGAATTAACTTGAAAATCGCAGTGAAACTCGGTTTGGAGGCAATTAATATCTGTCACCTCAGCCAAAGTGTTCCATTTTATCTTCCAAAACTCAAAAACTCACCTTAGTCTTCTTACTTGTAGATTTCAAAACTTCAAATGCCTATTTGTTTTGTTTTTTTTTTTCATAATTGCTACTCTGTCCAAACTCTTGTTTGTATTGCGTCAGAATGCAAAATTTGGGAAGGAAGAAGGCAAAACCAACGCAGACCCAGAAAACATTTAGGAAATTGCCGCTCAAGAAACCACAAATCAGCTGAGGCACCCAAAACAATGACAGCAAGCCAGAAGTGGAGCAAGCCAACAGCTGTGCCCTGATTGAAAAAGAACCTTCCTCTTGTGCCCTGAACTCAATATGCCAGCCTCAAATCTAAGCTCACATCAGAAAATTCATACAAACCATGATAAATAAGGGAAATGTGAAAAAGCTGAAGAAATGCAAGCCTGTGGAATCCTAACTGAATTAACTGAATTAACCTGAAAATCGCAGTGAAACTGAGTTTGGAGGCAATTAATATCTGTCACCTCAGCCAAAATGTTCCATTTCATTTTCCAAAACACAAAAACAACTTGGTCATGTTACCTGTAGATTTGTATGCTTCAAACACCTATTAGTTGTGTTTTTTATTTCATAATGGCTACTCTGTCGAAAATCTCGCTTGTATTGCATCAGAATACAAAATTTGGGAAGGAAGAAGGCAAAGCCAACTCAGACCCAGAGAACATTTAGGAAATTGCCACACAGGAAACCACAAATTGGCTGAGGAACCCAAAACAATGACAGCAAGCCAGAATTGCAGCAAGCCAACAACTGTACCCTCTTTGAAAAAGACAGGTCCTCCAGTACCCTGAACTCCATATTGCAGCCTCAAAACCAAGCTCACATCAGAAAATTCATTACAAACCATGATAAATCAGGGAAATGTGAAAAAGCCAAAGAAATGCAAGAGTCCTTTTTGATATTTGGCTGGATTCAGATACAAGGAAACTGGCTGTTTCCAGATTCATACCCCCCTTCCACAGACTGACTTTGGAATTCTGATTGAATTCACCTCAAAATCGCACTCACACTCAATTTGGAGGGAATTAGAATCTGTCCCCTCAGCAGAAGGGTTCCTTGTCATTTTCCAAAACACAGAAACTCATCTTGGTCGTGTAGCCTGTAGATTTATAATCCTGAAAGGGCAATTCGCTGTGTTTTTTTTTTTCTTTCTTTCATAATGGCTACTCTCCAAAATCTTGCTTGTATTGCATCAAAATACAAAATTTGGAAATAATTTGGGAAGGCAAAACCGACTCAGATGCAGAAAACATTTAGGAAATTGGCACTCAAGAAACCACAAATCGGCTGAGGCACCCAAAACAATGACAGCAAGCCAGAATTGGAGCAAGCCAACAGCTGTGCCCTGATTGAAAAAGACCCTCCTCCGGTTCCCTGAACTGCATATTGCAGCCTCTAAACCAAAGCTCACATCAGAAAATTCATTACAAACCATGATAAATAAGAAAAAAGAGAAAAAAGCCAAAGAAATGCAAGAATCCATAATGATATTGGGTTTGATTTAGTTGCAAGGAAACCGGCTGTTCCCAGATTCATCCACCACTAAAGCTGACTGCCTGTGGAATTCTGACTTAATTAACCTGACAATCGCAGTGAAACTCAAGAAACCAAATTTCAGCTGAGGCACCCAAAACACTGACAGGAAGCCAGAATTAGAGCACGCAAACAGCTGTGCCCTGATTGAAAAAGACCATTCCTCCAGTGCCCTGAACTCTATATTGCAGCCTCAAAACCAAAGCTCACATCAGAAAATTCATTACAAACCATGATAAATACGACAAAAGAGAAAAAAGCCAAAAAAATGCAAGAATCCATAATGATATAAGGCTTGATTTAGTCACAAGGAAACCGGCTGTTCCCGGATTCATCCACCCCTCCAGCTGACTGCCTGTGGAATTCTGACTGAATTAACCTGAAAATCACAGTGAAACTCAGTTTGGAGGCAATTAATATCTGTCACCTCAGCCAAAGTGTTCCATTTGATTTTCCAAAACACAAAAACTCACCTTGGTCATGTTACCTGTAGATTTCTAAGCTTCAAACGCCTATTTGTTGTGTTTCTTCTTTCATAATGGCTATTCTGTACAAACTCTTCTTTGCATTGCATCAGAATACAAAATTTGGGAAGGAAGAAGGCAAAGCCGACTCAGACCCTGAAACATTTGGGAAATTGCCACACAAGAAACCACAAATCGGCTGAGGCACTCAAAACAATGACAGCAAGCCAGAAGTGGAGCAAGCCAACAGCTGTGCCCTGATTGAAAAACAACCTTCCTCTTGTGCCCTGAACTCAATATGCCAGCCTCAAAACCAAAGCTCACATCAGAAAATTCATTACAAACCATGATAAATAAGAAAAAAGAGAAAAAAGCCAAAAAAATGCAAGAATCCATAATGATATTGGGTTTGATTTAGTTGCAAGGAAACCGGCTGTTCCCAGATTCATCCACCACTAAAGCTGACTGCCTGTGGAATTCTGACTGAATTAACCTGACAATCGCAGTGAAACTCAAGAAACCAAATTTCAGCTGAGGCACCCAAACAAAGACAATAGCCAGAATTGGAGCACACCAACAGCTGTGCCCTGTTTGAAAAAGACCATTCCTCAGGTGCCCTGAACTCTATATTGCAGTCTGAAAACCAAAGCTCACATCAGAAAATTCATTACAAACCATGATAAATAAGGGAAATGTGAAAAAGCCAAAGAAATGCAAGAGTTTGTGATATTTGGCTGGATTTAGACACAAAGAAACTGGCTGTTTCCAGATTCATTCCCCCCTTCCACAGACTGACTTTGGAATTCTGATTGAATTCACCTCAAAATCGCTCTCACACTCCATTTGGAGGGAATTACAATCTGTCCCCTCAGCAGAAGCGTTCTATGTCATTTTCCAAAACACAGAAACTCATCTTGGTCGTGTTGCCTGTAGATTTCTAATCCTGAAAGGGCAATGCGCTTTTTTTTTTTTCTTTCATAATGGCTACTCTCCAAAATCTTGCTTGTATTGCATCAGAATACAAAATTTGGGAATAAGAAGGCAAAACCGACTCAGACCCAGAAAACATTTAGGAAATTGGCACTCAAGAAACCACAAATCGGCTGAGGCACCCAAAACAATGACAGCAAGCCAGAATTGGAGCAAGCCAACAGCTGTGCCCTGATTGAAAAAGAACCTTCCTCTTGTGCCCTGAACTCCATATTGCAGCCTCAAAACCAAAGCTCACATCAGAAAATTCATTACAAACCATGATAAATTAGAATAAAAGAAAAAGCCAAAGAAATGCAAGAGTCCTTTGTGATATTTGGCAGGATTTAGACACAAAGAAACTGGCTGTTTCCAGATTCATCCCCCCCTTCCACAGACCGACTTTGGAATTCTGATTGAATTCACCTCAAGATCGCTCTCACACTCCATTTGGAGGGCATTAGAATCTGTCCCCTCAGCAGAAGCGTTCCATGTCATTTTCCAAAACACAGAATCTCACCTTGGTTGTGTTGCCTATGGATTTCTAATCCTGAAAGGTCAATTTGCTGTATTTTTTTTTTCTTTCATAATGGCTACTCTGTCCAAAATCTTGCTTGTATTGCATCAGAATACAAAAATTGGGAAGGAAGAAGGCAAAACCAACTCAGACCCCGAAAACATTTAGGAAATTGCCACACAAGAAACCACAAATCAGCTGAGGCACCCAAAACAATGACAGCAAGCCAGAAGTGGAGCAAGCCAACAGCTGTGCCCTGATTGAAAAAGAACCTTCCTCTTGTGCCCTGAACTCAATATGCCAGCCTCAAAACCAAAGCTCACATCAGAAAATTCATTACAAACCATGATAAATAAGAAAAAAGAGAAAAAAGCCAAAAAAATGCAAGAATCCATAATGATATAGGGCTTGATTTAGTCGCTAGGAAACCGGCTGTTCCCAGATACATCCACCCCTCCAGCTGACAGCCTGTGGAATTCTGACTGAATTAACCTGAAAATCACAGTGAAACTCAGTTTGGAGGCAATTAATATCTGTCACCTCAGCCAAAGTGTTCCATTTTATTTTCATAAACACAAAAACTCACCTTGGTCATGTTACTTGTAGATTTCTAAGCTTCAAACGCCTATTTGTTGTGTTTTTTCTTTCATAATGGGTATTCTGTACAAACTCTTCTTTGCATTGCATCAGAATACAAAATTTGGGAAGGAAGAAGGCAAAGCCAACTCAGACCCTGAAAACATTTGGGAAATTGCCACACAAGAAACCACAAATCGGCTGAGGCACTCAAAACAATGACAGCAAGCCAGAAGTGGAGCAAGCCAACAGCTGTGCCCTGATTGAAAAACAACCTTCCTCTTGTGCCCTGAACTCAATATGCCAGCCAAAAAACCAAAGCTCACATCAGAAAATTCATTACAAACCATGATAAATAAGAAAAAAGAGAAAAAAGCCAAAAAAATGCAAGAATCCATAATGATATTGGGTTTGATTTAGTTGCAAGGAAACCGGCTGTTCCCAGATTCATCCACCACTAAAGCTGACTGCCTGTGGAATTCTGACTGAATTAACCTGACAATCGCAGTGAAACTCAAGAAACCAAATTTCAGCTGAGGCACCCAAAACAAAGACAATAGCCAGAATTGGAGCACACCAACAGCTGTGCCCTGTTTGAAAAAGACCATTCCTCAGGTGCCCTGAACTCTATATTGCAGCCTCAAAACCAAAGCTCACATCAGAAAATTCATTACAAACCATGATAAATAAGGGAAATGTGAAAAAGCCAAAGAAATGCAAGAGTCCTTTGTGATATTTGGCTGGATTTAGACACAAAGAAACTGGCTGTTTCCAGATTCATCCTCCCCTTCCACAGACTGACTTTGGAATTCTGATTGAATTCACCTCAAAATCGCACTCACACTCATTTTGGAGGGAATCAGAATCTGTCCCCTCAGCAGAAGCGTTCTATGTCATTTTCCAAAACACAGAAACTCATCTTGGTCGTGTTGCCTGTAGATTTCTAATCCTGAAAGGGCAATGCGCTGTGTTTTTTTTTTTTTCTTTCTTTCATAATGGCTACTCTCCAAAATCTTGCTTGTATTGCATCAGAATACAAAATTTGGGAATAAGAAGGCAAAACCGACTCAGACCCAGAAAACATTTAGGAAATTGGCACTCAAGAAACCACAAATCGGCTGAGGCACCCAAAACAATGACAGCAAGCCAAAAGTGGAGCAAGCCAACAGCTGTGCCCTGATTGAAAAAGAACCTTCCTCTTGTGCCCTGAACTCAATATGCCAGCCTCAAAACCAAAGCTCACATCAGAAAATTCATTACAAACCATGATAAATAAGGGAAATGTGAAAAAGCCAAAGAAATGCAAGAGTCCTTTGTGATATTTGGCAGGATTTAGACACAAAGAAACTGGCTGTTTCCAGATTCATCCCCCCCTTCCACAGACCGACTTTGGAATTCTGATTGAATTCACCTCAAAATCGCTCTCACACTCCATTTGAAGGGAATTAGAATCTGTCACCTCAGCAGAAGCGTTCCATGTCATTTTCCAAAACACAGAATCTCATCTTGGTTGTGTTGCCTATGGATTTCTAATCCTGAAAGGGCAATTTCTGTGTTTTTTTTTTTTTTCTTTCATAATGGCTACTCTGTCCAAAATCTTGCTTGTATTGCATCAGAATACAAAATTTGGGAAGGAAGAAGGCAAAACCAACTCAGACCCCGAAAACATTTAGGAAATTGCCACACAAGAAACCACAAATCAGCTGAGGCACCCAAAACAATGACAGCAAGCCAGAAGTGGAGCAAGCCAACAGCTGTGCCCTGATTGAAAAAGAACCTTCCTCTTGTGCCCTGAACTCAATATGCCAGCCTCAAAACCAAAGCTCACATCAGAAAATTCATTACAAACCATGATAAATAAGGGAAATGTGAAAAAGCCAAAGAAATGCAAGAGTCCTTTGTGATATTTGGCTGGATTTAGACACAAAGAAACTGGCTGTTTCCAGATACATCCCTCCCTTCCACAGATTGACTTTGGAATTCTGATTGAATTCACCTCAAAATCGCACTCACACTCATTTGGGAGGGAATTCGAATCTGTCCCCTCAGCAGAAGCATTCTATGTCATTTTCCAAAACACAGAAACTCATCTTGGTTGTGTTGCCTGTAGATTTCTAATCCTGAAAGGGCAATGCACTGTGTTTTTTTTTCTTTCTTTCATAATGGCTACTCTCCAAAATCTTGCTTGTATTGCATCAGAATACAAAATTTGGGAAGAAGGCAAAACCGACTCAGACCCAGAAAGCATTTAGGAAATTGGCACTCAAGAAACCACAAATCGGCTGAGGCACCCAAAACAATGACAGCAAGCCAGAATTGGAGCAAGCCAACAGCTGTGCCCTGATTGAAAAAGAACCTTCCTCTTGTGCCCTGAACTCAATACGCCAGCCTCAAAACCAAAGCTCACATCAGAAAATTCATTACAAACCATGATAAATAAGAAAAAAGAGAAAAAAGCCAAAAAAATGCAAGAATCCATAATGATATAGGGCTTGATTTAATCGCTAGGCAACCGGCTGTTCCCGGATTCATCCACCCCTCCAGCTGACTGCCTGTGGAATTCTGACTGAATTAACCTGAAAATCACAGTGAAACTCAGTTTGGAGGCAGTTAATATCTGTCACCTCAGCCAAAGTGTTCCATTTTTTTTCCAAAACACAAAAACTCACCTTGGTCATGTTCCCTATAGATTTCTAAGCTTCAAATGCATATTTGTTAGGTTTTTTATTTCATAATGGCTACTCTATACAAACTTTTCTTTGCATTGCATCAGAATACAAAATTTGGGAAGGAAGAAGGCAAAGCCAACTCAGACCCTGAAAACATTTGGGAAATTGCCACACAAGAAACCACAAATCGGCTGAGGCACTCAAAACAATGACAGCAAGCCAGAAGTGGAGCAAGCCAACAGCTGTGCCCTGATTGAAAAAGAACCATCCTCTTGTGCCCTGAACTCCATATTGCAGCCTCAAAACCAAAGCTCACATCAGAAAATTCATTACAAACCATGATAAATAAGAAAAAAGTGAAAAAGCCAAAGAAATGCAAGAATCCATAATGATATTGGGTTTGATTTAGTTGCAAGGAAACTGGCTGTTCCCAGATTCATCCACCACTAAAGCTGACTGCCTGTGGAATTCTGACTGAATTAACCTGACAATCCCAGTGAAACTCAAGAAACCAAATTTCAGCTGAGGCACCCAAAACAAAGACAATAGCCAGAATTGGAGTAAACCAACAGATGTGTCCTGTTTGAAAAAGACCATTCCTCCGGTGCCCTGAACTCTATATTGCAGCCTCAAAACCAAAGCTCACATCAGAAAATTCATTACAAACCATGATAAATAAGGGAAATGTGAAAAAGCCAAAGAAATGCAAGAGTCCTTTGTGATATTTGGCTGGATTTAGACACAAAGAAACTGGCTGTTTCCAGATTCATCCCCCCCTTCCACAGACTGACTTTGGAATTCTGATTGAATTCACCTCAAAATCGCACTCACACTCATTTTGGAGGGAATTAGAATCTGTCCCCTCAGCAGAAGCGTTCTATGTCATTTTCCAAAACACAGAAACTCATCTTGGTTGTGTTGCCTGTAGATTTCTAATCCTGAAAGGGCAATGCGCTGTGTTTTTTTTTTTTTCTTTCATAATGGCTACTCTCCAAAACATGCTTGTATTGCATCAGAATACAAAATTTGGGAATAGGAAGGCAAAACCGACTCAGACCCAGAAAACATTTAGGAAATTGGCACTCAAGAAACCACAAATCGGCTGAGGCACCCAAAACAATGATAGCAAGCCAGAAGTGGAGCAAGCCAACAGCTGTGCCCTGGTTGAAAAAGAACCTTCCTCTTGTGCCCTGAACTCAATATGCCAGCCTCAAAACCAAAGCTCACATCAGAAAATTCATTACAAACCATGATAAATAAGAAAAATGAGAAAAAAGCCAAAAAAATGCAAGAATCCATGATGATATTGGACTTGATTTAGTCTCAAGAATACCGAATGTTCCCGGATTCATCCACACCTCCAGCTGATGCCTGTGGAATTCTGTCTGAATTAACCTGAAAATCATAGTGAAACTCATTTTGGAGGCAATTAATATCTGTCACCTCAGCCAAAGTGTTCCATTTGATTTTCCAAAACACAAAAACTCACCTTGGTCGTGTTACCTGTAGATTTATATTCTTCAAATGCCCATTTGTAATGTTTTTTATTTCATAATGGCTACTCTGTCCAAACTCTTGTTTGTGTTGCGTCAGAATACAGAATTTGGGAATGAAGAAGGCAAAGCCAACTCAGACCCAGAAAACATTTAGGAAATTGCCACACAAGAAACCACAAATCGGCTGAGGCACCCAAAACAATGACAGCAAGCCAGAATTGAAGCAGGCCAACAGCTATGCTCTGTTTGAAAAAGACCATTCCTCCTGTGCACTGAACTCTATATTGCAGCCTCAAAACCAAAGCTCACATCAGAAAATTCATTACAAACCATGATAAAAAGAAAAAAGAGAAAGAAGCCAAAGAAATGCAAGAGTCCTTTGTGATATTGGGCTTGATTTAGTTGCAAGGAAACCAGCTGTTCCCGGATTCATCCACCCCTCCTAGCTGACTGGCTGTGGAATTCTGATTGAATTCACCTGAAAATCGCACTCACTCTCGATTTGGAGGAAATTAATATCTGCCCCTCAGTGGAAGGGTTCTATGTCATTTTCCAAAACCCAAAAACTCATCTTGGTCATGTTGCCTATGATTTCTAATCATGAAAACCCAATATGTTCTGTTTTTCAATTTCCTGATGGATCCTCGTTCTAAACCCTTGTTTGTATTGCATCAGAATACACAATTTGAAAAGGAAAAAGGCAAAACCAACTCAGACCAACAAAGCATTTAGGAAAAAGTCGCTCAAAGTGAAAAATTGCCTGAGGCACCCAAAGCAATTACAGAAAGCCAGAATTGGAGAGAAACAACAGCTGTGCCCTAATTGAAAAAGACCATTCCTCTGGTTCCCTGAACTCCTTAAGCCAGCCTCAAAACCACAACCCACATCAGAAAATTTATTACAAACCATGATAAATAAGAAAATGTGAAAAATGCAAAAAAGAAAAAGAAATGCAAGAGTCCTTCGTGATATGGCGCTTGTTTTAGTACAAGGAAACCAGCTGTTTCCGGATTCATCCACCCCTCCCAGCTGACTGACTGTGGAATTCTGATTGTATTCACCTGAAAAGAGAGAACATTTATAAGTATATTGGGACTGTGGAACCTGTCATTTACCAATCACATGTTAGACTGAATCATAGACCAAATATAGGGAAGAAATCCTATGCATGTAAACCTTGTGGGAATTCATTCAGTATTAAATACCCTCCATCACAGCACTCATATTGTGGAAAACCCTCATGTGTGTAATGATTGTGTGGAAACCACTCACCAGAAGTCAGATCTCATTAGACATCAGAGAATTCACACAGGGTTGAAATCTTACAAATCTAATGACTGTGGGAAGTTCTTTGGCCAGAAGAAACACCTCATAAATCATCAGAGAATTCACACAGGTGAGAAACCTTTTGAATGTAATGACTGTGGAAAATCCTTTGGCCAGAAGGCAAACCTCATAAATCATCAGAGAATTCACACAGGTGAGAAACCTTATGAATGCAATTACTATGGAAAATCCTTTGGCCAGAAGGCAAACCTCATAAATCATCAGAGAATTCACAGAGGGGAGAAACCTTATGAATGCAATCATTGTGGAAAAGCTTTTGCTGAGAAATCAAAGCTCACAAAGCATCAGACAATTTGTACTGGGGGAAACCTTATGATTGCAATGACTGTGGAAAAACCTTTGCTGAGAAGTCAAACCTCAGAAAGTATCAGAGCCTTCACACCATGGAGAAAGCTTATAAATGAAATGACTGTGGAAAAGCCTTTGGTCCCATCCTTGCATACCAAGGATAAATCCCACTTGGTCTGGGTGGATGATCTTTCTGATGCATTGTTGGATTCAATTGGCCAGAATTCTGTTGCAGATCTTTGCATGTATGTTCATCAGGGAAATTGGTCTATAATTACTTTCTTTGTTGCACTTTTTTCAAGTTTAGGAATGAAGGTGATGTTGGCTTCATAGAAAGAATTTGGGAGAATCGCCTCTCTCTCAATTGTTTTGAATAACTTGAGAAGAATTGCAGTTAGTGCTTTAAATGTCTGTTAGAATTCAGCAGTGAAGCCTTCCAGTTTTGGGGTTTTCTTGGTAGTGATGGTCTTTAATACTGGTATCATTTCCATCTGGTTATGTGTGTGTTTAGGTTTTCTATATCTTTGTTGCTCAATTTAGGTAGGTTTTATGGATGGAAGGATGGTGGAAAGCCTCTTTGCTGTACTTCATAACTCATAAGATATCAGAGTATCCACACAGGGAATTTTCTACTTGACCTTTTTGTGCAAGTTATATCTCATGAAATATTAGAGAATTCACCAAGGGGAGAAATGCATGAATATAATACATGTGAATAGCCTTTGTGGTGCAAATCAGACCTCATCAAACATAAAAGAATTCTCATGGGGAGCAATTTTATGAATGTAATGACTCAGAGCCTTTTACCATAATTCAGCCCTCATTGTACATCATCAAATTCATATAGGGAAAAACTCCTTTGAAAGTAAAATCCCTTTAATTAGAAGCCATACCTCATAAGACAACAGGGAATTCACGTGGGAGAGAAACCTTATGGGTGTAATGAGTGTTGGAAAGCTCTGCCCAAATCTCTCCTTATATCAGAATGCACAACATATATATCTAATGAATGAAATAAATGTGAGAAAGTCATTTCACATAGGTAATGCCTCATAATCCATCATGGAATTTGAACAAGGGAGAGACCTTAACAATATAATGAATGTGGAAGAGCTTTTCTCCAAAATTCATGTAAGTATTGTGACAAAACCTTTTGCTGGAAATCACATCCTATCCAACAGAGACTCATGTAAAGGAGAAAGCTTATAAATATTATTAGAGTCAGAAGTCAATGGTACATCAGAGAATTGACACAGGTGGTTTCTTAGGCGTATACTGATTGTGCAAAAACATTTTCTTTATTTCAGGCTTGTATAGACACAGAATTCACAAAAGGTGATAGTCTTTGCATGCTGTAAATACAACAAAACCTTTAGCCAGAAATTAGACATCAACAGACTTCAGAGAATTCATAAGGAACAAAAGTCTATGCAATGAATTTGGAAAATGTATTTCTGTTATAAATCAGTCTTCAATTCCCATGAATAGACTCACAAATGAGAAAACATGCATGCATAGAAAAGTTTTGTACCATAAATTATCTCTAGATGGTAAACTAATATATCACACAAAAGAAATATCATGAGTGTAATGGAATTGGGAAACCCTTTGCTATAAGGCCGATTTCCAGAAAGCTTAGCAAGATTACAGAAAAGTCTCTGAAAATGTAACATGTCTGAAAGATTTGTTGGCATCACAAACTGGAGGATAGCTCAAGTGCATGTGTTTTTGTGCCTGGCATCCAAATTGATATCTCTTTTTCTTTGATGAATTCCTTGTTTATTTATTTAGCAGATTTAGAGACAAAGGATTCCTGTCCATTGATTTACTACTATATGCCCACAATTGCCATGGTAAAGTATATGGCAAAAACTGAGTGCTGGGGGCTGTGAATCTGATTCATCACTGATAACATTGAAGACATTGGTTCCTGGTTCTTATGCTGCTATGCATGGAAATGTTTCTCTAATTTCATTTTCAAATAGTTCATTGTTAATATAAAGAAATGCTTCTAATTTTTAAAATTTCATTGAAATAATTTGTGATTAATGTGTCCTAGTCATGCATTATTACAGGGTGTAGTGCAATATTTGCACACATTTATGCAGTAAAAAGTGATCAAGCTAAGCAACTACAGTTTTATTAAGTTTTTAAAGAGTTATTTATTTGAAAGACAGAGTTACAGAGAGAAGTAGCAGCAGAGAGAGAGAGAGGTCTTCCTCTGCCGGTTCACTCCCCAGATGGCCACAATGGCCGGAGCTCTGCCAATCTGATTCCAGGAACCAGGAGCTTCTTCCAGATCTCCCACTTGGGTGCAGGGACCCAAGGACTTGGGCCATCTTCTACTGCTTTCCCAGGCCATAGCAGAGAGTTGGATCAGAAGAGGAGCAGCCAGGACTAGAACTGGTACCCACAGGGGATGCTGGTGCTTCAGGCCAGGGTGTTAGCCCACTGTGCCACAATGCTGGCCCCCAAGCAACTACAGTTTCTAATTCTTCTCCATGATTTGAGACTACCAGCTCCTCTCCTTCAGTTCTTTACACAGAACCTAATATGGTTGAATGTAGTCATCTCATTATATTATGGAACACCAGAAGTTCTTTCTGCCTCTTTGATTTTTGATACCTATTATCCAATCCCCCTCTATCCCTAGCTGCTTCCCTTCTCAGCCTCTAGTAATCACAGTTCTGTGTTCAGATCCATTATTTTCTTTCACTTCCACATGTGACAAGGACCAGGTGACATTTGTGTTCCTGCTTCTGGCTTATTTCAATTAATTTAATAATATTTTGTTCTTTTTTTGTATCTAAAAGAGGTTGCCCTGTCCATTGTTTTTCACTGATGGACAGCTAGATTGGTTTCACATCCTGGCTGCAGTGAACTGTGTTATAGTGGCTGTGTTATGGGAAAATTGCTGTATCTTTGATATGCTCTCCTCCTTTCCTTCTAATAAAATTTCCTTATTCTATATAGCCAAGAGCAAGATAACTCTCACATGGTAGGTCAATTTTTATCTTAGTTTAATTTTTGTTATTTATTTGAAAGAGTTACAATAGAGGTAGAGACACAGAGAGGTCCTCCATTAGCTGGTTCGCTCTACAGATGACTACAAAGGCCAGAGTTATGCCATTCTGAAACCTGGAGACAGGAGCTTCCTCTGGGTCTCCCTCATGGGTGCATGGGCCCAAGGACTTGGGCCATCTTCTACTGCTATCCCAGGAGATAGCAGAGAGCTGTATTGGAAGAAGAGCAGCTGGAACTAGAACTGGCACCCAAATGGGATGCTGGCCCTTCAGGCCAGGGCTTTAACTCACTGCACAACAGCGCCAGCCCCAATTTTTATCCTTTTTAAGGAATGACCATACTGTTCTGCATAACATCTGTACTAACTTGTGTTTTCACCTACCATATATGGTGGTTTTCTTTTCCCATGTGCTCTCTAGCATTTGTTATTTTTTATCAGTTTGGCATAAAAATGATATAGTATTGTTCATGTTTTTGTGTATTTTGAAATCAGTTAATTTGTTTATTAAATCTTTATTATTTGAAAGGTGGATTTAGAGAGAGAGGGAAAGACATAGATAGCTTTCATCTGCTGGCTCACACCCCAGAGAGTTTCAACAGTTGAGCCTGGGGCATGCTGGAGTCAGGAGCTTCATCCAAGTCTCCCACATGAGTGGCAAGGACCTGAGTCCTTCGTCCATCTTCTGCTGGTTTCCCAGGTGTTTAGCAGTGAGCTAAATTGGAAGTGGAGATTCCTAAACTCAAAGTGGAACTCAGATGTTATGCTGGCCTCACAGATTGCAGCTTTCCCCACTTGGCCACAATGCCAGCCCCTCTATCAATTTAATTCCTCAAAAATAGCTCAGTAATGTTGGCATCTATCTCATTTTGTTTTTTCTCTGTTATTATTCAACTTATTGATGTCTTATTTTTGTTCACATTATTCCTCTCAATTGCTCTACCTGAGGTGAGTAGGGCTGCTGTGTTGCTTAAATGAAGTGTATGCTTTAGATTACTCATTTAATGAGTGCATGTCATTCACATAGCACTTCACTGAAGTTCTACTATGTCCCAAATCCTCTTCTAGGCACAGAATTTAGACCACTTTTCTCTTAGGCCCAGATCTTGCCTTTAACATACTACTTGGAATTTAGTAGCTCATGAAATCTGCAGACTGCATAAATGAATGAATATTTTGAGGGCTGTGCTTTTGTGGAGGAACTTCATAGGAGACCGAAGGAATAAAATAAATCAAAAGTATCCACAGTATATAGAATGTATACTATTTTACAAGTCACAGAGAAGAAGAAGAAGAAGAAGGAAAGTAGTAAGACTAGAAAGTTTGTGGCAAGACTAACAGGCGCTGGTCAAGAACTTAATAAGCACATTAGGAAAGCAGTAAGGTTTCTTTTTTTTTTTTTTTGAGGAAAAGTTTTTATTTCTAGTGATGAAATTGGCTACAGAACATTATGAAAGTTTAAAAATACAAAGAGAAATTGTCTATAATTAATAGATTCAAAATTTGACAATCAGTGAATATCATTATTAGTCATTACCAACAACAGTTATTGATTTGAAAGGCAGAGTGACAGGAAGAGGGAACCACTGCTTCACTCCCCAGACACTTGCAATAGCCAAAGCTTGACCAAGCCAAAACCAGGAACTGGGAATTCATTCTGGATGTCCCATTTGGGTGCAGGGACCCAAGCACTTCTGCCATCCTCCGTCTCCTCCCAGGGTGCACACTAGCAGAAACTTGCCTCAAAGCAGAGAAGCTACCACTCAAGCCAGGCATTTGTATATGGGATGTGGGTGTGTGGTGGTGATAGCAAGCCCTCATGGATAAAAAAAAAAAAAAAAAAAAAAAAAAAAGTTATTTCTATGCCAAGGAAATTACTCTGTAGTCTTTCTCTTATAAACTACGTATTGCTGAACCTAGATAATTTTTCCTTTATTTAACAATGACATGAAAATGTCAGTTGAGTTGGCTTTCCTGAAGACCTTGTTTCTTGAATATTAGTGGCTAGCTGAGATAAATTCTTTTCATCTCTTTCTCGCTTCGGCAGCACATGTGCTCGCTTCGGCAGCACATATACTAAAATTGGAATGATACAGAGAAGATTAGCATGCCCCTGCGCAGTAAGGTTTCTTTACCTCCCTGTAGGCTCTGCTCTCCAGAGGTGAACAGGGTCCTCTAAACCCACTTGCTGCACACACAAACACCTGAGTGTTGTATTCTCCCACAGGTGTTGGAGACTGATATGGTGTTCTGATTTATATTTACATAATGGCTAGTGACATCGGGCATATTCACATGTTTTGACCATGTACATTTCTTCTGAGAAATGTCTATTCAGATCCTTGCCTGTTTCTTCACTGTATTTTTTGGAGTTTTTCCAATTCATGTAAATGTTCTGGAAATCTGTAAACATTCAGAGTTTTAATTTTTCCTGCCATCTGTTCATTGTATCTACACTCTGATGTTTACTTTGTTGTGAAGAAGTATCTTAGTTGGATATACTCAAATGTCTCTGTTTTTATTTTTGTGACTATTGCTATTGGAATCTTACCCAAAAGCTATTGTGTGTTGACAATATTTAGAGTTTCCCTATGTGTACTTGGGTTTGGGTCTTATGATTACATTTTAATTCACTGTGAGTTCACTTTCACATAGTGTAAGAGATGTTGGAGTCTCTTTTCAGGCTTCTACATATGGATAATCAAGTTCCTCTGCACCACTTGTGAAAGAGATTCTTCTTTCTCCAGTTCATTTTAGTTCCTTTGTTAAATATGAGTTGCTGGTAGAAATTTGGGTTTATTTCTATGCTACCAAGTCTTTTCCATTGAACTATGTGTCTGTTATTATATCAGTGCTAACACTTCTTCTTTTTTTTTTGCAGTATATTTATTTGAAAGGCAGAGTTACAGAGAGGTAGAGGCAGAGAGAGAGAGAGGTCTTCCATCCACTGGTTTACTCCCCAAATGGTCACAATGGCCGGAGCTCTGTTGATCTGAATCCAAGTGTCAGGAGCTTCTTCCAGGTCTCTATGCAGGTGCAGGGGCCCAAAGACTTTGGCCATTTTCTACTTTTTTCTCAGGCTATACCAGAGAGGGGTATAAGAAGTGGAGCAGCTGGGAAACATACTGGCACCCATATGAGATGCCGGCACTGCAGACGGTGACTTTACCTGCTTTGTCATAGTGCTGACCCCTGTAATATGTCTTAAAATATGGTGTGATGTCTCCAGCTTTTTTTTGCTTTATAATATTGCTTTAGATGTTAAGCATCTCTCATGTTTCTATGTGAATTTTAGCATCATTTTTTCTAGCTCTGAGAACATCGTTGGTATGTTGATTGGGATTACATTGAATTTGCAAATTGCTTTTGGTAGTATGGATATTTTGGTATTATTCTTCCCATTCACAAACATAAGTTTTCTGTGAGACTGTCAAAAAGCCTTGACAAAAATTGGACTTTATTACACAAAAATTCATCACTTTTTGGGATCATTTAAATCCATAATTTTGCACTAATATTTGATAAATAATTAAAGACTTTGAGCATTTTAGTAGGAGAAATTAAAATATTTATCAATTTATTCAAATATTGTTTAGATGTGATATTCAAATATTGTTTAGAGCCATTGTCTATATTCCCTCTAAATTACGATCTTTTTGCTTTTTGCCTGTTAAACTTGTCCCTTGATTCAAGAACCCTTTTTAATGTAATGTAAACTGAAAATGTCATTTCATAAGCTAAAAAAAATGACAAAGAAGGAAAAAGAAGGGAGGGAGGTTGAGTATATAATTATGTTCTCCGAATTTTTTCTATAAAACATATTGAATCATTTAAAAGCTAATTAAAATTAAACTCAAAATTGGACCATTATGACCAATATTTAAAACAAGTGATTAAAAACTGTAGATGTCTTCAATTTTGATTATCATTCTTCTTTAGAATATCTGAAAGAAGTCCGGCTTCTCACTTTAAAATATACCAGTGTGTTAGAATTCAGTATTAAATGACTTTGTTTAAAAGTTTTATTTAATCTATTGCTTTAAGTAGTAATACTATGGCCATTGTAAAACAAAATCCTTATCATTTTTCATAAAACAGAAAGGGCCTTTAAAACATCATCACTAAAAATATTAAGAGACCTAAAATATAACATTCTTAAAACCCAAGTGATACCATTCAAAATTTTCAAATATGCAGGGATAGTTCATGTCAAGTAACTAAATAATTGTTAAGTGTATATATGGAATAGCTTCTATAAATTCTTTTGGCAAGGGCTGGCACTGTGGCATAGTGGGTGAGGCTGCCACCTGCAGTGCTGGTATTCCATAGGGGCATCAGTTCAAGACCTGGCTGCTCCACTTCCTATCCAGCTCTCTGCTATGGCCTGGGAAACACTATAAAATGGTGCAAGTCCTTGGGCCCCTGCACCTGCATAGGAGACCAGGAAGAGGCTCCTGGCTCCTGCCTTCCAGTCAGCACAGCTCCAGCCATGGAGGCCAACTGTGGAGTGAACCAGTGAATGGAAGACCACTCTCTCTGCCTGTCCTTCTCTCTCTGTGTAATTCTGACTTTCAAATAATATAAATAAATCTTTAAAAATTCTTTTGGCAAATAGATGAAGCTACTTGTTATACATTTCAAATAAATAGCAAACATACTAGAAAAATATATTGAATAAAATTTAAGCAACTCATAGCTATACACAGAAATTTCTCACCATAACAACATAGCAACCACTAAATTTCCAAATTCAATTTTCCACAACTTAGAATCTTTAACTCCAGAAGGAGTACAAAATTGACAGAACAGTGGCCTATGTATCAGGATACCTAATGCTAATACAGAATTATCCCTGCCACAACTTACCTATGTGACCTTGAACAATTCACTTTACTTCTCTGGGCTTGGCATTTAGCATCCTCATGTGATAAAGGAGGCTTGGATAAGATCAGTTGTACTCTGTCTTGAGACTTCAATGATCTCTCAGTTTCCAAACAGGCACCTTAAGGGAAAGTAAACCTTTAGATCAAAGCTTACATTTTTAAATCTAAATATATTTTAAACTGTTTCTACAACTAGTACAAAACAACACATTCAAATGTGTACCATGCCACTTTTCAATATTTGGGAATAATTAATGCATCATTTTAGAGCATTGTCTTGAGGCCAGTGCTGTGGTGTAGCTAGTAAAGCCACTGCATGCAGTGGGGGCATCCCATATGGAGGCCGGTTCAAGTCCAGGCTGCTCCACTTTCCATTCAGCTGTCTGCTATAGCCTGGGAGAGCAGTAGGAAGTTGGCCCAAGTCCTTGGGCCCCTGAATCTGCATGGGAGACCCTGAAGAGGTCCTGGCTCCTGGTTTCAGATTGGCATATCTCTGACCTTTTAGGCCATCTGGGGAGTGAACCAGCAGATGGAGGACCTCTCTCTCTCTCTCTCTTCCTCTTGTTCACTATCTGTGTAACTCTGACTTCCAAATAAATAAATAAATAAATCTTTTAAAAAATCAAAAGAATATTGTCTGGCACACAGTGAACCACTAAGTACAAGATATTATTAGGAATATTAGATTGAAATATTGAAATAAACTAGGCAATAAGCCTTAAGATGCAAATTAATACCAAGAAATATAATCTCAAATTTCTGTGTTCAACAAGGTAGTCTCTTTTCACTACTAACTTTATACTAAATAAGATATTTTGATATTTTGTTAAGAGTAAATTTATCGGGGGCCAGCGCCGTGGCTCACTTGGTTAATTCTCCACCTGTGGTGCTGGTATCCCTTATGGGCAAAGTGTTCTAGTCCTGGTTGCTCCTCTTTCAGTCCAGCTTTCTGCTATGGCCCGGGAAGGCAGTAGAGGATGGCCCAAGTGCTTGGGCCCTGCACCCGGATGGGAGACCAGGAGAAAGCACCTGACTCCTGGCTTTGGATGGGCACAGCTCCAACTGTGGCAGCCATCTGGGGACTGAACCAATGGAAGGAAGGCCTTTCTGATTTCTCACTGTATATAACTCTACCTGTCAAATAAAAAAAATTATTAGTTTTTCATAAAAACTGCAGTATTGAAAAAGTTCTAAAATCCCTCTAATTCTAAATGTCTGTGACTGCTAACTCATTAGCACATATTGCATTCTTTACATCTGGGTAATCATGACAATTCACTTTTAAATGATTAACAGATCTGCTGTTATATATAAATACATGCTTTTCCGAAAATCATACAATAAGCAGGCTACATACTTTACTTCAAGTAGAACTGCCATATCCAGTCCTACAATTGTAAATAAGACAGTTTCAATTGTTCAGCATTATCAATTATAAATTCCAATCGTGTAGCAATACTCATAAGAATTTAGGGGGCCGATGCTGTGGAGTAGCAAGTAGAGCTGTGGCTTGCAGTGCTGACATTCCAATTGGGTGCCAGTTCAAGTCCTGGCTACTCAAATTACTATCCATCTTTTTAGGCAAGTAAGACTTACTATCCAGCAGTAGAGGATGGCCCAGGCCCTTGGGCTCCTGCACCTGCATAGGAGACCCAAAAGAAGCTGCTGGCTCCTGGCTTTGGATTGGCAGAGCTCCAGCCATTGTGGCCAAATGGGGAGTGAACCAGCGGTTGGAAGACTGCTCTCTCTCTCTCTCTCTCCTTCTCTGTGTAACTCTGATTTTCAAGTAAAATAAATGAATCTTTTTTTAAAAAGGATGAAATAAAAAGGAAGATGAAGATTACAAAATTGTTTAATTTTTTTAATAAATATAAATTTCCAAAGTACAGCTTTTGGATTACAGTGGCTTCCCCTCCCCCAAAACATCCCTCCCACCCATAATCCTCCTATTTCCTGCTTCCTCTCCCATCCCAGAAGATTACAAAATTGTATGAAGGACATTTGTACAGTAAACAAATATACTGATTTCCAATGCAATATTTGAATACTTGAAGCAGGAAGGCTAAGTACTTCTTTGCCAAAATAACATGTTTTCTCCAGTGTAAAACCCATTTGCCATCCCAATACACAAAGGGATTTGGGGCAAGAAGGAAAAAAGAAGTCCACACATGCAGAAATTTTAAGCAAAACAAAATAGAGAATGTATTTAGTTTCATGTAAATCACATGAGAATTAATAGTATTCTACCAATTTGCAACAAATATTTTTAACTTTAATGAATGAATGAACTTTCAGTTACATAGCAGGAAACTTCTACCCTCTCCCATAAAACTGAAAGAGAAACTTTTTAAAAGTAAAAACTGATGAAAGAATTCTGCAATACATGTTAATGTTAAGTAGCCCAGCAGAGTTTATTTAGAAATACAAACACACACACAGAAAATAAATACATTAAAATCTTACTGAATAGTCCAGTAATAGTTCAGGATCCAATATGTGTGCAAAAGATTCTGGATTTCCCAGTCACTTTGTATAGGAAATGATGTGCTTTGCTATGTAGCATGTAACTTTAGATTCCTGAACACCTCCACTTTGCTTCTTACCCTGAGTCCCAGCAAATACAGGAACACAGCTGTTGAGTCATTCATTTTCTGGATTTGGGAATATCAAAGAATTAATGAGTATAGAAAGTTGTACAGCAAAGACCAAGAATATCCAAGGGAGGTCAGGAAAATCAATTGAACAAGTCAAAATACTATGAATGTATACTGAATGCTCTGTTTTTAATATGTCTTACTTACCTAAAAAGACATGAGGGCTATTGCTCTCTCTCTTAATACAACTAAGGAGAAGATATCACCAATGCTCAAGAAAAATGAATACACAGCAGAGCTAATACAAAATCCCAAAATTCCAAAATAGAAAAACTGGATATGCACTCCTTACACACACCCTGAAGTGGCAATGAAGTAGAACAAATCTAAAATTAGAAAAAAATCTTTTTTTAAAGATTTATTTATTTATTTTAAAGTCAGAGTTGCACAGAGAGAGGCAGAGAAGAGAGAGGGGTCTTCCATCCACTGGTTCTCTCCCCAGTTGGCTGCAATGGCCAGAGTTGTGCCAATCCAAAGCCAGGAGCAAGGAGCTTCTTCCAGGTCTCCCACATGGGTGCAGGGGCCCAGGACTTGGGCCATCTTCTACTGCTTTCCCAGGCTATAGCAGAGATCTGGATCCATATGAGCTGCCAGCACTGCAAGTGGTGGCTCTACCCACTATGCCACACCACTGGCCCCGAAAATTCTTGTCAAATTAAGAACATTTAACCTTTGTTTTAGAGTGCATTATTAAAATATCTAAACTGGGGGAATACATAATTTCTTTCTTTAGAAATCAGAAGAGAAAAAGAACACTTCAAGCCTACTGTGACACCACACAGAAGGAATGGAGAATCATGATCTCAATTAGCCTAGGGACAGAATAAAAGGGAGGGAAATAGGAACAACAGAATTAAGATGAATAAGCTTTGACAGCTGAGGGAATCTGAATGTAAAGAAAAGGCATGCAGTTAACTGAAACAATAGAGATAATTCTGAGAGGAAAAAACATTGTTAAGTCATATTAATGGGGCCAGAGCTGTGACTTAGTAAAGTAAAAAAAAAAATCTAAAATTTGTTTTTAAATTATATAATTAAAAAAGATTAAAAAAAGATGTTCAATCTTAAGTCTCTACAGCATAAGATATACATCAATTTTCCCAGGTTCTATTTGCATTTATTAACAAAGTTTCATGGGTGTAATCACTAAAGTGGCTCCAATAAGTCTTTTTATAAAAATTATTTTTTATTTTGACAGGCAGAGTGGACAGTGAGAGAGACAGAGAGAAAGGTCTTCCTTTTTCTGTTGGTTTACCCCCTAGTGACCGCTGCCGCCAGTGTGCTGCGGCTGGCACATGGCGCTGATCCAAAGCCAGGAGCCAAGTGCTTCCTCCTGGTCTCCCATGCAGGTACGGGGCCCAAGCACTTTGGCCATCCTCCATTGCACTCCTGGGCCATAGCAGAGAGCTGGACTGGAAGTGGAGCAACTGGGACAGAATCTGGCTCTCCCAGCAGGACTAGAACTTGGTGTGCCTGCACCGCAGGTGGAGGATTAGCTTATTGAGCCATGGAGCCTGCCTCCAATAAGTCTTAACCTGGGATGCAACTAAATTTAACAAGGATACTCAATAGGAATTTTAGAAGAATTCCAAAATATGTATCAGAATAAAAATAAATACTTTACTTGGTACATCTCATTTTAACTATACTATTGTCTAAATTTCCAAATGTCAGATGTACTAAAAAAATCCCCAAAGCAGCAGAGTTGGTCCGACATGATGAGGAATAAAATAAAGAAAATGAGAATTCGCAGATCCCAGATTAAAATAACCAAGAAGGCCCAATAAAAGAAAACTCAATGTCTTCATACACTAACATTTATTACCTCAGATTTATTTAACAAAAAGGTGATTATTCCAGCTACATCCCATTAGGTAGCCCAATTTTACCTGCTAAATCCATTTAAAAAAAGCACCTCATGATATATTACTAAAATCATATTGCTATATGCCATCCACCATGTCCACTGTACCTTATACCTAATGTTAACAGATCTGATGAAAATCAGTAGATAAATGATGTGTCTTAACCACGTGTGGGAAATGTCTTTTGTTCAACATTTTTCCAAAAACCCCTCAGTCTCAGTTTGCCTTCACCTTGAAAAGACACTTCTGAGGTTTACTAATCAGTCCAGCTTCTTCGGGCCTCCCTCCAATGAAAGGGGCTAAAATCCATCAAAATAAACTCTAGGCACTGTCCTTGTGCTCCCAGTGACTTTTTCACTCTAGGGGCTCACAAACCTTCTAAATTCTTTAGATCACCTGTGATGTCCATTAGTTCTCAAAGACTATGATGCAAGTAATTTCCCCTCTTGGAACCTTGTTATTAACTGTGCTGTATGAGAAATGAAGTCTCCTACACACCTTGTGCTTATGATTCTCCAAACCATGTTGCCTGCTAGGACTTTGGCCATGAATATAGGACAGCAATACCTGAACATGATTACTGAGATCTCCTTAATAAAGGATAGACTGGGGCCAGCACTGTGGTGCAGTGGTGTAATCCTTTACCTGCAATGCTGGCACCCCATATGAGCACCAGTTCTAGTCCCCATTTCTCCTTTTCCCATCCAGCTCTCTGCAATAGCCTGGGAAAGCAGTAGAAGCTGTTCCAAGTGCTTTGGTCCCTGCCAAAATATGGGAGACCTGGAAGCTCCTAGCTCAGATTGGCCCAGCTGCAGACATTGCAGTCATTAGGGGAGTAAATGAGCATATGGAAGACCTTTCTGTGTCTCTTCTTCTCACTCTCTGTAAGTAAACCTGTCAACTACATAAATAAATTCCTTATATATATATTTACATTTATTTATATATTTATGTATATAAATATATTCATATATAAAATATATTATAATTTATCATACAATATATTATATAATATATAATTATAAACAGATAATATTATATAATTTATTATATGTATTTTATATATATATATATATATTATTGAGATGACTTCAATAGCCAGAGTGTGGCCAGGTTGAAACCAGGAGCTTTTCCTCTGATGTGTGTCCCAGGAATCCAGGTACTTGGAGCATCTTTCACTGCTTTTTCAATCCATTGGTAAGGAGCTGGATCAGAAATAATTATTTATATATAAATAACAAATTCATATATAATAATTATATACAATTATATATTTATAATAATTATATGCAATTCTATATTATGTATAGAAATATATAGTATAATATATAATATATATTATAATATATAAATATATATATGATGGACCAAAATATGGTATTCTCCATTTGGCAGAAGGGACAGGCTCCAATATCTACTGTCTATGTCAGTATGTCAGCATAATGCAGGAGGTAACCCCTCTACCAAATAAGAAAAGCTATTTCAGTTCAGCTGGACATCATTCTGCTGACTGTTGACCTTATTACTGTTAGTCTGGATGCTTTCATTGGTTGCAATCCAGAGACCCAATTTTCCCATAGACATAAACATCAGCAAACATGAAAATTTGGTAAGAAAAGCTTAAACTGAGAGTTATGATTAATAACTATTTTTTTAATTTTTATTTAATGCATATAAATTTCCAAAGTACGACTTATGGATTACAATGGCTTCCCCCCCATACCGTCCCTCCCACCCACAACCCTCCCCTTTCCCACTCCCTCTCCCCTTCCATTCACATCAAGATTCATTTTTGATTATCTTAATATACAGAAGATCAGCTTAGTATACATCAAGTATGGATTTCAACAGTTTGCTCCCACACAGAAACATAAAGTGAAAAATAATAGATGATGTTTTTTTTAAATGATGATGAAATCAGAGCAGACCTATTGTCATGTTTAATCCCAGTGAGAGTCAAGTTGGGAATTGATAATTTCTTTTTTTTTTTTTAACAGAGGATCAGTTTAGTATGCATTAAGTAAGGATTTCAACAGTTTGCACCCCCATAGAAACACAAAGTGAAATATATTGTTTGAGTACTCGTTATAGCATTAAATCTCAATGTACAGCACATTAAGGATAGAGATCCTACATGAGGAGTAAGTGCACAGTGACTCCTGTTGTTGACTTTACCAATTGACACTCCTGTCTATGGCATCAGTAATCTCCCTATGCTCCAGTCATGAGTTTCCAAGGCTATGGAAGCCCTCTGAGTTCTCCGACTCTTATCTTGTTTAGACAAGGTCGTAGATAACCTACGGTTCGACCCAGCCATCCCACTCCTTGGAATTTACCCAAAGGAATTTAAATTGGCAAACAAAAAAGAGGTCTGCACCCTAATGTTTATTGCAGCACAATTCACAATAGCTAAGACCTGGAACCAACCTAAATGCCCATCAACGATAGACTGGATAAAGAAATTATGGGATATGTACTCTTTAGAATACTATACCGCAGTAAGAAACAACGAAATCCAGTCATTTGCAACAAAATGGAGGAATCTGGAACACATCATGCTGAGTGAAATAAGCCAGTCCCAAAGGGACAAATACCATATGTTCTCCCTGATCAGTGACGACTGACTGAACACCAAGAGGGAAACCTGTTGGAGTGAGGTGGACACTATGGGAAACGGTGGCTTGATCAGCATAGCCCTGACTGTTAATGAACAACTTAATACATTATCCCTCTTAGTAGTTTTTTTTTATCTGTTCTACTTAATATGACTGGTTTAGATCTGTAATTGATGCACAGTTATTCTTAAGTGTTGAAAATTAACTGAAATGTGATCCCTGTTGAACATGGTGGTGGGAATGGGAGAGGGAAGAGATGTATAATTTGGGACATGCTCAGGCTGACTTGCCCCAAGTGGTGGAGTTGGAAGCATACCAGGGGATTCCAATTCAATCCCATTGAGGTGGCATGTACCAATGCCATCTCACTGTTCCAGGTGATCAGTTTCAGTTCACAGTTGGTCATGGTGGAGGGACTGGGAGTCAAAGGGAGCACATAGACAAGTCTAGTACCTGCTAACGCTAACCGATGGAGTAAATAAAGGGGAGAGTGATCCAACATGGGAAGTGAGATACTCAGCAGACTCATAGAATGGCAGATGTCCTAAATAGCACTCTGGCCTCAGAATCAGCCCTAAAGGCATTCAGAGCTGGCTGAAAAGCTCATGAGAGTATTTCAGGCATGGAAAGCCAAGACACTCTGGCAAAAGATCTCTGCGAGTGAGATCCCAGTGGACAGAACAGGTCATCAAAGAAGGAGGTACCTTTCTCTGAAGGGAGGAGAGAACCTCCACTTTGACTATGACCTTGTCTAAACAAGATTAATAACTATTTTAACAAAATTTCTCAGAACCCATCTAATCCAAACCTTGGACAATTGGAAGACATTGTACTTGGCCCACCCATAATCAAAATGGATTCTAAATCCTTCAACTGCAAGGAGAGTATCATAGACATTAATGCTCCAAACGGATCCAGTTCTCTGCTAATGTGTCTGGAAAAGCAGCACAGGGTGACTCAAATATTGGGGCTCCTGCACCCTTGTGAGAGACCTGGAAGAAGCCCCTGGCTCCTGATATCAGTCTGGCCTAGCCGCAGTCATTGCAGCCATTTGAGGAGTGAACAAACCAGGAGGAAGATCAATCTCTCCCATTCTCTCCATCTAGTGCTGCCTTTCAAATTCATAAAAGGATCTTTAAGAAAATAGATCACTTCAATAAATTTGCCATTGCTCAGTCATGATGACTTTTACTACCTTCAGTTCTTTTTCAAAAGATTTATTTATTGGAAAGGCAGATAGAGGAGCTGGTGGTTGTGGTGCAGTGGACAAAGCTGCTATCTGTTACATTGGCATCCTGTATGTGCACCAGTTTAAGTACCAGCTATTCCATTTCTGATCCAGCTCCTTACCAATGGACTGAAAAAGCAGGGAAAGATGGCCCAAGTGCCTGGGATGCTGCCACGCACATTGCAGGAAAAGCTCCTTGCTGCCATGCACATCGGAGGGAAAGCTCCTGGCTTCAACCTGGCCACACTCTGGCTATTAAAGTCATCTCAAAAATGAATTAGGTGGTGGAAGATTTCTGTCTCTCCCTCTCTCTGTAACTCTTTCAAGTAAGTAATTAAATATTTTAATATGATAAAAAAGGCAGAGGCACACAGAGACAAAGAGAGAAGGAAAGAGAAGCAGAGAGATCTCCCATCTGCTGGTTCACTTTCTATATGGCTACCACTGTGCAAGACCAGGTTCTCAAGTCCCCATTGAGGTTACAGTTCTCCAATTTGACGACAGGAATGAAAGAATTTGAGCTATTATACATTGCTTCCCAGGGATATTAACATGAAGCTGATTTGGAAGTGTAGTACCCAAAACTCAGATTAGCACTGCAATATAGGATGTGGGCATCTGTTGTGACTGCTAACAAATTGGAAATCCTAGAGTAAAAATCAACAGATTCCTGGACATACACAATATACCAAAATTGAGTCATGAAGACACATAGAAAAGCTAAACAAATCAAAAACCAAGACAGAGATTGGATGAGTAATAAAGACCCTCCCAACAAGCAAAAGTCCAGGATCAGACAGCCTCACTATTGAATTCTACAGGACTTTTAAAGAACTAATGCTTCTCAAACTATTCAACACAATTGAAAGAGAGACAATCCTCTCAAACTCCTTCTATTAATCCTGCATCACCTTAATTCTTCAACTAGAAAAAGATACAGTGGAGAGAGAGTACTATAGAAAAATATCCCTGATGGGGGCCAGTGCCATAGCACACTGGGTTGATCCTCCACCCGTGGAGACGGCATCCCATATGGGTGCCAGTTCTGGTCCCGGTTGCTGCTATTCCAGTCCAGCTTTCTGCACTGGACTGGGAGGGCAGTGGAGGATGGCCCAAGTGCCTAGGTCCCTGCACCCGCATGGGTGACCAGGGAGATGCTCCTGACTCTGGCTTCCGATTGGACCAGCACTACCTGTTGGGCCATATGGAGCATAAACAAGCAGATAAAATACTTCTGTCTCTCTGCCTCTGCCTCTCCATCTCTGTAACTCAATCTTTCAAATAAATAATTCTTTTGAAAAGGTCAACAAACAATAAAGGCTGGTGGAGAGGGAGAGAAAAAGGTACCCTAATCCACTGTTGGTGGGAATGAAGCTAGTGCAACCATTATGGAAGGCAGTATCAAAGTTCCTCAGAAATCTGAAAACAAACATACCATGTGATCCTGCCATCTGACTACTGGGAATTTATCCGCATGAAATGAAATAGATTATGCACAGGCATGAGTTATCTGTACCCTCATGTTTATTACAGCTCAATTCACAATAGCTAACATGGAATCAACCCAGATGTCCATCAACTGGTGACTGGAACAAAAATATGAGCTATATATACAGTGTAAAATACTATTCAACCATAATTGAGAATGAAATCCCATCTTCTGTAACTAAATGGATGAACTGGAAACAAGTATGCTTCATGAAAGAAGCCAGTCCCCAAAAGACAAATACCATATGTTTTCTCTGACTGGTGGTAATTAATATATAGACAACAAAAAGCAGCATATGAGTTAAATTGACATTTTGAGATTTGAGTATTGTTCATAGCACTTTTCTGTACTCTTTGATAGAGTACACAACATATACTCATTGATATTTCTGCTACTACTTGCTGAATTCTTTATTTTGTAGAGGGTTAAAGCTTGTGATTCTAAAATAAAATCAAAGCATGCAGCTGTCAAAATTAAAAGAAAATAAAACAAGAAGGAGGGAGTTGGAAATATGAGAACAAGGGAAGATAGGATAGGATGTTATCAGTTTGCTCTTCAATCTGTATATATAAATTACATGAAATTTGTTCACTTAATATGCATTTAAAAATATAAACTTAACACTGGAAGAAAAAGACCTGAGATCAGTGTTTTCTGGATTACCACTAATAAAATTTAGTCTTCATTTATGTCTGACCATATTTAATTTCTTATTTATTTATTTTATAAGAAAATTAACATCACCATTCCTAACAAGTCCATCCTGCTTCATGCATATCTATCAGTTCCCACTATGCTAATAATTTCTCATGAACTTAAATCCATATCATCTTAAAAAGATGCAATGTGGGGCTGGCGCTGTGGCATAGCAGATAAAGTTGTTGCCTGCAGTGTTGGCAAGCCATATGGGTGCCAGTTCAAGTCGCGGCTGCTCCACTTCTGAACCAGCTCTCTGCTATGTCCTGGGAAAGCATTAGAAGGTGGCCCAAGTCCTTGGGGCCTTGCACACATGTGAAAGACCCTGAAGAAGCTCCTGGCTTCAGATTGACACAGACCAGTCATTGCGGCCAACTGGGAGTAAACCAGCCGATGGAAGACCTCTCTGTCTCTGTCTGTCTGTCTCTCTCTCTCTACCTCTTCTCTATTTGTGCAACTCTTTCAAATAAATAAATTAATATTTAAGAAAAAAGCCTGATTCATGTTATTATTTATGTGTTTTAGAGGCTTTGCAGATGTTGATTACATGTGCCATGAAAACCCATTAAAATGCAAATCCTATAAGAGGCAACTCCATGTGCACTAAACTGGTAAAATCCAGTGCATGTGTTGAGAAAAACACACTAGCAATACATTTCAAAAAGCTGTGAAATATTATAAGTGGCTGTCAAAAGCTAAAAATCTGACAATGACTCATTATGTCATTTATTTATATATAATGCTGAGAAAATCAGAAGTATTTGTTAAAACTTCTGCTAAAATGCACTTGATTTATAATTTTTAAATGCATCTTTCCTAGATGTAATGCAGTCCTGTACTACTTTAGAGTATCAGAAATTTAAAATGTTGGACCGGTGCTGTGGTGGAGCAGGTTAACACCCTGGTCTGAAGCGCCAGCATCCCATATGGGGGCCGGTTCAATACTCAGCTGCTCCACTTCTGATCCTGCTCTCTGCTATGGCCTGGCAAAGTAGTAGAAGATGGCCCAAGTCTTTGGGCCCCTGTACCCATCTGGGAGACCGGGAACTAGCTCCTGGCTCCTGGCTTCAGATCAGCACAGCTCTGGAAGTTGCAATCAATTAGGGAGTGAACACCAGATGGAAGACCTCTCTCTTTCTCTCTGTCTCTCCTCTCTGTCTGTAACTCGACTTGTACATAAATAAATAAATCTTTAAAACAATTAAGAAATTTAACATGTGAAAGGTTTTTAAAAAATGTATTTCTTTATTGTGAGGCAGAGTTACAGATATAGAGAGGAAGAGAAAGAGAGGTCTTCTATCGACTGGTTCACCCCTAAATGGCCAGAATGGCTGGAGCTGGGCCGATCTGAAGCCAGGTGCCAGAAGCCAGGAGCCAGCAGCTTCCTCCAGGTCTCTCACATGGGTGCAGGGGCCCAAGAACTCAGGGCATATTGCACTGCTTTCCTAGGCCATTAGTAAAGAGCTGGATTGGAAGTGCAGGAGCAGGGACTCAAACTGGTGCCCATGTGGGATGCTGGTGCTGCAGGTGGATGCTTAATCTACTATGCCACAGAGTGGGCCCAGTGAATGGTTTTAGGAAGACATCTTTCATGTAGACTAGGCTGCAATATTGCAAGGTAAGGTTTAGCTTTTATTCCCACACATCAGTATTCATCTTTTAGCAACTATAAATACTGAATATCATACATATAGACATAAATATAGGTAACTGAAGATTTTGTTGTCATTCTTTCTAATTCTCTTTTTAATGTCTGCTAATAGGCCATCTTATGGATTATTATATTGATGTTACCCATACACAAGCATCAGGCATTTCCACTGTTGAATGTGTTTATGAGTACAGGTAGATTTGTGTGTACATGAATGCACATTTGATGGAGATAGCACTGACAGTAATACTGTGAGAAATCCTAACGCTGATTCCAAACTTTCTGTCCTCCGCAGAGATGGCTGTCATTGAAGTAGACCACAGGGCCCCTTTTGCTGTTATGGACTGAAATGTGCCTCCCTAAAACTCTAACATGGAAGTGCTAACCAGCAACATGACTCTACCTGAAGAAAGTGCTTTTAAGCAGATCAAATGGTAGATGTGTCTGTCACATCGGAGAAAGGCTTCTGGAAAAATCGAGCCTATTTAAGCACCTTGATCTGATATTTTCAAGCTCTACAACTCTGAGAAGTAAAATTCCATGATTTAAATCATATTCTCTGTGGTATTTTCTTAGCAAATTAATATATCCTCATTTCTGCCAGCATTTTCTATTGTCATCCAGAAGGTCCTAGTGATTAGCAGAGAAATATAGAAACTAAAAACTGTGATTTTAGATTACCAAGTATCTACTAACACAAAAAGATCCCAGAAGCCACCTACTACCATCGTCCAGGACCCAGAAAAAAAACAGGAAGGAGTCAAGTTGCAGGGCAGTAGAAAAAAGTGAATAATGAAAGATCACAGCAGAAGTAAATAAGGAAGTGTTTGGTGCTGTGGTGTAGTGGATTAAAGCCTTGACCTGCTGTGCATGCATCCCATATGTTGCTGCTAGGAGACCAGGTGCTCCACTTCCAATCCAGCTCCCTACTAATGCACCTGGGAAATTGGTGGAAGATGGACCGTGTTCTACGGTGCTGGCACCCACATGAGAGACTTGGAAGAAGCATCTGGCCTTTCCAATAAATAAATAAATCTTAAAAATATAGAAACAGTGTTAGCACTGTTGGAAAACAGACTCATAGTTCAATGTAAAAGTATAGGCAGCTGAAATAAACCGACTTTTCTACAGGCAACTCCTATTTAACAAAGGAAAGAAAACAAACAGGAGAAAGAAGAACCCCTTTAGCATATGGTTTAAAGGAAAGTGATTATCCATATGTAGAAGCCTGAAAATATACCCAAAACCTCATACACTATGTAAAAGCAACTCAAGGTGAATTAAAAGTCTAAATATAAAACCAGAAACTAAGTAAACATATGAGAAACTATAAAACATAAGCATAGATAACAGTTTTGGGTAAGATTCCAAAAGCACAAGTAACAAAAATAAAATATAGAAATTTGAGCATATCATATTAAGATACATCTTCACAACAAAGTAATCAACAGAGTGAACATACAATGGACAGAATGGCAGGAAACATTGAAAACTCTGATTATGACAAAAGATTGATAGCCAGAACATACATATATAGAACTGGGAAAATCTCCAAATAAGAAGCAAAATGTACAGCTAAGAAATGGGCAAGGATCAAAACAGATGTTTCTCAGAAGAAGAAATCTCAATGGTCAAGACATAGATGAACATGCCCAATATCACTAGCCATTAGGGAAATGTAAATCAAAACCAATAGCAGACTCCATCTGTGGGAGAAGACAATGCTTGGGTTTTCATTTGTGCAACAAGTGGGTTTAGAGGACCCTGTTCACCATAAGAGGGCAGAGTCTACATGGAAGTAAGGAAACCTTAATGTTTTCCTAATGGGCTTGTTAAATTCTTGACCAGTGCCTATTACCTTTGCCGCAAACTTTCCAGTCTCACTACTTTCCTGCTTCTTCCTCTTCGCTGTGGC
Source organism: Oryctolagus cuniculus (assembly GCF_964237555.1). NCBI lineage: Eukaryota > Metazoa > Chordata > Mammalia > Lagomorpha > Leporidae > Oryctolagus > Oryctolagus cuniculus. The sequence continues at coordinate 30,289 of NW_027208233.1, read as the reverse complement.
TTGCAAAAACAGTGTACCTTCTATATACGGAGGATACTTTTGTTTTGTTTTATTCCTCCTATCTCATGATGTTCCTCTAAGAAATCACAACCCTCCAAGTATTCATTAATTTATGCAGTCTGCAGTTTTCATGGGCTACTACATGGCAAAGTACTAGGTTAAAGGAAAGGTATAGGTCAGGAACTGAGCAAAGTTCACAATGATGAAGCCATTGGGGAAATGAACCTGATGGAAGACCTCTCTCTCTCTCTCTCTCTCTCTCTCTCTCTCTGCCTCTCCTTCTCTCTCTGTGTAACTCTGATTTTCAAATAAATAAATAAATCTTTAAAAACTAACAAAATATACTAAAAACCTGGTGGCAACACCTTTCTATCAGAACATGTGAAGCACTCAAACACAGTTTGTCCCAGAAAGTCAACCATAAGGGCATATCGTCTACTGCACTTGTGGACATCTCTGAGGGAGGTAAGGGGCACTTATTTCTTCCCCTCTTCTTTCTTACCACTCTCACAGTTATAACTTCTATCGATGCTTCCAAAGACCAGTCTCTATGAAATTGTAGAACTAATATCCTCCCATGTCAAAAGTGTCATGGGTTTAAACACAGAACCCAAAATAAGATAAGTAACTGGCCTTCTTAATTACACAGTGTGGAATGTAAGATTCTCAGTGGAGCACTGGGTAATATAAAGTGCTGGGCAGAGAAAAACTGTTACTTATCTGTATTTATGATGCTGTAATTCTCCTCTTTATGCAAACTCAGATTAAAAGAGCTCCCGTTAGTGGGCAGCACTGTTGCATAGTGGGTAAAGCTACTGCTGCCTTGTCAGCATCCTATATGGGTGCCGGTTGGGATCCTGGCTGCTGCACTTCCCATCCAGCTCTCTGCTGTGGACTGGGAAAACAGTAGAAGTTGGCCCAAATCCCTCATCTCCTGCACCCACCTATGAGACCTGGACAGAGTTCTGCCTTTCAAATAAATAAATAATTATTTAAAAAAACAGCTTCATCTCAGAAGGAGCTCCTGGCTACTGGCTCCAAATTGGCATACCTCCAGCTATTGCTGCCAATTGGGGAATGAACCATCGGATGGAAGACCTCTCTCTCTTTCTCTCTCTCTCTCTCTCCTCTCTGTGTAACTCTTTCAAATGAGTAAATAAATCTTTAAAAAAGTAGCTCCAGTTATTGACAACACAGTAGACTTGCATTAATTTTGGTTCCCTTCTCAATTTGCAAAGGGATCAGTGGCAGGTCAAAACAGTTGACAGCCTTGCTAACAGGAGAAGAGATAGCTGAAGACAGAAAATGAAAAGCAGCCAAATACATCATCAAAGAAAGAGAAGTGGACCCCATCCAACACAAACCTTTAAAAGTGGATGCTCACAATTAATGAGTGAAACAGCTGCCCACTGAAATCTTGTCTAGGGAGGGAAGATGTCCTAAGTTCTGCTTTTGTAAACTCCAGTCATAAATCTGTCCTAATAAATCTGTCCCTGGAATCTCTTTTACAAACATACTGGACCCACTGACCATTGGAAATGTGGTTCTAATCATGTAGGCTGCCATTTAAACCCACCAATGCTGTAACAGCTAAGAAACTTGAATTTGATGCTCAATTCTCAGGAAATCATTCCAGCTGAGCCTAGGGCCATTAATAGAAACTCCTTGGATCCTCCACTGTCTCTGTGCCTGTTTGAAAGAAGGGAGATTTCCCACCCCATGTTTCTGGAACAGCTTCAAATTCCACATTGGAAAAATTTGATAATTAATACTTGAGAGGGATCAACACACAAAGCAGCTATTCACGCTTCACACTGCTCCCCACCAGGAAGATGAGGTGCAGGATGAGAGCAGTGGGGCAGATCCTAGACAGATCCTCCTGCCCACCCCTCTGCTGCCCCAGGCTCCCTCCTGAGGGCCATCCAGCCCGACCCTGCAGGAACCAGCCCAGGAAACATCAAGAGACCAGGCCAGACTGCATTCTGAGACCACCCACAGTGGGAACCCGGCTTATTTAACTGTGGAGATCAGGAGTCTTTCTGCCTTCCTTCCCTGTGAGTGCAGGTTCCCAGAACACTGCCCCCTCTCTCCTGTAACCACTAAATAAAGCACATTAGGGACAGTTTAGGTGAGGTACTGCAGGAGAGAGTCCGGGCACTTTGAGCCTGGGAAATAGAGGTGGGAGACAGAGCAGCCCGGGTCCCAGCCCTGACCTCGGGAGAAGCTGCCAGGATCGCTGGCACACTTCTCCCACATGTGTCTCCGCCCCTTCCTGCATGCCAAACCTGCAGCAGAAAGTCCCTGGAGCAGGTACCCTTTCTTCCAGATACACGGGGAGTGAAATTGGGAGTGTGGAGAAGAGAGTCCCTGGCATGTGGGACCCACAGTTGGTGGATGAAGAGGGAAGAAGCAGCAGGAGGCAGGCTCAGGGTGAGCACTCGGAAACTGCCTGGGATCGCACGTGCAGAGCAGGAGTTGCAGTAAATGCCAGAGAAGGAGCAGCATAGCCCCCAGGGTTGACACTGATCAAGGAATGAACTCCCCTGGTCCAACTCTGAGCCCCAGGGACTGGCAGTGGCAGGTGCATGCCCACAGGTATTTGGAAAGCAGAATACCTTGGAGCTACTGGGAACTCTGGGAAATGGAGTCCAGGCTGCAGCATCCCTAGAGACACCAGCTGTTCCTCCGAAAAGCTGCAGTCAGGGGTGGGTGCCCACAACCAGAGGGCATTTGCTTTTGTTAAGTCCCTCCTTCCTTTCCTTCACACACCAAAATCTCAGGGATCAGTTGCTGTTCCTTTCCTGCATCAAATCTGAAAGAGTGACACTCACTTCTGCTAACTGACCCCAAATCCTGGCTCCCTCATAACCTCTGTCTCTTCCAGAAAAATCTTATTTACTACTTTGGCCCTAGAAATCATAAATGACTATGATAGAATGTAACTTTTAACAGAGGTGTAGAAGGCATGGTTTAATATCCAGTTTTGAGAATACAATTTTCATTTGTGTTTTATTGATGTTTATACTTCTTTTAAGATTCATTTTTTTATTTAGAAGTCAGAGTAACAGAGAAGGAGAGGCACAGAGAGAGAGAGAGAGAGAGAGAGAGAGGTGTTTTCCATCTCCTGCTTCACTCCTCAATTGGCAGCAGCAGCACAGCGCTGACCCCTTATAGTTCTTTACAAATCATTTTACACTGTCTTTTTATTCATCTAGTAAAGAGACAGAAGAATGGACACAGAGCTAACTCTGTCCAAAATCTTGCTTGTATTGCATCAGAATACAAAATTTGGGAAGGAAGAAGGCAAAACTGACTCAGACCCAGAAAACATGTAGGAAACTGCCACTCAAGAAACCAAAAGTCAGCTGAGGCACCCAAAACAAGGACAGCAAGCCAGAATTGGAGCAAGCCAACAGCTGTGCCCTGATTGAAAAAGACCATTCCTCTTGTGCCCTGAACTCAATATTGCCGGCTCAAAACAAAAGCTCACATCAGAAAATTCATTACAAACCATGATAAATAAGAAAAAAGAGAAAAAAGCCAAAGAAATGCAAAAATCCATAATGATATTGGGCTTGATTTAGTCGCAGGGAAACCGGCCGTTCCCGGATTCATTCACCCCTCCAGCTGACTGCTTGTGGAATTCTGACTGAATTAACCTGAAAATCACAGTGAAACTCAGTTTGGAGGCAATTAATATCTGTCACCTCAGCCAAAGTGTTCCATTTGATTTTCCAAAACACAAAAACTCACCTTGGTCATGTTGCCTGTAAATTTCTAAGCTTCAAACACCTATTAGTTGTCTTTTTTAATTCATAATGGCTACTCTGTCCAAACTCTTGTTTGTATGGTGTCAGAATACAAAATTTGGGAAGGAAGAAGGCAAAACCAACTCAGACCCAGAAAACATTTAGGAAATTGCCGCTCAAGAAACCAAAAGTCAGCTGAGGCACCCAAAACAATGACAGCAAGCCAGAATTGGAGCAAGCCAACAGCTGTGCCCTGTTTGAAAAAGACCATTCCTCTGTTACCCTGAACTCCATATTGCCGCCTCAAAACCAAAGCTCATATCAGAAAATTCATTACAAACCATGATAAATAAGGGAAATGTGGAAAAACCAAAGAAATGCAAGAGTCCTTTGTAATATTGGACTGGATTTAGACACAAGGAAACTGGCTGTTTCCACATTCGTCCCCCTTCCACAGACTGACTTTGGAACCTGATTGAATTCATCTCAAAATCGCACTCACACTCAATTTGGAGGGTATTAGTATCTGTCCCCTCAGCAGAAGGGTTCCATATCATTTTCCAAAACACAGAAACTCATCTTGGTCGTGTTGCCTGTAGATTTCTAATCCAAAAAAAACAATGCGCTGTGTTTTTTTTTTTTTGCTTTCATAATGTCTACTCTGTACAAAATCTTGCTTCTATTGCATCAGAATACAAAATTTGGGAATAAGAAGGCAAAACCGACTCAGACCCAGAAAATATGTAGGAAATTGCCACTCAAGAAACCACAAATCGGCTGAGGCACCCAAAACAATGACAGGAAGCCAGAATTGGAGCAAGCCAACAGCTGTGCCCTGTTTGAAAAAGACCATTCCTCTTGTGCCCTGAACTCAATATTGCCACCTCAAAACCAAAGCTCACATTAGAAAATTCATTACAAACCATGATAAATAAGGGAAATGTGAAAAAGCCAAAGAAATGCAAGAGTCCTTTGTGATATTTGGCTGGATTTAGACACAAGGAAACTGGCTGGTTCCAGATTCATTGCCCCCTTCCACAGACTGACTTTGGAATTCTGAGTGAATTGACCACAAAATCGCACTCACACCCCCTTTTTAGGGAGTTAGAATCTGTCCCCTCAGGAAAAGGGTTCCATGTCATTTCCCAAACACAGAAACTCATATTGGTCGTGCTGCCTGTAGATTTCTACTCCCGAAAGGGCAATTTTCTGTGTTTTTTTTTTTCTTTCCTAATGGCCGAGGCACCCAAAACAAGGACAGCAAGCCAGAATTGGAGCAAGCCAACAGCTGTGCCCTGATTGAAAAAGACCATTCCTCTCGTGCCCTGAACTCAATTTGCCAGCCTCAAAACCAAAGCTCACATCAGAAAATTCATTACAAACCATGATAAATAATAAAAAGGAGAAAAAAGCCAAAGAAATGCAAGAATCCATAATGATATCGGAGTTGATATAGTCGCAAGGAAACCGGCTGTTCCCAGATTCATCCACTGCTCCAGCTGACTGCCTGTGGAATTCTGACTGAATTAACCTGAAAATCGCAGGGAAACTCAGTTTGGAGGCAATTAATATCTTTCACCTCAGCCAAACTGTTTCATTTTATTTTGCAAAACACAAAAACTCACCTCGGTCGTGTTACCTGTAGAATATAATCTTCAAACGCCTATTTGTAGTGTTATTTTTATTTCATAATGGCTACTCTGTCCAAACTCTTGTTTGTATTGCGTCAGAATACAACATTTGGGAAGGAAGAAGGCAAAACAAACTCAGACCCAGAAAACATTTACGAAATTGCCGCTCAAGAAACCACAAATCGGCTGAGGAACTCAAAACTACGACAGCAAGCCAGAATTTGAGCAAGCCAACAGCTGTGCCCTGATTGAAAAAGAACCTTCCTCTTGTGCCCTGAACTCAATATACCAGCCTCAAAACCAAAGCTTACATCCGAAAATTCATTACAAACCATGATAAATAAGAAAAAGGAGAAAAAACCAAAAAAAATGCAAGAATCCATAATGATATTGTTCTTGATTAAGTTGCAAGGAAACCAGCTGTTCCCGGGTTCATCCACCCCTCCAGCTGACTGCCTGTGGAATTCTGACTGAATTAACCTGAAAATCGCAGTGAAACTCAGTTTGGAGGCAATTAATATCTGTCACTTCAGCCAACGAGTTCCATTTGATTTTCCAAAACACAAAACCTCACCTTGGTCGTGTTACCTGTAGATTTCTAAGGTTCAAACGCCTATTTGTTGTCTTTTTTAATTCATAATGGCTACTCTGTCCAAACTCTTGTTTGTATTGCGTCAGAATACAACATTTGGGAAGGAAGAAGGCAAAACCAACTCAGACCCAGAAAACATTTAGGAAATTGCCGCTCAAGAAATACAAATCGGCTGAGGCACCCAAAACAATGACAGCAAGCCAGAATTGGAGCAAGCCAACAGCTTTACCCATTTTGAAAAAGAACCTTCCTCTTGTGCCCTGAACTCCATATTGCAGCCTCAAAACCAAAGCTCTCATCAGAAAATTCATTACAAACCATGATAAATTAGAGAAAAGAGAAAAAAGCCAAAGAAATCCAAGAAACCATAATGATATTGGGCTTGATTTAGTTGCAAGGAAACCGGCTGTTCCCGGATTCATCCAGCCCTCCAGCTGACTGCCTGTGGATTTCTGACTGAATTAACCTGAAAATCGCAGGGAAACTCAGTTTGGAGGCAATTAACATCTGTCACCTCAGCCAAAGTGTTCCATTTGATTTTCCAAAACACAAAACCTCACCTTGGTCGTGTTTCCTGTAGATTTCTAAGCTTCAAATGCCTATTTGTTTTGTGTTTTATTTCATAATGGCTACTCTGCCCACAGTCTTGTTTGTATGGCGTCAGAATACAAAATTTGGAAAGGAAGAAGGGAAAAGCAACTCAGACCCAGAAAACATTTAGGAAATTGAGGCTCAAGAAACCACAAATCGGCTGAGGCACCCAAAACAAGGACAGCAAGCCAGAATTGGAGCAAGCCAACAGCTGTGACCTGATCGAAAAAGACCATTCCTCTCGTGCCCTGAACTCAATTTGCCAGCCTCAAAACCAAAGCTCACATCAGAAAATTCATTACAAACCATGATAAATAAGAAAAAGCAGAAAAAAGCCAAAGAAATGCAAGAATCCATAATGATATCGGAGTTGATATAGTCGCAAGGAAACCGGCTGTTCCCAGATTCATCCACTGCTCCAGCTGACTGCCTGTGGAATTCTGACTGAATTAACCAGAAAATCCCAGGGAAACTCAGTTTGGAGGCAATTAATATCTGTCACCTCAGCCAAACTGTTTCATTTTATTTTCCAAAACACAAAAACTCACCTTGGTTGTGTTGCCTGTAGATTTCTAAGGTTCAAACGCTTATGTGTTGTGTTTTTATTTCATAATGGCTACTCCACTGAAACTCTTGTTTGTATGGCGTCAGAATACAAAATTTGGGAACGAAGAAGGCAAAACCAACTCAGACCCAGAAAACATTTAGGAAATTCCTGCTCAAGAAACCAAAATCGGCTGAGGCACTCAAAACAAGGACAGCAAGCCAGAATTTGAGCAAGCCAACAGCTGTGCCCTGATAGAAAAAAAACCTTCCTCTTGTGCCCTGAACTCAATATACCAGCCTCAAAACCAAAGCTTACAACAGAAAATTTATTACAAACCATGATAAATAAGAAAAATGAGAAAAAACCAAAAAAATGCAAGAATCCATAATGATATTGTTCTTGATTAAGTTGCAAGGAAACCAGCTGTTCCTGGGTTCATCCACCCCTCCAGCTGACTGCCTGTGGAATTCTGACTGAATTAACCTGAAAATCGCAGTGAAACTCAGTTTGGAGGCAATTAATATCTGTCACTTCAGCCAAACTGTTCCATTTCATTTTCCAAAACACAAAAACTCACCTTGGTCGTGTTACCTGTAGATTTCTAAGGTCAAACGCCTATTTGTTGTCTTTTTTAATTCATAATGGCTACTCTGTCCAAACTCTTGTTTGTATTCCATCAGAATACAATATTTGGGATGGAAGAAGGCAAAACCAACTCGGACCCAGAAAACATTTAGGAAATTGCCGCTCAAGAAATACAAATCGGCTGAGGCACCCAAAACAATGACAGCAAGCCAGAATTGGAGCAAGCCAACAGCTTTACCCTTTTTGAAAAAGAACCTTCCTCTTGTGCCCTGAACTCCATATTGCAGCCTCAAAACCAAAGCTCACATCAGAAAATTCATTACAAACCATGATAAATTAGAGAAAAGGGAAAAAAGCCAAAGAAATACCAGAAACCATAATGATATTGGGCTTGATTTAGTCGCAAGGGAACCGGCTGTTTCCGGATTCATCCACCCCTCCAGCTGACGGCCTGTGGATTTCTGACTGAATTAACCTGAAAATCGCAGGGAAACTCAGTTTGGAGGCAATTAATATCTGTCACCTCAGCCAAAGTGTTCCATTTGATTTTCCAAAACACAAAACCTCACCTTGGTCGTGTTTCCTGTAGATTTCTAAGCTTCAAACGCCTATTTGTTTTGTGTTTTATTTCATAATGGCTACTCTGCCCACAGTCTTGTTTGTATGGCGTCAGAATACAAAATTTGGAAAGGTAGAAGGGAAAAGCAACTGAGACCCAGAAAACATTTAGGAAATTGCTGCTCAAGAAACCACAAATCGGCTGAGGCACCCAAAACAAAGACAGCAAGCCAGAATTGAAGCAGGCCAACAGCTGTGCCCTGCTTGAAAAAGACCATTCCTCCGGTGCCCTGAAGTCCATATTGCAGCCTCAAAACCAAAGCTCACATCGGAAAATTCATTACAAACCATGATAAATAAGAAAAAGGAGAAAAAAGCCAAAGAAATGGAAGAATCCATAATGAAATCAGAGTTGATATAGTCGCAAGGAAACCTGCTGTACCCGGATTCATCCACTGCTCCAGCTGACTGCCTGTGCAATTCTGACTGAATTAACCTGAAAATCGCAGTGAAACTCAGTTTGGAGGCCATTAATATCTGTCACCTCAGCCAAAGTGTCCCATTTTATTTTCCAAAACACAAAAACTCACCTTGGTCGTGTTACCTGTAGATTTCTAAGGTCAAACGCCTATTTGTTGTCTTTTTTAATTCATAATGGCTACTCTGTCCAAACTCTTGTTTGTATTGCGTCAGAATACAACATTTGGGAAGGAAGAAGGCAAAACCAACTCGGACCCAGAAAACATTTAGGAAATTGCCGCTCAAGAAACCAAAAGTCAGCTGAGCCACCCAAAGCAATGACAGCAAGCCAGAATTAGAGCAAGCCAACAGCTGTGCCCTGTTTGAAAAAGAACCTTCCTCTTCTGCCCTGAACTCAATATGCCAGCCTCAGAACCAAAGCTCACATCAGAAAATTCATTACAAACCATGATAAATAAGAAAAAGGAGAAAAAAACAAAAGAAAAGCAAGAATCCATGATGATATTGGGCTTGATTCAGTCGCAAGGAAACCGGCTGTTCCCGGAATCATCCACCCCTCCAGCTGACTGCCTGTGTAATTCTGACTGAATTAACCTGAAAATCGCAGTGAAACTCAGTTTTGAGGCAATTAATATCTATCACCTCAGCCAAAGTGTTCCATTTGATTTTCCAAAACACAAAAACACACCTTGGTCGTGTTACCTGTAGATTTCTAAGCTTCAAATGCCTATTTGTTGTGTGTTTCATTTCATAATGGCTACTCTCCCCAAACTCTTGTTTGTATGCCCTCAGAATACAATATTTGGGAAGGAAGAAGGCAAAACCAACTCAGACCCAGAAAACATTTAGGAAATTGCCGCTCACAAACCACATATCGGCTGAGGCACCCAAAACAATGACAGCAAGCCAGAATTGGAGCAGGCCAACAGCTGTGCCTTGTTGAAAAAGACCATTCCCCCGGTGCCCTGAACTCCATATTGCCGCCATAAAACCAAAGCTCACATCAGAAAATTCGTTACAAACCATGATAAATAAGAAAAATGAGAAAAAAGCCAAAGAAATGCAAGAATCCATAATGATATTTGGCCTTATTAGTCACAAGGAAACCGGCTGTAGCTGGATTCATCCTCTGCTCCAGCTCACTGCCTGTGGAATTCTGACTGAATTAACCTGAAAATCGCAGTGAAACTCAGTTTGGAGGCAATTAATATCTGTCACCTCAGCCAAAGTGTTCCATTTGATTTTCCAAAACACAAAAACTCACCTTGGTCATGTTACCTGTAGATTTCTAAGCTTCAAACGCCTTTTTGTTGTGTTTTTTATTTCATAATGGCTACTCTGCCCAAACTCTTGTTTGTATGGCGTCAGAATACAAAATTTGGGAAGGAAGAAGGCAAAACCAACTCAGGCCCAGAAAACATTTAGGAAATTGTCACTCAAGAAACTAAGTCAGCTGAGGCACCCACAACAATGACAGCAAGCCATAATTGGAGCAAGCCAACAGCTGTACCATGTTTGAAAAAGAACCTTCCTCTTTTACCCTGAACTCAATATGCCAGCCTCAGAACCAAAGCTCACATCAGAAAATTCATTACAAACAATGATAAATAAGAAAAAGGAGAAAAAAGACAAAGAAATGCAAGAATCCGTAATGATATCGGGCTTGATATAGTCGCAAGGAAACCGGTTGCTCCCAGATTCATCCACCCATCCAGCTGACTGCCTATGGAATTTTTACTGAATTAACCTCAAAATAGCAGTGAAACTCAGTTTGGAGACAATTAATATTTGTCACCTCAGCTAAAGTGTTCCATTTTATTTTGCAAAACACAAAAACTCACCTTGGTCGTGTTACCTGTAGATTTCTAAACTTCAAATGCCTATTTGTTGTGTTTTTTATTTCATAATGGCTATTCTACCCAAACTCTTGTTTGTATGGCGTCAGAATACAAAATTTGGGAAGGAAGAAGGCAAAACCAACTCAGACCCAGAAAACATTTAGCAAATTGCCACTCAAGAAACCACAAATCAGCTGAGGAACCCAAACAATGAAAGCAAGCCAGAATTGAGGCAGGCCAATAGCTGTGCCCTGTTTGAAACAGAACATTCCTCTTACTCCCTGAACTCCATTTTGCAGCCTCAAAACCAAAGCTCATATCAGAAAATTCATTACAAACCATGATAAATAAGAAAAAGGAGAAAAAAGCCAAAGAAATGCAAGAATCCGTTATGTTACTGGGCTTCATTTAGTCACATGGAAGCCGGCTGTTCGCGGATTCATTCACCCCTCCAGTTGACTGCCTGTGGAATGCTGACTGAATTAACCTGAAAATCGCAGTGAAACTCAGTTTGGAGGCAATTAATATCTGTCACCTCAGCCAAAGTGTTCCATTTTATTTTCCAAAACACAAAAAATCACCTTGGTCATGTTACCTGTAGATTTCTAAGCTTCAAACGCCTATTTGTTGTGTTTTTTATTTCATAATGGCTACTCTGCCCAAACTCTTGTTTGTTTGGCGTCAGAATACAAAATTTGGGAAGGAAGAAGGCAAAACCAACTCAGACCCAGAAAATATTCAGGAAATTGCCGCTCAAGAAACCAAAAGTTAGCTGAGGCACCCAAAGCAATGACAGCAAGCCAGAATTAGAGCAAGCCAACAGCTGTGCCCTGTTTGAAAAAGAACCTTCCTCTTCTGCCCTGAACTCAATATGCCAGCCTCAGAACCAAAGCTCACATCAGAAAATTCATTACAAACCATGATAAATAAGAAAAAGGAGAAAATAGACAAAGACAAGCAAGAATCCATAATGATATTGGGCTTGATTCAGTCGCAAGGAAACCGGCTGTTCCCGGAATCATCCACCCCTCCAGCTGACTGCCTGTGTAATTCTGACTGAATTTACCTGAAAATCGCAGTGAAACTCAGTTTTGAGGCAATTAATATCTATCACCTCAGCCAAAGTTTCCATTTGATTTTCCAAAACACAAAAACACACCTTGGTCGTGTTACCTGTAGATTTCTAAGCTTCAAATGCCTATTTGTTGTGTGTTTCATTTCATAATGGCTACTCTCCCCAAACTCTTGTTTGTATGCCGTCAGAATACAAAATTTGGGAAGGAAGAAGGCAAAACCAACTCAGACCCAGAAAACATTTAGGAAATTGCCGCTCACAAACCACATATCGGCTGAGGCACCCACAACAATGACAGCAAGCCAGAATTGGAGCAGGCCAACAGCTGTGCCCTGTTGAAAAAGACCATTCCCCCGGTGCCCTGAACTCCATATTGCCGCCATAAAACCAAAGCTCACATCAGAAAATTCGTTACAAACCATGATAAATAAGAAAAATGAGAAAAAAGCCAAAGAAATGCAAGAATCCATAATGATATTTGGCCTTATTAGTCACAAGGAAACCGGCTGTAGCTGGATTCATCCTCTGCTCCAGCTCACTGCCTGTGGAATTCTGACTGAATTAACCTGAAAATCGCAGTGAAACTCAGTTTGGAGGCAATTAATATCTGTCACCTCAGCCAAAGTGTTCCATTTGATTTTCCAAAACACAAAAACTCACCTTGGTCATGTTACCTGTAGATTTCTAAGCTTCAAATGCCTATTTGTTGTGTTTTTTATTTCATAATGGCTACTCTGCCCAAACTCTTGTTTGTATGGCGTCAGAATACAAAATTTGGGAAGGAAGAAGGCAAAACCAACTCAGGCCCAGAAAACATTTAGGAAATTGTCACTCAAGAAACTAAGTCAGCTGAGGCACCCACAACAATGACAGCAAGCCATAATTGGAGCAAGCCAACAGCTGTACCATGTTTGAAAAAGAACCTTCCTCTTCTGCCCTGAACTCAATATGCCAGCCTCAGAACCAAAGCTCACATCAGAAAATTCATTACAAACCATGATAAATAAGAAAAAGGAGAAAAAAGACAAAGAAATGCAAGAATCCGTAATGATATCGGGCTTGATATAGTCGCAAGGAAACCGGTTGCTCCCAGATTCATCCACCCATCCAGCTGACTGCCTATGGAATTTTTACTGAATTAACCTCAAAATAGCAGTGAAACTCAGTTTGGAGACAATTAATATTTGTCACCTCAGCTAAAGTGTTCCATTTTATTTTGCAAAACACAAAAACTCACCTTGGTCGTGTTACCTGTAGATTTCTAAACTTCAAATGCCTATTTGTTGTGTTTTTTATTTCATAATGGCTATTCTACCCAAACTCTTGTTTGTATGGCGTCAGAATACAAAATTTGGGAAGGAAGAAGGCAAAACCAACTCAGACCCAGAAAACATTTAGCAAATTGCCACTCAAGAAACCACAAATCAGCTGAGGAACCCAAACAATGAAAGCAAGCCAGAATTGAGGCAGGCCAATAGCTGTGCCCTGTTTGAAACAGAACATTCCTCTTGCTCCTTGAACTCCATTTTGCAGCCTCAAAACCAAAGCTCATATCAGAAAATTCATTACAAACCATGATAAATAAGAAAAAGGAGAAAAAAGCCAAAGAAATGCAAGAATCCGTTATGTTACTGGGCTTCATTTAGTCACATGGAAGCCGGCTGTTCGCAGATTCATTCACCCCTCCAGTTGACTGCCTGTGGAATGCTGACTGAATTAACCTGAAAATCGCAGTGAAACTCAGTTTGGAGGCAATTAATATCTGTCACCTCAGCCAAAGTGTTCCATTTTATTTTCCAAAACACAAAAAATCACCTTGGTCATGTTACCTGTAGATTTCTAAGCTTCAAACGCCTATTTGTTGTGTTTTTTATTTCATAATGGCTACTCTGCCCAAACTCTTGTTTGTTTGGCGTCAGAATACAAAATTTGGGAAGGAAGAAGGCAAAACCAACTCAGACCCAGAAAATATTCAGGAAATTGCCGCTCAAGAAACCAAAAGTTAGCTGAGGCACCCAAAGCAATGACAGCAAGCCAGAATTAGAGCAAGCCAACAGCTGTGCCCTGTTTGAAAAAGAACCTTCCTCTTCTGCCCTGAACTCAATATGCCAGCCTCAGAACCAAAGCTCACATCAGAAAATTCATTACAAACCATGATAAATAAGAAAAAGGAGAAAAAAGAAAAGAAAAGCAAGAATCCATAATGATATTGGGCTTGATTCAGTCGCAAGGAAACCGGCTGTTCCCGGAATCATCCGCCCCTCCAGCTGACTGCCTGTGTAATTCTGACTGAATTAACCTGAAAATCGCAGTGAAACTCACTTTGGAGGCTATTAATATCTGTCACCTCAGCCAAAGTGTTCCATTTGATTTTGCAAAACACAAATCTCACCTTGGTCGTGTTACCTGTAGATTTGTAAGCTTCAAACGCCTATTTGTTGTGTTTTTCTATTTCATAATGGCTACTCTGCCGAAACTCTTGTTTGTATGGCGTCAGAATACAAAATTTGGGTAGGAAGAAGGCAAAACCAACTCAGACCCAGAAAACATTTAGGAAATTGCCACTCACAAACCACATATCGGCTGAGGCACCCAAAACAATGACAGCAAGCCAGAATTGGAGCAGGCCAACTGCTGTGCCCTGTTTGAAAAAGACCATTCCCCCGGTGCTCTGAACTCCATATTGCAGCCATAAAACCAAAGCTCACATCAGAAAATTCATTACAAACCATGATAAATAGGAAATCAGAGAAAAAAGCCAAAGAAATGCAAGAATCCATAATGACATTTGGCCTTATTAGTCACAAGGAAACCGGCTGTAGCTGGATTCATCCTCTGCTCCAGCTCACTGCCTGTGGAATTCTGACTGAATTAACCTGAAAATCGCAGTGAAACTCAGTTTGGAGGCAATTAATATCTGTCACCTCAGCCAAAGTGTTCCATTTGATTTTCCAAAACACAAAAACTCACCTTGGTCATGTTACCTGTAGATTTCTAAGCTTCAAATGCCTATTTGTTGTGTTTTTTATTTCATAATAGCTACTCTGCCCAAACTCTTGTTTGTATGGCGTCAGAATACAAAATTTGGGAAGGAAGAAGGCAAAACCAACTCAGACCCAGAAAACATTTAGGAAATTGCCACTCAAGAAACCAAGTCAGCTGAGGCACCCACAACAATGACAGCAAGCCATAATTGGAGCAAGCCAACAGCGGTACCCTGTTTGAAAAAGAACCTTCCTCTTTTACCCTGAACTCAATATGCCAGCCTCAGAACCAAAGCTCACATCAGAAAATTCATTACAAACCATGATAAATAAGAAAAATGAGAAAAAAGCCAAAGAAATGCAAGAATCTGTAATGATATCGGGCTTGATATAGTCGCAAGGAAACCGGCTGTTCCCGGATTCATCCACCCATCCAGCTGACTGCCTATGGAATTCTGACTGAATTAACCTCAAAATAGCAGTGAAACTCATATAGGAGACAATTAATATCTGTCACCTCAGCTAAAGTGTTCCATTTTATTTTGCAAAACACAAAAACTCACCTTGGTCGTGTTACCTGTAGATTTCTAAGCTTCAAACGCCTATTTCTTGTGTTTTTTATTTCATAATGGCTATTCTACCCAAACTCTTGTTTGTATGGCGTCAGAATACAAAATTTGGGAAGGAAGAAGGCAAAACCAACTCAGACCCAGAAAACATTTCGCAAATTGCCACTCAAGAAACCACCAATCAGCTGAGGATCCCAAAACAATGAAAGCAAGCCAGAATTGGGGCAGGCCAATAGCTGTGCCCTGTTTGAAACAGAACCTTCCTCTTGCTCCCTGAACTCCATATTGCAGCCTCAACCAAAGCTCACATCAGAAAATTCATTACAAACCATGATAAATAAGAAAAAGGAGAAAAAAGCCAAAGAATTGGAAGAATCCGTAATGTTATTGGGCTTGATTTAGTCACATGGAAGCCGGCTGTTCGTGGATTCATTCACCCCTCCAGTTGACTGCCTGTGGAATTCTGACTGAATTAACCTGAAAATCGCAGTGAAACTCAGTTTGGAGGCAATTAATATCTGTCACCTCAGCCAAAGTGTTCCATTTTATTTTCCAAAACACAAAAAATCACCTTGGTCATGTTACCTGTAGATTTCTAAGCTTCAAACGCCTATTTGTTGTGTTTTTTATTTCATAATGGCTACTCTGCCCAAACTCTTGTTTGTTTGGCGTCAGAATACAAAATTTGGGAAGGAAGAAGGCAAAACCAACTCAGACCCAGAAAATATTCAGGAAATTGCCGCTCAAGAAACCAAAAGTTAGCTGAGGCACCCAAAGCAATGACAGCAAGCCAGAATTAGAGCAAGCCAACAGCTGTGCCCTGTTTGAAAAAGAACCTTCCTCTTCTGCCCTGAACTCAATATGCCAGCCTCAGAACCAAAGCTCACATCAGAAAATTCATTACAAACCATGATAAATAAGAAAAAGGAGAAAAAAGAAAAGAAAAGCAAGAATCCATAATGATATTGGGCTTGATTCAGTCGCAAGGAAACCAGCTGTTCCCGGAATCATCCGCCCCTCCAGCTGACTGCCTGTGTAATTCTGACTGAATTAACCTGAAAATCGCAGTGAAACTCACTTTGGAGGCAATTAATATCTGTCACCTCAGCGAAAGTGTTCCATTTGATTTTGCAAAACACAAATCTCACCTTGGTCGTGTTACTTGTAGATTTGTAAGCTTCAAACGCCTATTTGTTGTGTTTTTCTATTTCATAATGGCTACTCTGCCGAAATTCTTGTTTGTATGGCGTCAGAATACAAAATTTGGGAAGGAATAAGGCAAAACCAACTCAGACCCAGAAAACATTTAGGAAATTGCCGCTCACAAACCACATATCGGCTGAGGCACCCAAAACAATGACAGCAAGCCAGAATTGGAGCAGGCCAACTTCTGTGCCCTGTTTGAAAAAGAGCCTTCCTCTTGCTCCCTGAACTCCAAATTGCAGCCTCAAAACCAAAGCTCACATCAGAAAATTCATTACAAACCATGATAAATAAGAAAAAGGAGAAAAAAGCCTAAGAAATGCTAGAATCCATAATGATATTGGGCTTGCTTCAGTCACAAGGAAACCGGCTGTTCCCGGATTCATCCACCCCTCCAGCTGACTGCCTGTTCAATTCTGACTGAATTAACATGAAAATCGCAGTGAAACTCAGTTTGGAGGCAATTAATATCTGTCACCACAGCCAAAGTGTTCGATTTTATATTCCAAAACACAAAAACTCACCTTGGTCATGTTACCTGTAGATTTCTAAGCTTCAAATGCCTGTTTGTTTTGTGTTTCATTTCATAATGGCTACTCTCCCCAAACTCTTGTTTGTATGCCCTCAGAATACAAAATTTGGGAAGGAAGAAGGCAAAACCAACTCAGACCCAGAAAACATTTAGGAAATTGCCTCACAGAATCCACAAATTGGCTGAGGTACTCAAAACAATGACAGGAAGCCAGAATTGGAGCAGGCCAACAGCTGTGCCCTGTTTGAAAAAGACCATTCCTCTGGTGCCCTGAACTCCATATTGCAGCCTCAAAACCAAAGTTCACATCAGAAAATTCATTACAATCCATGATAAATAAGAAAACATAGAAAAAATCCAAAGAAATGCAAGAATCCATAATGACATTTGGCCTGAATAGTCACAAGGAAACCGGCTGTTCCCGGATTCATCCACACCTCCAGCTGACTGCCTGTGGATTTCTAACTGAATTAACCTGAAAATCACAGTGAAACTCCGTTTGGAGGCAATTACTATCTGTCACCTCAGCCAAAGTGTTCCATTTGATTTTCCAAAACACAAAAACTCACCTTGGTCATGTTACCTGTAGATTTCTAAGCTTCAAACGCCTATTTGTTGTGTTTTTTATTTCATAATGGCTATTCTGCCCAAACTCCTGTTTGTATGGCAGCAGAAAGAAAATTTGTAAACGAAGACGGTAAAACCAACTCAGACCCAGAAAACATTTAAAAAATTGCCGCTCAAGAAACCAAAATCAGCTGAGGCACCCAAAACAATGAAGGCAAGCCAGAATTGGAGCAAGCCACAGCTGTACCCTGTTTAAAATGACCATACTTCCAGTGCCGTGAACTCCATACTGCAGCCTCAAAACCAAAGCTCACATCAGAAAATTCATTTAAACCATGATAAATAAGAAAGATGAGAAAAAAGCCAAAGAAATGCAAGAATTCATAATGATATTCGGCTTGATTCAGTCGCAAGGAAACCGGCTGTTCCCGGATTCATCCACCCCTCCAGCTGACTGCCTGTGCAATTCTGACTGAATTAACCTGAAAATCGCAGTGAAACTCAGTTTGGAGGCAATTAATATCTGTCACCTCAGCCAAAGTGTTCCATTTGATTTTCCAAAACACAAAAACTCCCCTTGGTCATGTTACCTGTAGATTTATAAGCTTCAAATGCCTATTTGTTGTGTTTTTATTTCATAATGGCTACTCTCCCCAAACTCTTGTTTGTATGGCATCAGAGTACAACATTTGGGAAGGAAGAAGGCAAACCCAATTCAGACCCAGAAAACATTTAGGAAATTGCCGCTCAAGAAACTAAAAGTCAGCTGAGGCACCCAAAACAATGACAGCAAGCCAGAATTGGAGCAGGCCAACAGCTGTGCCCTGTTTGAAAAAGACCATTCCTCCGTTACCCTGAACTCCATATTGCAGCCTCAAAACCAAAGCTCACATCAGAAAATTCATTACAAACCATGATGAATAATGGAAATGTGAAAAAGCCAAAGAAATGCAAGAGTCCTTTGTGATACTTGGCAGGATTAGACAAAAGGAACCTGGCTGTTTCCAGATTCATCCCCCCATCCACAGACTGACTTTGGACTTCTGATTGAATTCACCTCAAAATCCCACTCACATTCAATTTGGATGAATTAGTATCTCTCCCCTCAGCAGAAGGGTTCCATATCATTTTCCAAACCACAGAAACTCATCTTGGTCATGTTGCCTGTAGATTTCTAATCCTGAAAGGCCAATTTGCTGTGTTTTTTGTTTTCTTTCATAATGGCTACTCTGTCGACAATCTTGCTTGTATTGCATGAGAATACACAATTTGGGTATGAAGAAGGGAAAACCAACTCAGACCCAGAAAATATTCAGCAAACTGACCCTCAAGAAACCAAAAGTCAGCTGAGGCACCCAACAATGACAGCAAGCCAGAATTGGAGCAAGCCAACAACTGTGCCCCAATTGAAAAAGAACCATTCTCTTGTGCCATGAACTCCATATTGCAGCCTCAAAACCAAAGCTCACATCAGAAAATTCATTACAAACCATGATAAATAAGGGAAATGTGAAAAAGCCAAAGAAATGCAAGAGTCCTTTGTGATATTTGGCAGGATTTAGACACAAGGAAACTGGCTGTTTCAGGATTCATCCCACCCTTAAACAGACTGACTTTGGAATTCTGATTGAATTCACCTCAAAATTGCACTCACACTCAATTTGGAGGAAATTAGTATCTGTCCCCTCGGCAGAAGGAGTCCAAGTCATTTTCCAAAACACAGAAACTCATCTTGATTGCGTTGCCTGTACAGTTCTAAACATGAAAGGCCAATTTGCTTTGTTTTTTTTTTTTCTTTCATAATGGCTACTCTGTCAAAATGTTGCTTGTATTGCATCAGAATACAAAATTTTGGAAGGAAGAAGGAAAACCAACTCAGACGAACAAAACATTTAGGAAATTGATGCTCAAGAATCCACAAATCAGCTGAGGCACCCAAAACAATGACAGCAAGCCAGAATTGGAGCAGGCCAACAGCTGTGCCCTGATTGAAAAACAACCTTCCTCTGGTGCCCTGAACTGAATATGCCAGCTTAAAACCAAAGCTCACATCAGAAAACTCATTACAAACCATGATACATAAGAAAAATGAGAAAAAAGCCAAAGAAATGCAAGAATCCATAATGATATTGGGCTTGATTTAGTCAAAAGGAAACCGGCTATTCCCAGATTCATCCACCCCTCCAGCTGACTGCCTGTGGAATTCTGACGGAATTATCCGGAAAATCGCAGGGAAACTCAGTTTGGAGGCCATTAATATCTGTCACCTCAGCCAAAGTGTCCCATTTTATTTTCCAAAACACAAAAACTCACCTTGGTCGTATTACCTGTGGATTTCTAAGCTTCAAACGCCTATTTATTGTGTTTTTTTTTTATGGCAAAATGGCAAGTCTGTCCAAACTCTTTTTTGTATTGGGTCAGAATACAAAATTTTGGAAGGAAGAAGGAAAACCAACTCAGACGAACAAAACATTTAGGAAATTGATGCTCAAGAAACCTCAAATCGGCGGAGGCAACCAAAACAATGACAGTAAGCCAGAATTGGAGTAACCCAGCAGCTGTGCCCTGATTGAATAAGAACCTTCCTCTTGTGCCCTGAACTCCATATGCCAGCCTCAAAACCGAAGCTCACATCAGAAAATTCATTACATACCATGATAAATCAGAAAAATGAGACAAAAGCCAAAGAAATGCAAGAATCCATAATGATGTTGGGCTGGATTTAGTTTCAAGGAAACCGGCTGTTCCCAGATTCATCCACCCCTCCAGCTGACTGCCTGTGGAATTCTGACTGAATTAACCGGAAAATCGCAGTGAAACTCAGTTTGGAGGCAATTAATATATGTCACCTCAGCCAAACTGTTCCATTTGATTTTCCAAAACACAAAAACTCACCTTGGTCATGTTACCTCTGGATTTCTAAGCTTCAAAACCTATTTGTTGTGTTTTTTATTTCATAATGGCCACTCTGCCCAAACTCTTGTTTGTATTGCATCAGAATACAAAATTTGGGAAGGAAGAAGGCAAAACCAACTCAGACCCAGAAAACTTTTAAGAAATTGCTGCTCAAAAAACCTCAAATTGGCGGAGGCACCCAAAACAATGACAGCAAGCCAGAATTGGAGCAGGCCAACAGCTGTGCTCTGTTTGAAAAAGACCGTTCCCCCGGTGCCCTGAACTCCATATTACAGCCTCAAAACCAAAGCTCACATCAGAAAATTCATTACAAACCATGATAAATAAGAAAAATGAGAAAAAAGCCAAAGAAATCAAGAATCCATAATGATATTGGTCTTCATTTAGTCTCAAGAAAACGGGCTGTTCCCGGATTCATCCAGCCCTCCTGCTGACTGCCTGTGGAATTCTGACTGAATTAACCTGAAAATCCCAGGGAAACTCAGTTTGGAGGCAATTACTATCTGTCACCTCAGCCAAAGTGTTCCATTTGATTTTCCAAAACACAAAAACTCACCTTTGTTGTGTTACCTGTAGATTTCTAAGCTTCAAAAGCCTATTTGTGGTGTTTTTTATTTCATAATGGCTACCCTGCCGAAACTCTTGTTTGCATGGCGTCAGAATACAAAATTTGGGAAGGAAGAAGGCAAAACCAACTCAGACCCAGAAAACATTTAGGAAATTGCCGCTCAAGAAACCACAAATCGGCTGAGGCACTCAAAACAATGACAGCAAGCCAGAATTGGTGCAGGCCAACAGCTGTGCCCTGTTTGAAAAAGACCATTCCTCAGGTGCCCTGAACTCCATATTGCAGCCTCAAAACCAAAGCTCACATCAGAAAATTTATTACAAAGCATGCTATATCAGAAATAGGAGAAAAAAGCCAAAGAAATGCAAGAATCAAGAATGATATTGGGCTTGATTTAGTCGCAAGGAAACCGGCTGTTCCCGGATTCATCCACACCTCCAGCTGACTGCCTGTGGATCTGACTGAATTCACCTGAAAATCGCAGTGAAACTCAGTTTGGAGGCAATTAATATCTGTCACCTCAGCCAAAGTGTTCCATTTTATTTTCCAAAACACAAAAACTCACCTTGCTCGTGTTACCTATGGATTTATAAGCTTCAAAACCTATTTGTTGTGATTTTATTGCATAATGGCTACTCTGCCGAAACTCTTGTTTGTATGGCGTCAGAACACAACATTTGGGAAGGAAGAAGGCAAAACCAACTCAGACCCTGAAAACATGTAGTAAATTGTCGCTCAAAAGACCAATAATCGGCTGAGGCACCCAAAACAATGATAGCAAGGCAGAATAGGAGCAAGTCAACAGCTGTGCACTTTTTGAAAAATAACCTTCCTCCGGTGCCCTGAACTCCATATTGCAGCCTCAAAACCAAAGCTCACATCAGGAAATTCATTACAAACCATGATAAATAAGAAAAATGAGACAAAAGCCAAAGAAATGCAAGAATCCATAATGATATTGGGCTTGATTGAGTCGCTAGGAAACCGGCTGTTCCCAGATTCATGCACCCCTCCAGCTGATGCCTGTGGAATTATGACTGAATTAACAGGAAAATCGCAGTGAACCTCAGTTTGGAGGCAATTAATATCTGTCACCTCAGCCAAAGTGTTCCATTTTATTTTTCAAAACACAAAATCTCACCTTGGTCATGAACCTATAGATTTCTAAGCTTCAAACGCCTATTTGTTGTGTTTTTTATTTCATAATCGCTATTCTGTCTGAACTCATGTTTGTATTGCGTCACAATACAAAATTTGGGAAGGAAGAAGGTAAAAACCTCTCAGACCCAGAAAACATTTAGGAAATTGCCGCTCAAGAAACCAAAAGTCAGCTGAGGCACCCAAAACAATGACAGCAAGGCAGACTTGGAGCAAACCAACAGCTGTGCCCTTTTTGAAAAATAACCTTCCTCTTGTGCCCTGAACTCCATATTGCAGCCTCAAAACCAAAGCTCACATCAGAAAATTCATTACAAACCATGATAAATAAGAAAAATGAGAAAAAAGCCAAAGAAATGCTAGAATCCATAATGATATTGGGCTTGATTTAGTCGCAA
Source organism: Oryctolagus cuniculus (assembly GCF_964237555.1). Taxonomy (NCBI): domain Eukaryota; kingdom Metazoa; phylum Chordata; class Mammalia; order Lagomorpha; family Leporidae; genus Oryctolagus; species Oryctolagus cuniculus. The sequence continues at coordinate 7,748 of NW_027208233.1, read as the reverse complement.
GGAAACCGGCTATTCCCAGATTCATCCACCCCTCCAGCTGACTGCCTGTGGAATTATGACTGAATTAACCTGAAAATCGCAGTGAACCTCAGTTTGGAGGCAATTAATATCTGTCACCTCAGCCAAAGTGTTCCATTTTATTTTCCGAAATCAAAAACTCACCTTGGTCTCGTTACGAGTAGACTTATAAGCTTCAAACGCCTATTTGTTGTGTTTTTTATTTCATCATGACTACTCTGTCCAAACTCTTGTTTGTATTCCATCAGAATACAATATTTGGGAAGGAAGAAGGGAAAACCAACTCAGACCCAGAAAACATTTAGGACATTGCCGCTCAAGATACCAAAAGTCAGCTGAGGCTCCCAAAACAATGACAGGAAGCCAGAATTGGAGCAAGCCAACATCTGTACCCTGTTTGAAAAAGACCATTCCTCAGGTGCCCTGAACTTAATATTGCAACCTCAAAACCAAAGCTCACATCAGAAAATTCATTACAAACCATGATAAATTATAAAAAGGAGAAAAAAGCCAAAGAAATGCAAGAATCAAGAATGATATTGGGCTTGATTTAGTCGCAAGGAAACTGGCTGTTCCCGGATTCATCCACACCTCCAGCTGACTGCCTGTGGACTTCTGACTGAATTCACCTGAAAATCGCAGTGAAACTCAGTTTGGAGGCTATTAATATCTGTGACCTCAACAAAGTGTTCCATTTTATTTTCCAAAACACAAAAACTCACCTTGGTCGTGTTACCTGTATTTTTCTAAGCTTCAAACGCCTTTTTGTTGTGTTTTTTATTTCATAATGGCTACTCCGCCCAAACTCTTGTTTGTATTGCGTCAGAATACAACATTTGGGAAGGAAGAAGGCAAAACCAACTCAGACCCAGAAAACCTTTAGGAAATTGCCGCTCAAGAAACCACAAATCAGCTGAGGCACCCAAAACAATGACAGCAAGCGAGAATTGGAGCAGCACAACAGCTGTGCCCTGTTTGAAAAAGACCATACCTCTGGTGCCCTGAACGCCATATTACAGCCTCAAAACCAAAGCTAACATCACAAAATTCATTACAAACCATGATAAATAAGAAAAATGAGAAAAAAGCCAAAGAAACGCAAGAATCCATAATGACATTGGGCTTGATTCAGTCGCAAGGAAATGGGCTGTTCCCGGATTCATCCACCCCTCCAGCTGACTGCCTGTGGAATTCTGACTGAATTAACCTGAAAATCGCAGTGAAACTCAGTTTGGAGGCAATTAATATCTGTAACCTCAGCCAAAGTGTTCCATTTCATTTTCCAAAACACAAAAACTCACCTTGGTCGTGTTACCTGTAGATTTCTAAGCTTCTAACACCTATTTGTTGTGTTTTTTATTTCATAATGGCTGCTCTGTCCAAACTCTTGTTTGTAATGCGACAGAATACAAAATTTTGGAAGGAAGAAAGCAAAACCAACTCAGACCCAGAAAACATTTAGGAAATTGCCACTCAACAAACCAAAATTGAGCTGAGGCATGCAAAACAAGGACAGCAAGCCAGAATTGGAGCAAGCCAAGAGCTGTGCCCTGTTTAAAAAAAAAAAACCTTCCTCTTGTGCCCTAAACTCCATATTGCAGCCTCAAAACCAAATCTCACATCAGAAAATTCATTACAAAGCAGGATAAATCAAAAAATGAGAAAAATGCCAAAGAAATACAGGAGACCTTTCTGATATTGGGCTGGATTTAGTCGCAAGGAAACCGGCTGCTCCCAGATTCATCCACCCATCCTGCTGACTGCCTGTGGAATTCTCACTGAATTAACCTGAAAATCGCAGTCAAACTCAGTTTGGAGGCCATTAATATCTGTGACCTCAACAAAGTCTTCCATTTTATTTTCCAAAACACAAATACTCACCTTGGTCGTGTTTCGAGTAGACTTATAAGCTTCAAACGCCTATTTGTTGTGTTTTTTATTTCATAATGACTACTCTGTACAAACTCTTGTTTGTATTCCATCAGAATACAAAATTTGGGAAGGAAGAAGGCAAAACCAACTCAGACCCTGAAAACATTTAGGACATTGTGGCTCAAGAAACCAAAAGTCAGCTGAGGCACCCAAAACAATGACAGCAAGCCAGAATTGGAGCAAGCCAACATCTGTACCCTGTTTGAAAAAGACCATTCCTCAGGTGCCCTGAACTCAATATTGCAACCTCAAAACCAAAGCTCACATCAGAAAATTCATTACAAACCATGATAAATAAGAAAAAGGAGAAAAAAGCCAAAGAAATGCAAGAATCAAGAATGATATTGGGCTTGATTTAGTCGCAAGGAAACCGGCTGTTCCCGGATTCATCCACACCTCCAGCTGACTGCCTGTGGACTTCTGACTGAATTCACCTGAAAATCGCAGTGAAACTCAGTTTGGAGGCTATTAATATCTGTGACCTCAACAAAGTGTTCCATTTTATTTTCCAAAACACAAAAACTCACCTTGGTCGTGTTACCTGTATTTTTCTAAGCTTCAAACGCCTTTTTGTTGTGTTTTTTATTTCATAATGGCTACTCCGCCCAAACTCTTGTTTGTATTGCGTCAGAATACAACATTTGGGAAGGAAGAAGGCAAAACCAACTCAGACCCAGAAAACCTTTAGGAAATTGCCGCTCAAGAAACCACAAATCGGCTGAGGCACTCAAAACAATGACAGCAAGCCAGAATTGGAGCAGCACAACAGCTGTGCCCTGTTTGAAAAAGACCATACCTCTGGTGCCCTGAACGCCATATTACAGCCTCAAAACCAAAGCTGACATCACAAAATTCATTACAAACCATGATAAATAAGAAAAATGAGAAAAAAGCCAAAGAAACGCAAGATCCATAATGACATTCGGCTTGATTTAGTCGCAAGGAAACCAGCTGTTCCCGGATTCATCCACCCCTCCAGCTGACTGCCTGTGGAATTCTGACTGAATTAACCTGAAAATCGCAGTGAAACTCAGTTTGGAGGCAATTAATATCTGTCACCTCAGCCAAAGTGTTCCATTTCATTTTCCAAAACACAAAAACTCACCTTGGTCGTGTTTCGAGTAGACTTATCAGCTTCAAACGCCTATTTGTTGTGTTTTTTATTTCATAATGACTGCTCTGTCCAAACTCTTGTTTGTATTCCATCAGAATACAAAATTTGGGAAGGAAGAAGGCAAAACCAACTCAGACCCAGAAAACATTTAGGAAATTGCCACTCAACAAACCAAAATTGAGCTGAGGCATGCAAAACAAGGACAGCAAGCCAGAATTGGAGCAAGCCAAGAGCTGTGCCCTGTTTAAAAAAAAAAAAAACCTTCCTCTTGTGCCCTAAACTCCATATTGCAGCCTCAAAACCAAATCTCACATCAGAAAATTCATTACAAAGCAGGATAAATCAAAAAATGAGAAAAATGCCAAAGAAATACAGGAGACCTTTCTGATATTGGGCTGGATTTAGTCGCAAGGAAACCGGCTGCTCCCAGATTCATCCACCCATCCTGCTGACTGCCTGTGGAATTCTCACTGAATTAACCTGAAAATCGCAGTCAAACTCAGTTTGGAGGCCATTAATATCTGTGACCTCAACAAAGTGTTCCATTTTATTTTCCAAAACACAAATACTCACCTTGGTCGTGTTTCGAGTAGACTTATCAGCTTCAAACGCCTATTTGTTGTGTTTTTTATTTCATAATGACTGCTCTGTCCAAACTCTTGTTTGTATTCCATCAGAATACAAAATTTGGGAAGGAAGAAGGCAAAACCAACTCAGACCCTGAAAACATTTAGGACATTGTGGCTCAAGAAACCAAAAGTCAGCTGAGGCACCCAAAACAATGACAGCAAGCCAGAATTGGAGCAAGCCAACATCTGTAACCTGTTTGAAAAAGACCATTCCTCCGGTGCCCTGAACGCCATATTGCCGCCTCAAAACCAAAGCTCACATCAGAAAATTTATTACAAACCATGATAAATAAGAAAAAGGAGAAAAAAGCCAAAGAAATGCAAGAATCCTTAATGATATTGGGCTTGATTTAGTCGCAAGGAAACCAGCTGTTCCCGGATTCATCCACCCCTCCAGGTGATGGCCTGTGGAATTATGACTGAATTAACCTGAAAATCGCAGTGAAACTCAGTTTGGAGGCAATTAATATCTGTCACCTCAGCCAAAGTGTTCCATTTGATTTTCCAAAACACAAAACTTCACTTTGTTCGTGTTACCTGTAGATTTCTAAGCTTCAAACGCCTTTTTGTTGTGTTTTTTATTTCCTAATGGCTACTCTGCTGAAACTCTTGTTTGTATTGCGTCAGAATACAAATTTGGGAAGGAAGAAGGCAAAACCAACTCAGACCCAGAAAACCTTTAGGAAATTGCCGCTCAAGAAACCACAAATCGGCTGAGGAACTCATAACAATGACAGCAAGCCAGAATTGGAGCAGCACAACAGCTGTGCCCTGTTTGAAAAAGACCATACCTCTGGTGCCCTGAACTCCATATTGCAGACTCAAAACCAAAGCTGACATCAGAAAATTCATTACAAACCATGATAAATAAGAAAAATGAGAAAAAAGCCAAAGAAATGCAAGAATCCATAATGACATTGGGCTTGATTCAGTCGCAAGGAAACGGGCTGTTCCCGGATTCATCCACCCCTCCAGCTGACTGCCTGTGGAATTCTGACTGAATTCACCTGAAAATCGCAGTGAAACTCAGTTTGGAGGCAATTAATATCTGTCACCTCAGCCAAAGTGTTCCATTTTATTTTCCAAAACACAAAAACTCACCTTTGTTGTGTTACCTGTAGATTTCTAAGCTTCAAAAGCCTATTTGTGGTGTTTTTTATTTCATAATGGCTACCCTGCCGAAACTCTTGTTTGCATGGCGTCAGAATACAAAATTTGGGAAGGAAGAAGGCAAAACCAACTTAGACCCAGAAAACATTTAGGAAATTGCCGCTCAAGCAACAAAGGGCCGCTGAGGAACCCAAAACTTTGAAAGCAAGACAGAATTGGAGCAAGCCAACAGCTGTGCCCTGTTTGAAAAAGACCATTCCTCCGGTGTCCTGAACTCGATATTGCAACCTCAAAACCAAACCTCAGATCAGAAAATTCATTACAAACCATGATAAATAAGAAAAATCAGAAAAAATCCAAAGAAATGCTGGAGTTCTTAGTGATATTGGGCTTGATTTATTCCCTTGTTAATGGCTGTTTCCAGATTCTTCTATACCTCCCAACTGAGTGTCTGTGGTTTCTGCTGAATTAAAATGAAATTCGCTGTGAAACTCGGTTTGGAGGCAATTAATATCTGTCACCTCAGCAAAAGTGTTCCATGTCTTTTTACAAAACACAAAATCTCACCTTGGTCGTGTTACCTGTAGCTTTCAAAAGCCTATTTGACGTGTTTTTTATTTCATAATGTCTATTCTGTCCAAACTCTTGTTTGTATTGCGTCACAATACAAAATTTGGGAAGTAAGAGGACAAAACCATCTGAGACTCAGAAAACGTTTAGGAAATTGCCACTCAAGAAACCTCAAATCGGCGGAGGCACCCAAAACAATGACAGCAAGCCAGAATTGGAGCAAGCCAGCAGCTGTGCCCTGATTGAAAAAGACCATTCCTCCGGTGCCCTGATCTCCATATTGCAGCCTCAAAACCAAAGCTCACATCAGAAAATTCATTACAAACCTTCATACATAAGAAAAATGAGAAAATACCCAAAAATGCAAGAATCCAGAATGATATTGGGCTGGATTTGTTCGCAAGGAAACCGGCTGTTCCCGGATTCATCCAACCCTGCAGCTGACTGCCTGTGGAATTCTGACTGAATTAACCTGAAAATCGCAGTGAAACTCAGTTTGGAAGAAATTAATAACTGTCACCTCAGCTAAAGTGTTCCACTTTATTTTCTAAAACACAAAAACTCACCTCGGTCGTGTTACCTGTAGATTTCTAAGCTTCAAACGCCTATTTGTTGTGTTTTTTGTTTCATAATGGCTACTCTGCCCAAACTCCTGTTTGTATTTGGGCAGAATACAAATATTGGGAAGGAAGAAAGCAAAACCAACTCAGACCCAGAAAACATTTAGGAAATTGCCGCTCAAGCAACAAAGGGCCGCTGAGGAACCCAAATCTTTGAAAGCAAGACAGAATTGGAGCAAGCCAACAGCTGTGCCCTGATTGAAAAAGACCATTCCTCCGGTGTCCTGAACTCGATATTGCAACCTCAAAACCAAACCTCAGATCAGAAAATTCATTACAAACCATGATAAAAAAGAAAAATCAGAAAAAATCCAAAGAAATGCAGGAGTTCTTAGTGATATTGGGCTTGATTTATTCCCTTGTTAATGGCTGTTTCCAGATTCTTCTACACCTCCCAGCTGAGTGTCTGTGGTTTCTGATTGAATTAAAATGAAATTCGCTGTGAAACTCGGTTTGGAGGCAATTAATATCTGTCACCTCAGCAAAAGTGTTCCATGTCTTTTTACAAAACACAAAATCTCACCTTGGTCGTGTTACCTGTAGCTTTCAAAAGCCTATTTGATGTGTTTTTTATTTCATAATGTCTACTCTGTCCAAAGTCTTGTTTGTATGCCATCAGAAAAGAAAATTTGGGAAGGAAGAAGGCAAAACCAACTCAGACCCAGAAAACATTTAGGAAATTGCCACTCAAGAAACCGAAAGTCAGCTGAGGCACCCAAATAAATGGCAGCAAGCCAGAATTGGAGCAGGCCAACAGCTGTGACCTGTTTGAAAAAGACCATTCCTCCGGTGCCCTGAACTCCATATTGCAGCCTCAAAACCAAAGATCACATCAGAAAATTCATTACAAACCATGATAAATAAGAAAAATGAGAAAAAAGCCAAAGAAATGCAAGAATCCATAATGATATTGGGCTTGATTTAGTCGCAAGGAAACCGGCTGTTCCCGGATTCATCCACCCCTCCAGCTGACAGCTTGTGGAATTCTGACTGAATTAACCTGAAAATCGCAGTGAAACTCAATTTGGAGGCAATTAATATCTGTCACTTCAGCCAAAGTGTTCCATTTGATTTTCCAAAACACAAAAACTCACCTTGGTTGTGTTACCTGTAGATTTCTAAGCTTCAAACGCCTATTTGTTGTGTTTTTTATTTCATAATGGCTACTCTGTCCAAACTCTTCTTTGTATTGCGTCAGAATACAAAATTTGGGAAGGAAGAAGGCAAAACCAACTCAGACCCAGAAAACATTTAGGAAATTGCCGCTCAAGTAACAAAGGGCCGCTGAGGAAGCCAAAACCTTGATAGCAAGACAGAATTGGAGCAAGCCAACAGCTGTGCCCTGATTGAAAAAGACCATTCCTCCGGTGTCCTGAACTCGATATTGCAACCTCAAAACCAAACCTCAGATCAGAAAATTCATTACAAACCATGATAAATAAGAAAAATCAGAAAAAATCCAAAGAAATGCAGGAGTTCTTAGTGATATTGGGCTTGATTTATTCCCTTGTTAATGGCTGTTTCCAGATTCTTCTGTACCTCCCAGCTGAGTGTCTGTGGTTTCTGACTGAATTAAAATGAAATTCGCTGTGAAACTCGGTTTGGAGGCAATTAATATCTGTCACCTCAGCAAAAGTGTTCCATATCTTTTTCCAAAACACAAAATCTCACCTTGGTCGTGTTACCTGTAGCTTTCAAAAGCCTATTTGATGTGTTTTTTATTTCATAATGTCAATTCTGTCCAAAATCTTGCTT